>NC_041386.1:304013465-304088706 GCF_002162155.2 Triticum dicoccoides
GGTCCAAGTCCTCTGGATCACGTTCGTTCCGAAAATCATGTCCCCGAAGGTTTCATTCCGTTTGGACTCCGTTCGATATTCTTTTTCTGCGAAACTCCGAAATAGGCAAAAAATAACAATTCTGGGTTGGGCCTCCAGTTAATAGGTTAGTCCCAAAAATAATATAAAAGTGTATAATAAGGCCCAATAATTTCCAAAACAGAATATAATATAGCATGAAACTATCAAAAATTATAGACACGTTGGAGACGTATCAAGCATCCCCAAGCTTAATTCCTGCTCGTCCTCGAGTAGGTAAATGATAAAAACAGAATTTTTGATGTGGAATGATACTTGGCATAATTTCAATGTAATTCTCTTAATTTGGTATGAATATTCAGATCCGAAAGATTCAAGATAAAAGTTTAATATTGATATAAAACTAATAATACTTCAAGCATACTAACTAAGCAATTATGTCTTCTCAAAATAACATGGCCAAAGAAAGTTATCCCTACAAAATCATATAGTCTGGCTATGCTCTATCTTCACCACACAAAGTATTTAAATCATGCACAACCCCGATGACAAGCCAAGCAATTGTTTCATACTTTTGGTGTTCTCAAACTTTTTCAATCTTCACGCAATACATGAGCGTGAGCCATGGACATAGCACTATATACGGAATAGAATGGTGGTTGCGGAGAAGACAAAAAAGGAGAAGATAGTCTCACATCAACTAGGCGTATCAACGGGTTATGGAGATGCCCATTAATAGATATCAATGTGAGTGAGTAGGGATTGCCATGCAACGGATGCACTACAGCTATAAGTGTATGAAAGCTCAACAAAAGGAACTAAGTGGGTGTGCATCCAACTCGCTTGCTCACGAATACCTAGGGCATTTTGAGGAAGCCCATCATTGGAATATACAAGCCAAGTTCTATAATGAAAAATTCCCACTATTATATGAAAGTGATATCATAGGAGACTCTCTATCATGAAGATCATGGTGCTACTTTGAAGCACAAGTGTGGTAAAAGGATAGTAGCATTGTCCCTTCTCTCCTTTTCTCTCTTTTTTTGGGCCTTTTCTCTTTTTTTATGGCCTATTTTTTTTAATTTAGTCCGGGGTCTCATCCCGACTTGTGGGGGAATCATAGTCTCCATCATCCTTTCCTCACTTGGGAGAATGCTCTAAAAATGATGATCATCACACTTTTATTTACTTACAACTCAACAATTACAACTCAATACTTAGAACAAAATATGACTCTATGTGAATGCCTCTGGCGGTGTACCGAGATATGCAATGAATCAAGAGTGACATGTATGGAAGAATTATGAACGGTGGCTTTGCCACAAATACAATGTCAACTACATGATCATGCAAAGCAATATGACAATGATAGAGCGTGTCATAATAAACGGAACGGTGGAAAGTTGCATGGAAATATATCTCGAAAGGGCTATGGAAATGCCATAATAGGAAGGTATGGTGGCTGTTTTGTGGAAGGTATATGGTGGGTGTATGGTACCGGCGAAAGTTGCACGATACTAGAGAGGCTAGCAATGGTGTAAGGATGAGAGTGCGTATAATCCATGGACTCAACATTAGTCATAAAGAACTCACATACTTATTGCAAAAATCTATTAGTTATCAAAGCAAAGTATTATGCGCATGCTCCTAGGGGGATAGATTGGTAGGAAAAGACCATCGCTCGTCCCCGACCGCCACTCATAAGGAAGACAATCAATAAATAAATCATGCTCCGACTTCATCACATAACGGTTCAACATACGTGCATGCTACGGGAATCACAAACTTCAACACAAGTATTTCTCAAATTCACAACTACTCAACTAGCATGACTCTAATATCACCATCTACATATCTCAAAACAATTATCAAGTATCAAACTTCTCATAGTATTCAACACACTCATAAGAATTTTTTTACTAATCTTGAATGCCTATCATAACTAAAGAAAATTACCACGCTGTTTTGTAGGACTCTCAAAATAATCTAAGTGAAGCATGAGAGAACAATAGTTTCTATAAAAAAGTCCACCACCGTGCTCTAAAAGATATAAGTGAAGCACTAGAGCAAAAACTATATAACTCAAAAGATATAAGTGAAGCACATAGAGTATTCTAACAGTTTTCAAATCATGTGAATCTCTCTCAAAAGGTGTGTACAGAAAATACGATTGTGGTAAACTAACAAATAAAGACTCAAATAATACAAGACGCTCCAAGCAAAACACATATCATGTGACGAATAAAAATATAGCTCCAAGTAAAGTTACCGATGGAAGTAGACGAAAGAGGGGATGCCTTCCGGGGCATCCCCAAACTTTGGCTTTTAGGTGTCCTTAGATTATCTTGGGGTTCCATGGGCATCCCCAAGCTTAGGCTCTTGCCACTCCTTGTTCCATAATCCATCAAATCTTTTACCCAAAACTTGAAAACTTCACAACACAAAACTTAAAGTAGAAAATCCCGTGAGCTCCGTTAGCGAAATAAAACAAAACACCACTTCAAGGTACTGTAACTAACTCATTCTTTATTTATATTGGTGTTAAACCTACTTCATTCCAACTTCTCTATGGTTTATAAACTATTTTACTAGCCATAGATTCATCAAAATAAGCAAACAACACACGAAAAACTGAATCTGTCACAAACAGAATGGTCTGTAGTAATCTGTAGCTAACACAAGTTCTGGAACCCCAAAAATTCTAAAATAAATTTCTGGACGTGAGTAATATTATCTATTAATGATATGCAAAAATAATTAACTAAATAGCATCTTCCAAATAAAAATGGCAGCAGTTCTCGTGAGCGCTAAAGTTTCTGTTTTTTACAGCAAGATCAAAAAGACTTTCCCCAAGTCTTCCCAACGATTCTACTTGGCACAAACACTAATTAAACACAAAAAACACAACCAAAACAGAGGCTAGATAAATTATTTATTACTAAACATGAGAAAAAATCAAGGAATAAAAATAAAATTGGGTTGGCTCCCAACAAGCGCTATCATTTAACACCCCTAGCTAGGCATAATAGCGAAGATAGATCTAGGTGTTACCATCTTTGGTAGGAAATCCATAAGTGGCTCTCATAATAGATTCATATGGTAATTTAATTTTCTTTCTAGGGAAGTGTTCCATGCCTTTCCTTAACGGAAATTGGAATCTAATATTCCCTCCCTTCATATCAATAATTGCACCAATTGTTCTAAGGAAAGGTCTACCAAGAATAATAGGACATGAAGGATTGCAATCTATATCAAGAACAATAAAATCTACAGGCACATAATTCCTATTTGCAACAATAAGAACATCATTAATTATTCTGATAGGTTTCTTAATAGTGGAATCCGCATGGTGCAAATTTAAAGAACAATCATCAAAATCACGGAAACCTAGCAAATCACACAAAGTCTTTGGAATCGTGGAAACACTAGCACCCAAATCACACAAAGTCTAGCATTCATGATATTTAATTTTAATTTTAATAGCAGGTTCCCACTAATAATAAAGTTTTTTAGGGATAGAAACTTCCAACTCAAGTTTTTCTTCATAAGATTGCATCAAAGCATCAACGATATGTTTAGTAAAAGCTTTATTTTTACTATAAGCATGAGGAGAATTTAGCACGGATTGCAACAAGGAAATACAATATATCAAAGAGAAATTATCATAATTAAATTCCTTGAAATCCAAAATAGTGGGTTCATTGATATTTAAAGTTTTGACCTCTTCAATCCCACTTTTAACAATTTTAGCATCAAGATCTAAAGACTTCGAATTTTGGAACACCTTCTAGGTAAAGGTGGATCATATTCAGTCCCATAATTATCAAGATTCATATTGCAAAACAAAGATTTAATAGGGGACACACTAATAACTTTTAGATCTTCATCTTTATTTTCATGGAAACTAGAAGAACACACTTTCATAAAGCAATCTTTCTTAGCACGTATCCTAGCAGTTCTTTCTTTGCACTCATCAATGGAAATTCTCATGGCTTTGAGAGACTCATTGATATCATGCTTAGGTGGAATAGATCTAAGTTTCAAAGAATCAACATCAAGAGAAATTCTATCAACGTTCCTAGCCAATTCATCAACTTTAAGCAATTTTTCTTCAAGCAAAGCATTGAAATTCTTTTGCGAATTCATAAACTCCTTAACACTAGTCTCAAATTCAGAGGGCATCTTATCAAAATTTCCATAAGAATTGTTGTAGGAATTAACATGATTATTAGAGGAATTACTAGGATACGGCCTAGGATTAAAGCTTCCTCTATACGCGTTGTTACCAAAATTATTCCTACCAACAAAATTCACATCCATAGATTCATTACTATTCTCAATCAAGGTAGACAAAGGCATATCATTAGGATCAGTAGGAGCACTTTTATTAGCACACAATTTCATAAGTTCATCCATCTTTCCACTCAAAACATTAATTTCTTCAATTGCATGCACTTTTTTATGAGTAGATCTTTCGGTGTGCCATTGAGAATAATTAACCATAATACCATCTAGGAGTTTGGTAGCTTCTCCTAAAGTGATTTCCATAAAAGTGCCTCCCGCGGCCGAATCTAAAAGATTTCTAGAAGCAAAATTCAATCTGGCATAAAAGTTTTGTATAATCATACAAAGATTCAAACCATGTGTAGAGCAATTACGTATCATTAATCTCATCCTCTCCCAAGATTGTGGAACATGTTCATGATCAAGTTGCTTAAAATTCATAATATCGTTTCTAAGAGAGATGATCTTAGCGGGAGGAAAATACTTAGATATAAAAGCATCTTTGCACTTATTCCAAGAATCAATACTATTTTTAGGCAAAGACGAAAACCAAGCTTTAGCACGATCTCTAAGTGAAAATGTGAATAGCTTCAATTTAACAATGTCATTATCTAGATCTTTCTTCTTTTGCATATCACACAAATCAACAAAGTTGTTTAGATGGGTAGCGACATCTTCACTAGGAAGGCCGGAAAACGGATCTTTCATGACAAGATTCAGCAAAGCAACATTAATTTCACAAGATTCAGCATCGGTAAGAGGAGCAATCAGAGTGCTAATAAAATCATTGTTGTTGGTATTGGTAAAGTCACACAATTTAGTATTATCTTGAGCCATCATGACAGGCAAGCAATCCAACACACAAGCAAACAAGAAACGGGCAAAAAGAGGCAAATAGGGAAATAGAAGGATGACGGAGAGAGAGGGCAAATCAAACGGCAAAGGTGAAGTGGGGGAGAGGAAAACGAGAGGCAAATGGCAAATAATGTAATAAGGGAGATAAGGGTTTCTGATGGGTACTTGGTATGTTGACTTTTGCGTAGACTCCCCGGCAACGGCGCCAAAAATCCTTCTTGCTACCTCTTGAGCACTGCGTTGGTTTTCCCTTGAAGGGGAAAGGGTGATGCAGCAAAGTAGCGTAAGTATTTCCCTCAGTTTTTGAGAACCAAGGTATCAATCCAGTAGGAGGCCACGCACGAGTCCCTCACACCTACACAAACAAATAAAATCCTCGCAACCAACACAATGAAGGGGTTGTCAATCCCTTCACGGTCACTTACGAAAGTGAGATCTGATAGATATGATAAGATAATATTTTTGGTATTTTTATGATAAAGATGCAAAGTAAATAAAGCAAAATAAAAACGGCACAAGAAATAGCTTGTTGACGGAAGATTAATATGATGGAAAATAGACCCCGGGGCCATAGGTTTCACTAGTGGCATCTCTCGAGCGCATAAGTATTACGGTGGTTAAACAAATTACTATTGAGCAATCAGAATTGAGCATATTATGGGAATATCTAGGTACAATCATGTATATAGGCATCACGTCCGAGCCAAGTAGACCGACTCCTGCCTGCATCTACTATTATTACTCCACACATCGACCGCTATCCAGCATGCATCTAGAGTATTAAGTTCAAAAGAACAAAGTAACACTTCAAGTAAGATGACATGATGTAGAGGGATAAACTCATGCAATATGATATAAACCCCATCGTGTTATCCTCGATGGCAACAATACAATACGTGCCTTGCTGCCCCTACTGTCACTGGGAAAGGACACCGCAAGATTGAACCCAAAGCTAAGCACTTCTCCCATTGCAAGAAAGATCAATCTAGTAGGCCAAACCAAACTGATAATTCGAAGAGACTTGCAAAAATAACCAATCATACATAAAAGAATTCAGAGAAGATTCAAATATTGTTCATAGATAAACTTGATCATAAACCCACATTTCATCGTTCTCAACAAACACACCGCAAAAGAAGATTACATCGAATAGATCTCCACAAGAGAGGGGGAGAACTTTGTATTGAGATCCAAAGAGAGAGAAGAAGCCATCTAGCTAATAACTATGGACCCGAAGGTCTGAGGTAAACTACTCACACATCATCGGAGAGACTATGGTGTTGATGTAAAAGCCCTCCGTGATCGATGCCCCCTCTGGCGGAGCTCCGGAAAAGGCCCCAAGATGGGATCTCACGGGTACAGAAGGTTGCGGCAGTGGAATTAGGTTTTTGGCTCCGTATCTAGTAGTTTGGGGGTACGTAGGTATATATAGGAGGAAGAAGTACGTCGGTGGAGCAACGTGGGCCCCACGAGGGTGGAGGGCGCGCCTGGAGGGTAGGCGCACCCCCTACCTCGTGCCTTCCTGGTTGATGTATTGACGTAGGGTCCAAGTCCTCTGGATCACGTTCGTTCCGAAAATCACGTTCCCGAAGGTTTCATTCTGTTTGGACTCCGTTTGATATTCTTTTTCTGCAGAACTCTGAAATAGGCAAAAAACCAACAATTCTGGGCTAGGCCTCCAGTTAATTGGTTAGTCCTAAAAATAATATAAAAGTGTATAATAAATCCCGATAATGTCCAAAACAGAATATAATATAGCATGAAACAATCAAAAATAATAGATACGTTGGAGACGTATCACCAACCAAGAAGCAAAAAATCTCATAAGCGAGCATTAAGCATAACTAACACCGAATAATGCACCACAAGTAGGATGTAATTTCATTGCATAACTATTGACTTTCGTGCTTGCATAGGGAATCACAAACCTTAACACCAATATTCTTACTAAATCATACTTACTCATCAACATGACTCACTTATCACTATCATCATATCTCAAAACTGTTACAAAGAATCAAGTTTATTATGTCCAATGATATTCATGAAAGTTTTTGTTATATCCTCCTTGGATATCTATCACTTTGGAACTAGTTTCATATGCTGCTTTTAATAAGCTCAAAAAATATAAGTGAAGAACATGAGCATAAGAAAATTCTTCTCTCAAAATAATTTAAGTGAAGCAAGAGAGAATTTCTTAAAAAAATTACTAACTCTCAAATAAATCTATGTGAAGCATGAGAGAATTTCTTCAAAAATACTAAAGCACACCGTGCTCAAAAAGATATAAGTGAAGCACTAGAGCAATTCCATAGCTCATAAAGATTTAAGTGAAGCATAGAGAGAATTCTAACAACTCATGGCATAATTTTGTCTCTCTCAAATAAGTGTGTTCGACAAGGATTCATGATTAAAAACACAAAGCAAAACAAGCAAAGAATCATATCATACAAGACGCTCCAAGCAAAACTCATAATATGTGACGAATAAAATATAGTTTCAAGTAAAATACCGATGGTCATTAGAAGAAAGAGGGAATGCCACTCGGGGGCATCCCCAAGCTTAGTTGCTTGTACTGATAACCAACAAGTATAGGGGATCAATCATAGTCCTTTTGATAAGTAAGAGTGTCGAACCCAATGAGGAGCAGAAGGAAATGACAAGTGGTTTTCAGCAAGGTAATGTCTGGAAGCACTGAAATTGTAAGTAACAAGTAGTTTGATAGCAAGATAATTTGTAACGAGCAAGTAACGATAATAGTAAAAAAGTGCAGAAAGGTAGCCCAATCCTTTTGAGGCAAAGGACAGGCCAAAACGGTCTCTTATGATAAGCAAAGTGTTCTCGAGGGTACATGGGAATTTCATCTAGTCACTTTCATCATGTTGGTTTGATTTGTGTTCGCTACTTTGATAATTTGATATGTGGGTGGATCCATTCTTAGGTGCTGTTCTTACTTGAACAAACCTCCTACTTATGATTAACTCCCTCGCAAGCATCCACAACTACGAGAAAAGTATAAAGAATAAATTCTAACCATAGTATTAAACTTTTGGATCCAACCGGCCCCTTACGGAATAGCGCATAAACTAGGGTTTAAGCTTCTGTCACTCTCGCAACCCATCATCTAATAACCACTCCACAATGCATTCCCTTAGGCCCAAATATGGTGAAGTTTCATGTAGTCGACGTTCACATGACACCACTAAGGGAATCACAACATACATACCATCAAAATACCGAACACATATAAAATTCACATGACTACTTGCAACAAGATTTCTCCCGTGGCCTCAAGAACAAAAGTAACTACTCACAAATGATAATCATGCTCAAGACCAGAGGGGTATTAAACAGCATATTGGATCTGAACATATAATCTTCCACAAAATAAACCATATAGTAATCAACTACAAGATGTAATCAACACTGCTAGTCACCCACAAGTACCAATCTATAGTTCCGGTACAAAGATTGAACACAAGAGATGAACTAGGGTTTGAGAGGAGATGGTGCTGTTGAATATGTTGATGGAGATTGCCCTCCCCAAGATGGGAGAGTTGTTGGTGATGATGATGACGATGCTTTGCCCCTCCGGGAGGGAAGTTCCCTTGATGGAATCGCTCCGCCGAAGGGTAGAGGTGCTCCTGCCCAAGTTCCACCTCGAGACGGTGGCGCTTCGTCCCGAAAATCCTCTTGTTATTTTTTCTAGGTCAAAATGACTTATATACCAGAAGATGGGCACCGGAGGTGGGCTGGGCTGAGCACAACCCACCAGGCCCAGGCACGCCCTGGTGTCTTGTGCTCACCAGGTGACCCCCCTCCGGTAGTTGTTTGCTAATCCGGCAGCTGGAAATCTAGACCTAAAAAAGCTAAGTCAGGCTACGCTCGATTTTCTCTTACACTAAATGATCTAACACTTTTAGAAGCAAGTTTTATTGCCTTATTGCACCGATGACAACTTACTTGAAGGATATTACTCGGTCCTTAGGTAGGTATGGTCGACTCTTGAAAATAAGATTTGGGTTTAAAGGTTTTGAATGCACAAGTAGTATCTCTACTTGGTGCAGAATTTTTGGCTAGAAAAGATGGGGGGGCAAGCACCACATGTTAAAGGATCTATGACAACATAACTTCTATGTGAATATGAAGAAACATAAATCATTACTTTGTCTTCCTTGTCCAATGTCAACAATTTTGGCATATAATACTTTGATGGGGGCTCACAATCACAACAGATTTCCAACATAGTGTATTTGCATGTGAATCTTCTCTTCCCTTATCCATTCTTTCATGAATTGCACCATTGACCAATGCAATGCTTGTCAATCTTCAATAAATTTTCTACCTATACTTTTCCTTATGTGCAGTTATTACCATAAGATTGGCATATGATCTTTTTCATTTATTTCCTTTCTTTTTATTGAAAATGAAAGTAAAGAAAGCAAAACTCAAACTAAAATTTATTACATATCTCGCACACGATTACAAAAATAGATCACTAAGCAAACTCTAGAAGAGAAAGGATCGAACTAAACTTTTATTCATCTAAAGCGAAAGATAACTATGGATCGAACTAAGATAAGTAAAGGCAAAAGATAGTGGGGGTGATACGATACCGGGGCACCTGCCCCAAGCTTGGTGAAAGCCAAGGGGAGTGCCCATACCCGATACTCAATTTTCTTTGGGTGATGAAGAAGAAGGTGGTGGTGATGAAGTGGTAGAATCTTGTCCTTCATGATCAAGAGATTCTCCAATCTACAGATGACGCTCCAGAGGACAATGATGTGCTCTTGCAACAGAATGTTTTCACAGGTGAGATATTTATTTTGCACACGAACCGTTTCGATGACCGAAAGGCTTCGATCTCGGTGGGGGTGAGATGATCATAGTAAGGTTTAAGGATATCGTATTCTTCTTCCTTGGCTGGCCAAGCCTGCTCAACCACCGATGCTTGATCTTCGGTAGCTTCCTTGCTCTTGTCCCCTTTGACGGCTTCTCCGGGCTCTTCTCTCTTCTGCTCGATCTTCATCAACCAAGCATCCTCTTCCACGTTGTTGGAGGAAGAAGAAGACATGATCCCTGGATCAATAGATCTGACTGGAAACAGCAAGAAAACAAAACAGAAGATTTCTCCACGATACGGTGGTCAATAGGTTTGGGGGTATAAAGATTTTTTATCTTGGGAAACAAGCAAACGAAAAAATGGAGTTCGAAAGGTACCCGAGGTGGGCACAACCCGCCTGGGCGCGCCTGGCTTGCCCTGGTGTCTTGTGGCCACCAGGGTCGCCTTCTTGGTAGTTTCTTACTTTCCTAAATTTTTAAATATTCCAAGAGTGACAAAAATATTTTTGCGGATTTTTCGGAGTCCGTTTACTTACCGTATCACGTACCTCCTCTTTTTCACGATTCTGGAGTGTTCTGGAAGGTTTCTTTTATGTGTTCTTCCAGTGTCATAGTTTGGATAATATTGCTTTCAACATTAATGGGCGTACCTGAGATATAATGTTTTATTTGTTTCCCATTAACAACCTTTGGGTTAATACATTCGACATTATTTATTATGATGGCTCCAAATTGATAATCCTCCTCGATAAATAAGGTCATTCCCATTTGGAGAGGAGTTTCCTGCAAAGAATCTAAAACGAGAATTGTGCAAAAGAACATATTCTCCAACTCTGAACTCACGCTTTTGGATTCTTTTATCATGCCATGTTTTAAATTTTTCTTTGAATAACTTGGCATTTTCATAAGCTTGGGTTCTCCATTCATCTAATGAGCTAGTATCAAATAACCTCTTTTCACCGGCAAGTTTCAAATCATATTTGAGTTCTTTAATTTCCCAATATGCTTTATGTTCTAACTCAAGACGCAATGATAAGCTTTTCCATAAACCATTTTATAAGGAGACATACCCATAGGATTTTTATATGTTGTTCTATAATCCCATAGTGCACCATCTAATTTCTTAGACCAGTTCTTCTGGGACCTATTGATAGTCTTTTGTAAAATTAATTTTATTTCTCTATTGCTAAGTTCAACTTGACCACTAGACCGAGGATGATAGGGTGATGCAATTCTATGCTTAACATCATACTTGGCAGGCATTTTACGAAAAGCACCATGAATAAAGTGTGAACACCATCGGTCATTAAATATCTAGGGACTCCAAACCTTGGGAAAATAACTTCCTTAAGCATTTTAATAGAGGTGTTGTGATCAGCACTACTAGTTGGAATAGCTTCTACCCACTTAGTAACATAATCAACAGCAACCAAAATATGAGTATACCCATTAGAGGAAGGAAAATGTCCTATGTAATCAAAACCCCAAACATCAAATGGTTCAACAACAAGTGAATAATTCATAGGCATTTCCCGACGCTTACCAATATTACCTACTCTTTGACATTCATCACAAGATGAGACAAACTTACGAGCATCCTTGAAGAGAGTAGGCTAATAAAATCCAGATTGTAATACCTTGTGAGCAGTTCTGTCTCCCACATGATGTCCTCCATATGCTTCTAAGTTACATTTCCGTAGGATTTGTCCTTGTTCATGCTCAGGTACACAACGTCTCATAATACCATCTACTCCTTTATAAAGATGTGGGTCATCCTAAAAGTAGTGTCTTAAATCATAGAAGAATTATTTCTTTTGTTGGTATGTAAAGCTAGGTGGTATGTATTTAGCAACAATATAATTCGCACAGTCAGCATACCAAGGTGTACTATTAAAAACATTTCAATATTATTCATAGGTTGTGGGTCATCAATATTATTTTCAAGCCTAGATGAGTTATCAGCTACGGGGTTCTCAGCTCCCTTTCTATCAGTGATATGCAAATCAAATTCTTGTAGAAAGAGAACCCACCTAATGAGTCTAGGTTTAGCATCTTTCTTTTCCATAAGATATTTTATGGCAACATGATCAGTGTGAATAATAACTTTGGAATCAACAATGTAAGATCTGAATTTATCACAAGCAAACACCACCGCTAAGAATTCTTTTTCAGTAGTAGCATAATTTCGTTGAGCACTATCTAGAATTTTACTAGCATAATGATTAGCATTTAATTTCTTATCAACTCTTTGTCCTAGAATAGCACCAACAACATAATCACTAGCATCACACATAATTTCAAAAGGCAAGTTCCAATCAGGTGGTTGAACAATAGGTGCAGAAATTAAGGCTTTCTTGAGTGTTTCAAAGGCTTCTAAACAATCGTCATAAAAAACAAATGGAATATCCTTTTGCAAAAGATTTGTAAGAGGCCTAGAAATTTTAGAGAAGTCTTTAATAAACTTCCTATAGAAACTAGCATGACCGAGGAAACTCCGAATACCTTTGTTATCTTAAGGACATGGCATTTTCTTGGTTGCATCAACCTTAGCTTTGTCCACCTCAATACCTCTTTCAGAAATTTTATGGCCCAAAACAATACCTTTGTTAACCATAAAGTGGCACTTCTCCCAATTCAAGACAAGATTTTTTTGCTCACATCTCTGTAGAACACGATCAATATTGCTTAAACAATCATCAAAAGACTTCCCATAAACAGAAAAGTCATCCATGAAAACTTCAACAATTTTTCACAGAAGTCAGAGAATATAGCAGTCATACAACTTTGAAAGGTAGTAGGTGCATTGCATAAACCAAAAGGCATACGTCTATAAGCATAAGTTCCAAAAGGATAAGTAAAAGTGGTGTTTTCTTGATCAGGTTGAGAAACAGGTATTTGTGAAAAACCAGAATGTCCATCAAGGAAGCAAAAATGTGTGTGCTTAGATAATCTTTCTAGCATTTGATCAATAAAAGGCAGAGGGTAATGATCTTTTCTCGTTGCTTTGTTTAATTTTCTAAAATTAATTACCATTCTATAGCATGTAAAAATTCTTTGCGGAATAAGTTCATTCTTATCATTAGGAACAACAGTAATACCTCCTTTGTTAGGGACACAATGAACATGACTTACCCATCTACTATCAGCTATAGGATAGATTATACTTGCTTCCAGAAGTTTTAATATTTCCGTTCTTACCACTTCTTTCATCTTAGGATTTAACCGACGTTGGTGATCAACAATGGGTTTAGCATCAGGTTCCATATTAATCTTGTGCTGACATAGAGTGGGACTAATGCCCTTAAGATCATGAAGAGTATATCCAATAGCAGCTTGGTGCTTCCTTAGAACTTTCAATAATCTTTCTTCTTCATGTTCTGAAAGGTTAGCACTAATAATAACAGGATAAATCTTTTTCTCCTCGAGATAAGCATATTTCAAAGTGTCCAGCAATTGTTTTAATTCAAACACAAGATCACCTGGAGGAGGACCTCCTAGAATTTCAATAGGTAAATTGTGTTTAAGCAGAGGATGTTGTTCAAAGAAAATCTTATCTATTTCATTTCTTTCATGCATATGCATATCAATTTCATGGTCTAGCAAATATTGTTCTAAAGGATCAGTAGGAGGTACAACAATAGAAGCAAGACCAATGATTTCATCCTTACTAGGCAATTCTGTCGGTGTTCTGGGACCGGGGGTGCCCAGACTTGCCTGCCTGCGCCCGCGGCGTGGCTCCGTCAGCAGCCCAGTACGGCCCAGTTCCAGCAACAACGACTCAAGACCCTCACAAGGGGCCAAGCATCACGAGGCAGACGACGCCAAGACCTCCTTGGGGGCGGCCTCGCTAGGCTGGCTCCCAAGGAGCGGAGATACCAAGGCCACATGGGCACCAGCGGGCGCAATGTACCAGTTTCCTCTTTGGTGCTAAGGAGGCAAGCACAGGTGTGGAGTCCCGAGGAATCAAGCAAAGGTTTCCATATTGGTGCAACAAGACCAAGACCGCCAGGACGGCAGGACGGAGGTCATCGCGGAGTCCACGACAGCGTCACCACTAGAGCCTTTTGCAGGCGAATACTACTTTTGTCAGGATAGCTTGTACTAGTTGTCCCCCTTCGAATTTGGCCATTGTGGGATCCTTTCCTGCCTAACATTTGGGAAGAGGACCAAGGCCACTATAAATGGGAGTTAGAAACCACCATAGAGAGGCATCTAGGATCGGATCCATTCCACCCTGACTAGCTCACCATCTCATCGAGCCAAAGAACACCTCACCTCCTGAGGTTGTTCATCCATTGTACTAGTTTATCCTCAGCCCCTCGAGGCAATCCACCACAAAGCTGGAGTAGGGTATTACACCGCAAGGTGGCCCATACTAGGATAAATCTCTATGTCCCTTGTTCTTTGAGTTTGTCGAGCTAGGCCGCGGGATCGTTAGCGAGCGAGCTAGGGAGAGAGTGTTCTTCGTGCGCACCCCAGTGTTCGAACCTCTCAAGGGTCTGCGGAGCCCTGAATCTGACATTTGGCGTGGCAGGTAGGGATGCGACGAAGCCCCTATCCCATCAACCGACCCACCGTTACCCCGCGGCTCCGATGGCGGGCGATCCAAGGACTCCTGCCGACCACTTGGCTGCCTGGCCAGCCCGGGCGGCGCCGTCCGCTCAAGAAGACCTCAAATTTGCGCTCCAGGTGGCCCGCGCGCCACCCAACACCCCCAGGCGCGGGCAGCGCGGACCGGCGCCCTCCGCCCTCGCGCCGCGATGCACGCGTGCCACCACGCGGTCTTCAGGATACGCTACGGCAATGACACCGCACACCCGACGGGAGCAGGCGAACATGCGAGCCGCGCTCATCGTGGCGCGGGAGCTGTTGCGATGCAGGCTGGCGGAGAGCGACCACGACGTGCTGCTGGAGCGCGTCGTCGAACTGCTGGGCGCTGCCTGTAGAGGTACACCACCTTTCTGCTCCTCGCCCACGCCTCAGATTGTGCAGAGGCGCGCGTGAGGCCTCGACGAGCTCGTGCGCCTCCTGGAGCGCTAGGGGGACCCGGCAACACCAACATAGACCCCGACGCAGCCTGTCCTGCCACAAAAGCACCGTCACCAGGAGGGGAAGGCGCTGGCGGTCCACCGCAAGGACGCACTGGGATGCCACCCAGCGGCCACCAGGGCCAGGCACCGTGGCTAGTGGCTCAAGGCGCGGGGCACCCAGGCGACGACTCCGGCGGGGCAACTAAGGACGCCTACGTGTCCCGCATGGTGAACCTGGAGTACACGCCAGGAGAAGGCCCCAACTCGTTCCCTGAGCCAGGATGGGAAGGCGGAGTGCTCGAGACCGAGGCCTACCCTGAGCTACCTGGAGGTTTCGCCGACCCCTTATGAGACGACGACAGCAGCGTACAGCCGCTACCTAGGGAGCATGCTTACGCTAACCATGGGCTGAAGGTGAACCAGACCGCTGCAGTAGTCGGAGACCCCAGGGTGGTGGCCTCGCCCCGGTAGGAGTGGTGCACTAGGGGCTGCGCGGGAAGGGCTCGGAGCTAGGGCCTCCCCTGCACCGCATGGAGCGAGGCACAACACGGAGGTAGGTCCTCCGCCGGGGGAGGCACCGGTGGGCCCTTCCCCCCGGCAGAGGGCCCGTGGTCGCCGAGGGCACCGCCAGCGTCCTCCTTGCCCCTTGGTGTCGTCCTGGTTTCCGGACGCCCCAACGGTGGTCGGGGGCGGTGCAGGGCGGGGCCCTCGTCTGGCGATATGAAGCAAGGCTCGCGCCTGTGAAGGTCTCTAGTCGTGACACTCTCACGTAATAATGAGTGGGGCTGTACACGCCCCAGAGTCTTCGGAGTGCCGCCCTCGGGCCTCGGGAGCTCCCGCCCACATCCTAGTGGAAGCACCATGCTCCGCGCTGGCCGTCGACACTGTCCCCCAATGACTATGCTCACATCCAGTGAAAGCACTTAGCTCCGCGCTGGTGGGAAGACAAGAAGACTAGCTAGGTGCCGGATGCGGCCATTTGCTTTTATCCCTTCTTCTATACTCGATTCGCTGCCTTTTTTGCTTGCACATGAAGTTCTTTTGTTATCTAAAAAGTGGGGGGAGTTTTTCTCTGGTTTTCGCCGGTTTTATTGCCGTTTGGTTGTGTGCCCTATTTTTAAGGCTCGCATCCCCGACCCTCCGGCTCGGGGGCTGGTCGGCTGACCGCACCAGGCGTGTCTAGGCAACCTCGGCAGGACCCCCTCGGGGCAAGAGCATACGCGCCGCAAGATTTCCACATATGCATCCTACCTCGGCCTGCAGGACACTCCTGGCGAGCCTCTCTCGGACGGATATGTAGGCTCCTCAGGAGGCCCAGAGCCCACGAGCTCCTAAGGGTTTGCCTCAGGAGAAAGGCGCGCCAACAACCTCACGACCTGCTCAAGGCCAACTAGGATCAAGATAAGTCACAATGACAACCCTGCTCAGGGGCTCGCAAGCTCGCGAGAGCGCGTTTCAGGTTTGACTTTAAAACAAGAAAAGAAGAACAAAACATTAATTTACATACACGAGGGCCCCCCCTCCAAAATTCTCTCACGCCCTGCGGGGCCATGCCCAAGTCTTTGCATGCAGGCTCAAGGCGAAGGAGTGCGGGCTTGACTGGACATGCTACTCGCGGCATCGCCCTGGTCGCTCTCGTACGTGCTGCTAGCGCTGTCGCTAGCGTCGTCTTCGCCGTCGTCGACCACGCCATCTTCATCCACCGCGACCACCACCGCGTCATCCTTAGTGGTGAATGACCTGACCAGGGCATCCACCTGATTGTCCACCCAGTGCGACAGGTTGTCCCGGATAGCCCCGGGCACTAGGGCTATGGCGACGTCAAAATCAAAGTGGTGGTCGAGGTTCTGAAGATGACTAAAGATGCATGAGAATGTGCGCCCAAGGAGGCCACGACTCCTCTCCTTGACAAGCTCGCGAGCCTCGCAGCCCGATCCTCCAGGCACGTCATGACATCGGTAAAGAAGCGGAGGTGGCTGGCATAATCTTCCACGTGGGGATGGGGGACGTTCTCCTCGCAGATGACGCCCGGTGCCCGGTTGGCCCTCACCCTAAGGGACTGCAGCATCTACCGATGACACGTGTCCTCCTTGTTCTGCTGCGCGAGGGACGCGGCGCCATCAATCTGCTGCTGGAGTGAGAGAAGATCAGCACGACCGAAGGCCATGTCGGCCTGGGTGGAGACCTGAGCCGCGGTGGTGACCTTCTCTCGCTGCTCCGCCTCGTCCAACCTTGTGCTGAGGGTGGGGGTCCTGCCCTCAGCCTCGGCCTCCAGGAACTTCAACCTCAGGCTCTGCTCATTGGCAAGATCTACGCGAACCTTGGCCACCCTCTGGTCAACCTCCGCCCGAATCCTGGCCTCGCGCATAGTGACGACATCCTCAGCCGAGGCCACTTGGACCTCCCTCACCTCCAGCCGCTCATGCTCCAGGCTGCGCTCCAAGGCCTCTAGCGCCAGTGCCTCCTCACGCTTCATGATCTCCTTCTCTTCGGAAGGCGCTCCCCTAATCAACGCCATGACGGTCCTGCGTGCCTCGATCTGCTGCTCCAGGGCAGCATTCAAGGCCAGAAGCTCATGTTCCCGCTTCTCGGTGCCATCGCGACGGTGGTCGGCCTCGCTCGCCTCCTCCAAGGCCTGAGTGCTGGCCTCGCGCGAGGCCGCGAGAGCCACCGCGACCTTTGCCTTGTCATGCTCATGCTGATGTTGCCCAAGGTTGATGGCGACCTTCAATTGGTGCCACTCATGAGCCAGGCGGAGGTCCTCCATCTCAAGGTGAGCGTCAACCGCCACGAGCTCTTCCCCGAGGCGGCTCAGCGCACCCATCGCATCCTGAAAGATCTCGTGGCGTACAATGCCACATCCGCGCGCGAGCTCTAGTGCGCGGCCAAGTCCATCCTCCACAACAAGGGTTGTTGGGGAGGCTCGAGTTGGCCCGCTTGCCCCCGACAGGGAGCCCGAGGCCGGCGCCTCCCCTGCAACCTTGTGGGCTTCAGCAAAGGAGCTGGGAGACGTGGCCTCACCACTTGAAGACGAAGCCGGTGTTAGTGTCGCCCAGCCGCCGATGATGACCAATGAAGGAGTCCTTGGCACGCCAGCTATGCCCCAGGCCGGGGCGCGAAGAAGTGACGCCAATAAAGCCAGATCAAAGCCCCAGGTTGACAAGTCTGCCTCCGGAGCGGCCCCGGGCCCCACGCAACGGTCCGGCAAGAAGAGCTCAGGACCAATGGCGAGCCGACGGCCGGTGGGGGCCGCACCTCAGGAGATCTTGCCGCTCCAGCCGAGGGGATCCTGAAGAGCCATGGTCAGAAAAGGATGCAGCACTTAGGAAACCACGGAGATGAGGTACTTACTCGTCTATAGCTATGTCCTTCCTTTGCTTCAATGGCCAGTAGGCTCCACCACTGCAGCTTAGAGATCCCTTCCTCTTGCGGAGTGCTTCAATGTCCAGGCGGAGCTAATCGAAGCCCGAAGAGCGACCGCTGGCACCCAAAGCACTTGTTGAGGCTGCGGGGGCAGTAACCTCAGGAGCATCGGGTCGAGGCAGTTCCTCCGCCCCTGCCTCAGGACCGTTAGCCCCAGCCTCGGGAGCTTCGCCCGATGTCGCTCCTCCAGGAAAAGCCGCCTCATTGGTATCCCGCGGCACTCGCCCCCTTGCATCCACCTTTGGGGTGAGCGCCGCGATGGCGGCAGGCAGGGGAACCACCAGGACAGGGTTCTCGCACGGCCCACCAAGGCCGGCCGGGCACAACCCCCATTCATCAAAGAGGGACATCTGCTTCACGAACTCCACCTTGTTCGAGAAACAGTACAAGGGGCAACCCTCCTCTGGCAGATTGGCTGGAGCTGGGTCGCCCGTTAGGAGCTCAAACACTATGCGCCGCGCCTCGAGAGGAAGAGCAAACGCGTGAAGCCTCATGGGGTCCCCGCAGCCGGAAAAGGTCCACATTGGCTGAGAATGATGCTGGAGCGAAGCAATGCGGCACCGGATGAACTCCTTCACCACCATGGGCGCCATCACCCCAAGATCCTTCAACCTGGTCAGTTGGCGCCATACATGGGCGAGCCGCTGGTCGACAAGCCTCGCATGCCCCCAGCCAGAGCTTGAGGCGGCCAGTGCCCATGGGAGCAAGAGAAGGGGGGAGAGCATGCCGGCGTCCACAAACACCCACCGCTTCCGGAACCCGCTTACAACCAACGAGAGCTCGAAATTAATTCCCGAGTCGGTCGTTGCTGCTATGGCCTGAAAGGTCATGCATCCCGAGCGCTGGCGACCATCGGTCAGATGAAGAGAGAAGAAATGGCGAAGCAAGGCCATGGAAGGAGCGATGCCCACCATGGCCTCGCAGACGAAGGCGAAGGCAGCACATTGATTTGGTAATGCGAGAGCACAGTGTTGAAGGAAGGAGAAAAGGGGGGAATCAGGCCGGCCCAGAGGGCATGAGGATGAATGGGGATCTCGGTGGCGGTCATATCAATCATGGCGCGGGAGCCAGGCCAAGCCACCATCGCCCCCATTCGTTGGAATCTGAGGCGAGCGCGGGTCGAACCTTGTCCAGCCCCTCCTGGTTGACCACCACCGACCGCTCGACGGCAGGCTCGAAGGCCGGCGAAGGCTCGGCTGGAGCGCGGCTTGTCATCTTCTTCTTCCTTGCAGACTTCGGCGCCATGGGGACAAGGAGGAGCTGAGAAGGTGGAGGGGCCAAGGAAGATCATGGAAAGCAATGAAGATTGAGCTGAGCCGATGGTGGCGGCCACCAAGCCAGGCGAATATCAAGGCTGCATGGGGAAGTGGGAGCGCCCACATCCCGTTAATTGCGACATGGCGACTAAGGCCACATGTGGTTGGGGCCTGCAGCGCTGCGCACTTGCCCTTTGGCTTCGTCTCAAAGCCAAGCTCGAGCGCGCCATAGGCCCGGGGGCTACCGTCGATGTTCTGGGACCGGGGGTGCCCAGACTTGCCTGCCTGTGGCCCGCGACATGGCTCCATCGGCAGCCCAGTACGGCCCAGTTCCAGCAACAACGACTCAAGACCCTCGCGAGGGGCCAAGCCTCGCGAGGCAGACGATGCCAAGACGTCCTTGGGGGCGGCCTTACTAGGCTGGCTTCCGAGGAGCGGAGATATCAAGGCAAGGCGCACCTCGCGAGGTTCACATGATGTGAGCCATGACGACCAAGGCCAAGCGGGCTCCAGCGGGCGTAGTGTACTAGTTTCCTCTTTGGTGCTAAGAGGGCAAGCGCAGGCATGGAGTCCCGAGGAATCAAGCAAAGGTTTCCATATTGGTGCAACAAGACGAAGACCGCCAGGACGGCAGGACAAAGGTCATCGCGGAGCCCACAACAGTGTCACCACCAGAGCCTTTTGCAGGCAAAGACTAATTTTGTCAGGATAGCTTGTACTAGTTGTCTCCCTTCGAATTTGGCCATTGTGGGATCCCTTCCCGCCTAACATTTGGGAAGAGGACCAAGGCCACTATAAATAGGACTTAGCCACAACCATAGAGAGGCATCTAGGATCAGATCCATTCCACCCTGACTAGCTCACCATCTCATCGAGCCCAAGAACACCTCACCTCCTGAGGTTTTTCATCCACTGTACTAGTCCATCCTCGGCCCCTCGAGGCAATCCACCACAAAGCTGGAGTAGGGTATTACACCGCAAGGTGGCCCGAACCAGGATAAATCTCGGTGTCCCTCATTCTTTGAGTTCATCGAGCTAGGCTGCGAGATTGTTAGCGAGCGAGCTAGGGAGAGAGTTCATCATGCACACCACAGTGTTAGAACCTCTCAAGGGTTCGTGGAGCCCTAAATCCGACAAATTCCTTTTTATGAGGTTTTCTACTAAACTTGGAAAAATTAAATTCATGAGACTCATTACCAAAGCTAACACCGACATTTTGTTTCTCACAATCTATTTTAGCATTAACGGTGTTCAAGAAAGGTCTACCAAAGATAATGGGACAAAAGTCATCTTGTGGGGAACCAAGAACAAGAAAATCAATAGTGTATTTTATTTTCCCACACAAGACTACAACATCTCTAACAATCCCAAGTGGTGTGATGGTGTCTCTATTAGCATGTTTGCTAGTGACATCTATGTCTTCTATTTCAGTGGGTGCTATATCATTCATAATTTCTTGATATAAGGTAAAAGGAATAGCACTCACGCTAGCACCTATGTCACATAAACCATGAAAACAGTGATCTCCTATTTGAAGTGAGACAACATGCATGACAACAATAGGTCTATGTTTATCTTTTTCATTGGCTTTGGCAATTCTAGCTGCTTCATCAGAGAAGTAAATAAGATGCCCATATATATTTTCAACCAGGAGATCCTTAACCATAGCAACACTAGGTTCTACCTTGATTTGTTCAGCTGGTTTAGGTGTTCTAATATAAATTTTATTGACCACAGTTGAAACTTTAGCTTGTTCCTTTATCCTAACAGGGAAAGGTGGTTTTTCAATATAAGCATTAGGAACAACTGGATCAACATTATAGATAATAGTTTCATATTTAGCTATTGCTGGTTCTTTAATTTCTTCTTTAATAGGTGGGTAATATGTGAACCACTTCTCCTTAGGGAGATCAACATGAGTAGCAAAAGATTCACAAAAAGGAGGCTACTATCTCAAAGTCAAGTCCATATTTACAGCTAAACTTTTTAAAGCATCGGTATTCATAAAAGATTTAACACAATCAAACTTAAGCTTAATACCTGACTCTTTACCTTCGCCGAGTTCCCAATCTCCAGAGTTGCATTTAATTCTTTCCAAAAGATCCCACTGGAATTCAATAGTCTTCTTCATAAAGGAACTAGTACAAGAAGTATCAAGCATGGATCGATCATCATGAGAAAGCCAAGCATAAAAATTATGAATGATAATTTCCTTCGAGAGCTCATGATTGGGGCATGAATAACACATTGACTTAAGACTCCCCCAAGCTATAGAGATACTTTCTCCTTCACGAGGCCAAGAATTATATATGTAATTCCGATCACGATGAACTAGATGCCTAGGATATTTTTTTGGTGAAACTCCAATTTCAATCGATTCCAATTCCAAGATCCAATATCATCGCATAGCCTATACCATGCCAATGATTTTCCCTTCAAAGATAAAGGGAAAACCTTCTTCTTAACTTCATCTCCGGGTAAACCTGCAAGCTAAAATAGTCCAGAAATTTCTTCTACATATATCAAGTGCATATCAGGATGTTCGGTTCCATCTCCTGCATAAGGATTAGCTAGTATTTGTTCTATCATACCCGAAGGAATTTCATATTCAATATTTTCAGTAGGTGCAGTGGGTTGAGGGGTGACTAATTGTGGTTCCAGTCGAGGTGAAGATACCCCGAACAAACCCCTCAAGGGATTGTTTTCCATAGTAAGAAGTGACAATAAATTTCAGCACATAGTAATTACTTTTCCTTACCAATTTCCACCTATCAAGAGCACTTCACTCCCCAGCAACGGCGCCAGAAAAGAGCCTTGATGACCCACAAGTACAGGGGATCAATTGTAGTCCTTTCGATAAGTAAGAGAGTCGAACCCAATGAGGAGCAGAAGGAAATGGCAAGTGGTCTTCAGCAAGGTAATGTCTGCAAGCACTGAAATTGTAATTAACGAGTAGTTTTATAGCAAGATAATTTGTAACGAGCAAGTAACAATTATAGTAAAAAAGGCAGCAGGGTAGCCCAATCCTTTTGAGGCAAAGGACAGGCCAAAACGGTCTCTTAGGATAAGCAAAGTGTTCTCTAGGGTACACGGGAATTTCATCTAGTCACTTTCATCATGTTGGTTTGATTTGTGTTCGTTACTTTGATAATTTGATATGTGGGTGAATCGGTGCTTAGGTGTTGTTCTTACTTGAACAAACCTCCTACTTATGATTAACCCCCTCGCAAGCATCCGCAACTACGAGAAAAGTATTAAGAATAAATTCTAACCATAACATTAAACTTTTGGATCCAATCGGTCCCTTACGGAATATCGCATAAACTAGGGTTTAAGCTTATGTCACTCTCGCAACCCATCATATAATAACTACTCCCCAATGCATTCCCTTAGGACAAAATATAGTGAAGTGTCATGTAGTCCACGTTCACATGACACCACTAAGGGAATCACAACATACATACAAACCAAATATCGAACACATATAAAATTCACATGATTACTTGCAATAAGATTTCTCCCGTGACCTCATGAACAAAAGTAACTACTCACAAATGATAATCATGCTCAAGATCAGAGGGGTATTAAATAGCATATTGGATCTGAACATATAATCTTCCACCAAATAAACCATATAGTAATCAACTACAAGACATAATCAACACTACTAGTCACCCACAAGTACCAATCTATAGTTCCGGTACAAAGAATGAACTCAAGAGATGAACTAGGGTTTGAGAGGAGATGGTGATGTGGAAGATGTTGATGGAGATTTCCGTCCCCAAGATGGGAGAGTTGTTGGTGATGATGATGACGATGCTTTCCCCCTCCGGGAGGGAAGTTTCCCCGGCAGAATCGCTCCACCGGAGGGCAAAAGTGCTCCTGCCCAAGTTCCGCCTCGAGACGGCGGCGCTTCATCCCGAAAGTCCTCTTGTTATTTTTCTTGGTCAAAATGACTTATATACCAGAAGATGGGCACTGGAGGTGGGTTGGGCTGAGCACAACCCACCAGGGCACGCCTGGGGGGCAGGCGCGCCCCGGTGTCTTGTGCTCACTAGGTGGACCCCCTCCAGTAGTTATTTGCTCCAATATTTCTTATTTATTCCATAAATATCCCGCCTGAAGTTTCAGCTCATTTGGAGTTGTGTAGAATAGGTAGCCTAACATAGCTTTTTCAGGTCCAGATTTCCAGCTGCTGGAATTCTCCCTCTTTGTGTGAACCATGTATAATATGAGAGAAAAGGCAATAGAATTACTCGAAAAAGCATTATTATGCATAAAAATAGTATAGATAACAATAGGTAGACATGATGCAAAATGGACGTATCATGTACTTCTTGAATATTATCTTGGGGTGCCATGGGCATCCCCAAGCTTAGCCTTTTGCTAATCCTTATTCCTTCATTCATCATAAAGTTACCCAAAACTTGAAAACTTCAATCACACAAAACTCAACAAAACCTTCGTGAGACCCGTTAGTATAAGATAGCAAATCACTACCATAACTACTGTTGCAAACCCATTCATATTTTATTTTTGCATTATATCTACTGTATTCCAATTATTCTATGGCAAAAACTCTTCAAAGAAAACCATAGAATCATCTAAACAAGCACACAACACAAAGAAAACAGAATCTGTCAAAAACAAAATAGTCTATAGTAATCTAGAGATTTCGAATAATTTTGTAACTCCAAAAATTCTGAAAAATTTGGACAACATGAGAAATTTGTATGTTAATCTTCTGCAAAAATAATCAATATTTTTCTGGGCCAAAAGTTTATATTTTTCAGCAAGATCAAATCAACTATCACCCAACATGATCCCAAAGGCTTTACTTGGCACCAAAACTAATTAAAACACAAAAACACAATCATAACAGTAGCACAATTGTGCAAACACTCAAGAACAGAAAGAAAAAGACACAAATAAATTTTATTCATTGGGTTGCCTCCCAACAAGCGCTATTGTTTTATGCCCCTAGCTAGGCATAATGCGAAGGATCAAGTATTGTCATCTTTGTTTCTAGATCCATATGATACCCTCATGATTGATTCATAAGGTGGCTTAATTCTAGTTCTAGGGAAGTGGTCCATACCCTTCCTTAGTGGAAATTGAAATTTAGTATTGCCTTCTTTCATATCAATCACGGCACCAATAGTATGTTAAAATGGTCTATCAAGAATAATTGGACAAGACGGATTGCAATCAATGTCAAGAACAATAAAATCTATGGGAATATAATTCCTATTTGCTAGAATAAGAGCATCATTCATTCTTCCCATAGGTTTTTTAATAGTAGAATCCTCCTAGTGCATATTTAGAGAACACTCTTCAATATCGATAAGACCAAGCACATCACATAAAGATTTCGGAATTGTAGAAACACTAGAACCCAAGTCACATAAAGAAAAACACTCATAATTTTTAATCTTGACTCTGATAGTAGGTTCCCATTCATCATGCAATTTTCTAGGAATTGAAATCTCTAATTCCAACTTTTCTTACAAAGCTTTCATCATAGCATCAACAATATGTTTAGTAAAAGCTTTATTTTGTTCATAAGCATGGGGTGAATTTATCATGGATTACAACAAATAAATACAATCAATCAAAGAGCAACTATCATAATTAAAGTCTTTGTAATCAAAAATAATGGGCACATGACTAGTTAAAGTTTTGACCTCTTCAAACCAACTTTTATCAATTTTCTCAACAAGATGTTCACCCTCCAAATTATCGGGATGCCTTCTAACTAAAGTTGACTCTTCTTCAGTCCCTTTATTATCAATCTTAATTTTACTAAACAAAGAATCAATAGAGGAAACACCAATCATTTTAAGATCTTCATCACTTTTATCTTCTAATGACATTCGTTTAGTGGCCATTTGATTTACTAGGGTAGCTTGTACATCGGATATTTTACCTAGCAAACTTTCAGCAAAATCATACTTAGATTGGAGATTGCAAACTTCTCTACTAATATCATCAAGTTGCTTAGTTATAGCTTCCAACACAACAAAGTGTTCCTTAACTTCTTCGGTAAAATATTTATTGTGCTCAAATTGTGCAGTCATATATTCCTTAGTACTTTTCTCAATTTCAAGCAAAATATTGGGGTAAGGAACATCATAATATTTTCTTTGAGGCATCATGACTATGCAAACAAGGGTGCACACAGAAACATATCTAATGAAAAAGGGTGAAAAAAAGAGGGCGAATAAAACGACAAATTTTTGTGAAGTGGGGGAGAGGAAAACGAGAGGAAAATGGAAAATAATGTAAATTGCAAGGAGATGAGATTTGTGATTAGGAACCTGGTAGATGTTGATGATGTATCCCTAGCAATGGCGCCAGAAATTCCTTTTGATGCGGCTTGAACTACGTCGGTATTTCCCCAAAGAGGAAGGGATGATGCAGTACATCAATGGTAGGTATTTCCCTCAGTGATGAGACCAAGGTTATCGAACCGGTAGGAGAACCATTGTAACACCGCGGACACACCCGCCGGTCGTCGTTACTCCTGGTGGGATCTAGACTGACCCCACAGATCAATACTAGTCTTTTCTGTGCACTTTGTCCTCACTCGTGCGCACCCGGGAGCAACTTCCCGGTCGGTCACCCATCCTGAAATTACTCCAAGCTAAGCACGCTTAACTTTGGAGTTCTGTCTAAATGGGATTCCGGAAAAGAAGGAATTCCTTATTGATATGAGTAGTCTATCATCCCTATTAAGCCAGGCTATCACATACACCCCTACTCAGAGGAACCGACGTCCTCGTCGGGCCACAGGAACGTTCCCTCTTGGCACATACGTCTGTGCATCCAGTCCGGTACATGTGCCATGTTGGGTGCCACGACAGGTCACAAACATCATGAACAATATGACCGTGCACCTGTCCGCAAACATCTGTGTAACCGCGAGGGTCGTCTCTGATACCAACTTGTAACGCCCTGGACACACCCGCCGGTGGTCGTTACTCCTGGCGGGATCTAGACTAGCCCCTCAGATCAATACTAGTCTTTCCTGCACACTTTGTCCTCACTCATGCGCACCCGGGAGCAACTTCCCGGTCGGTCACCCATCCTGAAATTACTCCAAGCTGAGCACACTTAACTTTGGAGTTCTATCCAAATGGGATTCCAGAAAAGAAGGAATTCCTTATTGATATGAGTAGTCTATCATCCCTATTAAGCCAGGCTATCACAACCACGCAACACTATGTGAACGACACCTGCACACAAATAACAAATACTCACAACCTGACGTATTAAAGGGGTTGTCAATCCCTTTCGGGTAACAATGCTAGAAATTGGCAAGTAGACGGGATAAAAATTGTAGTATATTGGATAAATAGATCTCGCGGGAACGCGGGATAAAATAAAAAAATTGCAGCAATGTATTTTTGTATTTTTGTATTAATATATCTGAAAATAAAATAAAATAAAAAAAGATCGCAAAGGCAAATATAATAAAGAAGAGACCCCGGGGCCGTAGATTTCAATAGTGGCTTCTCTCAAGAAAAATAACAACGGGGCAAATAATCAGGATGATATCCAGGCAATGATTATTAGATAGGCATCATGTCCAAGATTAGTAGACCGACTCCTACCCGAAGGAAATATGCCCTAGAGGCAATAATAAAGTTTTTATTTTATATTTCCTTATATCATGATAAATGTTTATTATTCAGCTAGAATTGTATTAACCGGAGACTTAATAGATGTGTGGATACATAGACAAAACACTTTGTTCCTAGTAAGCCTCTACTAGACTAGCTCGTTAATCAAAGATGGTTAAGTTTCCTAACCATAGAAATGTGTTGTCATTTGATGAATGGGATCACATCATTGGGAGAATGATGTGATGGACAAGACCCATCCATTAGCTTAGCATAATGAACTTTAAGTTTTATTGCTATTGCTTTCTTCATGACTTATACATATTCCTTTGACTATGAGATTATGCAACTCCCGAATACCGGAGGAATACCTTGTGTGCTATCAAACGTCACAACATAACTGGGTGATCATAAATATGCTCTATAGGTATCTCCGAAGGTGCTTGTTGGGTTGGCATAGATCGAGATTAGGATTTGTCACTCTGAGTATTGGAGAGGTATCTCTGGGCACTCTCGGTAATGCACATCATGATAAGCCTTGCAAGAAATGTGACTAATAAGTTAGTTGCGGGATGATGCATTACAAAATGAGTAAAGAGACTTTCCGGTAACGAGATTGAACTAGGTATAAAGATACCAACGATCGAATCTCAGGCAAGTAACATACCGATGACAAAGGGAATAGCGTATGTTGTCATTATGATATGACCGATAAAGAACTTCGTAGAATATGTGGGAACCAATATGAGCATCCAGGTTCCGCTATTGGTTATTGACCGGAGAGGTGTCTCGGTCATGTCTACATAGTTCTCGAACCCGTAGGGTCCGCACGCTTAATGTTATATGACGATTTTGTATTATATGAGTTATGTGATTTGGTGAATGAATGTTGTTCGGAGTCCCGGATGAGATCACAAACATGATGAGGAGTCTCGAAATGGTCGAGAGGTAAAGATTCATATATAGCACGATAGTATTTGGACACTGGAAGTGTTCCGGGGGTACCGGGTACGTATCAGGTCACCGGAAGGGGTTCCAGGCTACCCCCGACAAACTATATGGGCCTTATGGGACAAGAGGGGAAACACACCAGCCACAAAGGGGCTGGTGCACACCTCCCATATTGGCTGGCCTAATTGGAGAAGGAAATGGGAAGGAGGAAAGGAAAAAGGGAATAGGATTCCCCCTTCCCCCTCTTCCCTTCCTACTCCAAATAGGAATAGGAAAGGGGGAGGCTGAATTGGGAGGTGCCCAAGTAGGATTCCTCCTACTTGGGGCGCCCCTTGGCTGCCTATCCTCCCCTCCAACCTATATATATATATATATATGAGGGGGGCACCGCTAGAGCACACATCAATTGTTCCAAGCCATGTGCGGCGCCCCCCTCCATAGTTTATGCCTCTGGTCATATTCATGTAGTGCTTAGGCGAAGCCCTGCGCGGATCACTTCACCATCACCATCACCATGACATCGTGCTGACGGAACTCTCCCTCGACACTTTGCTGGATCAAGAGTTCGAGGGACGTCATCAAGCTGAACATGTGCAAAATTTGGAGATGCCATACGTTCGGTGCTTGATCGGTCGGAACGAGAAGAAGTTCGACTACATCAACCGCATTGTCAAACGCTTTCGCTTTCGGTCTACGAGCGTACATAGACACACTCTCCCCTTCTCGTTGCTATGCATCTCCTAGATAGATCTTGCGTGATCGTAGGAATTTTTTTGAAATTGCATTCTACGTTCCCCAAAAGTGGCATCCGAGCTAGGTCTATGCATAGATGATATGCACAAGTAGAACACAAAGAGTTGTGGGCGATGATAGTCATAATGCTTACCACCAACATCTTATTTTGATTCGGCGGTATTGTTGGATGAAGCGGCCCAGACCAACCTTACATGACCACGTTCATGAGACCGGTTCTACCGACAGACATGCAACTTCTTTTGCATAAAGGTGGCTGGCGGGTGTCTGTTTCTCCAACTTTAGTTGAATCAAATTTGACTACAGCTGGTCCTTGTTGAAGGTTAAAACAACAAACTTGTCAAAACATCGTTGTGGTTTTAATGCGTAGGTAAGAACGGTTCTCACTAGAAGCCCGTAGTAGCCATGTAATACTTGCAACAACAAAGTAGAGGACGTCTAACTTGTTTTTGTAGGGCATGTTGTGATGTGATATGGTCAAGACATGATGTGGGATACGTTATTGTTTGAGATGATCATGTTTTGTAAAAGTTATCGGCAACTGGCATGAGCCTTATGGTTGTCGCTTTATTGTATGAAATGCAAACGCCATGTAATTGCTTTACTTTATCACTATGCATTAGCGATAGTTGTAGAAGCAATAGTTGGCGAGACGACAACGACACTACATTGGGGATCAAGGTGCCAAGCCGGTGATGATGGAGATCATGACGGTGCTTTTGAGATGGAGATCAAAGGTACAAGATGATGATGGCCATATCATGTCACATATTTTGATTGCATGTGATGTTTATGCATCTTATTTTGTTTAGTACGGCGGTAGCATTATAAGATGATCTCTTACTAAAATTTCAAGGTATAAGTGTTCTCACTAAGTATGCACCATTGCGACAGTTCATCGTGCTGAGACACCACATGATGATCGGGTGTGATAAGCTCTACGTTAACATACAACGGGTGCAAGACAGTTTAGCACATGTGGAATACTCAGGTTAAACTTGACGAGCCTAGCATGTATATACATGGCCTGGGAACACTGGAGACCGAAAGGTCGAACATGAATCATATAGTAGATATGATCAACATAAAGATGTTCACCATTGAAGACTACTCCATCTCACGTGATGATTAGACATGGTTTAGTTGATATGGATCACGTGATCATTTAGATGACTTGAGGGATGTCTATCTAAGTGGGAGTTCTTAAGTAATATGATTAATTGAACTCAATTTATCATGAACTTAGCCCTGATAGTATTTGCATATCTATGTTATAGATCAATAGCTCGCGTATAGCTCCCCTGTTTTATTTTTGATATGTTCCTAGAGAAAACTAAGTTGAAAGATGATAGTAGAAATGATGTGGACTGGATCCGTGATCTGAGGATTATCCTCGTTGCTGCACAGAAGAATTATGTCCTTGATGCACCGCTAGGTGACAGACATATTGTAGGAGTAGATGCAGATGTTATGAATGTTTGACAAGCTCGGTATGATGACTACTTGATAGTTTAGTGCACCATGCTTTACAGCTTAGAACCGGGACTTCAAAAACGTTTTGAACACCACGGAGCATATAAGATGTTCCAAGAGTTGAAATTGGTATTTCAGACTCATGCCCATGTCGAGAGGTATGAGACCTCTGACAAGTACTTTGCCTACACGATGGAAGAGAATAGCTCAGCTAGTGAGCATGTGCTCAGAATGTCTGGGTACTACAATCACTTTAATCAAGTGGGAGTTAATCTTCTAGATAAGATAGTGATTGACAGAGTTCTCTAGTCACTATCACCAAGTTACTAGAACTTCGTGATGAACTATAATATGCAAGGGATGATGAAAACAATTCCCGAGCTCTTCGCGATACTGAAATCGGTGAAGGTAGAAATCAAGAAAAGCATCAAGTGTTGATGGTTGACAAGACCACTAGTTTCAAGAAAAAGGGCAAAGGAAAAGAAAGGGAACTTCAAGAAGAATGACAAGCAAGTTGCCACTCCCATGAAGAAGCCCAAAACTAGACCTAAGCCTAAAACTGAGTGCTTCTACTCCAAAGGGAATGGTCACTGGAAGCGAAACTATCCCAAGTATTTGGCGGATAAGAAGGATGGCAAAGTGAACAAAGATATATTTGATATACATGTTATTTACGTGTACTTTACTAGTATTCATAGTAACCTAGGATATTTGATATCAGTTTAGTTTCTAAGATTAGTAACTCGAAACAGGAGTTACAAAATGAACAGAGACTAGTTGAGGGTGAGGTAACGATGTGTGTTGGAAGTGATTCCAAGGTTGATAAGATCACCATGGCATACTCCCTCTACATTCGAGATTAGTGTTGAACCTAAATAAATGTTATTTGGTGTTTGCGTTGAGCATGAAAATGATTGGATCATGTTTATTGCAATATGGCTATTCATTTAAGTCAGATAATAATTGTTGTTCTGTTTACATGAATAAAACCTTCAATGGTCATACACTCAATGTGAATGGTTAATTGAATCTCGATCGTAGTGATACACATATTAATAATATTGATGCCAAAAGATCCAAAGTTGATAATGATAGTGCAACATATTTGTGGCATTGCCGTTTAGGTCATATTGGTGTAAAGCGCATGAAGAAACTTCATGCAGATGGGCTTTTGGAATCACTTGATCATGAATCATTTGATACTTCCAAACCATGCCTCATGTGAAAGATGACTAAAACTCCGTTCTCTGAAACAATGGAGCGAGCTAATGACTTATTGGAAATAATACATACCAATGTATGCAGTCCGATGAGTGTTGAGGCTCGCAGTGAGTATTGCTATTTTTTGACCTTCACAGATGATTTGAGCAGATATGGGTATATCTACTTAATGAAACACAAGTCTGAAACATTTGAAAAGTTCAAAGAATTCCAGAGTGAAGTGGAGAATCATCATAACAAGAAAATGAAGTTTCTACGATCTGACCGCGGAGGTGAATATTTGAGTTACGAGTTTGGCCTTCATTTAAAACAATGTGCAATAGTTTCACAACTCACGCCACCTGGAACACCACAATGTAATGGTGTGTCCGAACGTCGTAACCGTACTTTATTAGATATGGTGCGATCTATGATGTCTCTTACCGATTTACCACTATCGTTTTGGGGTTATGCATTAGAGACAGTTGCATTCATGTTAAATAGGGAACCATCTAAATCCGTTGAGACGACACCATATGAACTGCGGTTTGGCAAGAAACCCAATCTGTCATTTCTTAAAGTTTGGGGTTGCGATGCTTATGTGAAAAAGTTTGAAACTGATAAGCATGAACCAGAAACGGAGAGGTGCGTCTTCATAGGATACCCAAAAGAAACTGTTGGGTACACCTTCTATCACAGATCCGAAGGTAAGATCTTTGTTGCTAAGAATGGATCCTTTCTAGAGAAGGAGTTTCTCTTGAAAGAAGTGAGTGGGAGGAAAGTAGAACTTGATGAGGTAATTGTACCTTTTCTCGAATTGGAAAGTAACTCATCAGAGAAATCCATTCTCCTGATGCCTACACCGACCAGAGAGGAAGCTAACGATGATGATCATGAAACTTCAGATCAAGTTACTACTGGACCTCATAGGTCGAACAGAGCACATTCCACACCAGAGTGGTACGGTAATCCTGTTCTGGAAGTAATGTTACTACCATGAAAAATCTACGAACTATGAAGAAGCTATGATGAGCCCAGATTCCGATAAATGGCTCGAGGCCATGAAATCTGAGATAGGATCCATGTATGAGAACAAAGTGTCGACTTTAGTGGACTTTCCCAATGATCAGCAAGCCATTGAGAATAAATGGATCTTCAAGAGGAAGACGGACACTGATGGTAGTGTTACTATCTACAAAGCTTGATTTGTCGCAAAAGGTTTTTGACAAGTTCAAGCTATTGACTAGGATGAGATTTTCTCACTCACAGCGATGCTTAAGTCTGTCTGAATTATGTTAGCAATTGCCGCATTTTATGAAATCTGGCAAATGGATGTCAAGACTGCATTCCTTAATGGATTTCTTAAAGAATAGTTGTATATGATGCAACCAAAAGGTTTTGTCGATCCTAAATGTGCTAACAAAGTGTGCAAACCCCAGCGATCCATCTATGGTCTGGTGCAAGCATCTCGGAGTTGGAATATACGCTTTGATGAGGTGATCAAAGCATATGGTTTTATACAGACTTATGGTGAAGCCTGTATTTACAAGAAAGTGAGTGGGAGCCCTATAGCATTTCTGATATTATATGTGGATGCCATATTGTTGATCGGGAATGATATAGACTTTTTGGATATCATAAAATGATACTTGAATTTTTTCAATGAAAGACCTCGATGAAGTTGCTTATATATTGGGCATCAAGATCTATAGAGATAGAGATCAAGATGCTTGATAGGACTTTCACAAAGCACATACCACAACAGAATATAGAGAGAGAATGAAAGTCATTCCCTATGCTTCAGTCATAGGTTCTATAAAGTATGCCATGCTGTGTACCAAACCTATTGCGTGCCTTGCCATAAGTCTGACAGGGAGGTACCAAATGTGATCCAGGAGTAGATCACTGGACAACGGTCAAAATTATCCTTAGAAGACTAAGGAAATATTTCTCGGTTATGGAGGTGATAAAGAGTTCATCGTAAAGAGTTATGTCGATGCAAGCTTTTACACCAATCCAGATGACTCTGAGTCTCAATCTGGATACATATTGAAAGTGGGAGCAATTAGCTAGAGTAGCTCCGTACAGAGCATTGTAGACATAGAAAATTTGCAACATACATATGGATCTGAATGTGGCAAATCCGTTGACTAAACTTCTAGCACAAGCAAAACATGATCACACCTTAGTACTCTTAGGGTGTTGGTTACATGGCGATGTGAACTATGGGTGTTAATCACATAAAGATGTGAACTATTAGTGTTAAATCACATGGCGATGTGAACTAGATTATTGACTCTAGTGCAAGTGGGAGACTGAAGCAAATATGCCCTAGAGGCAATAATAAAGTTGTTATTTTATATTTCCTTATATCATCATAAATGTTTGTTATTCATGCTAGAATTGTATTAATCGAAAACTTAATACATGTGTGGAGACATAGACAAAACATTGTGTCCCTAGTAAGCCTCTACTAGACTAGCTCGTTAATCAAAGATGGTTAAGTTTCCTAACCATAGACATGTGTTGTCATTTGATGAACGAGATCACATCATTAGGAGAATGATGTGATATACAAGACCCATCCGTTAGCTTAGCATAATCATCGTTAAGTTTAATTGCTATTATTTTCTTCATGACTTATACATATTCCTTTGACTATGGGATTATGCAACTCCTGAATACCAGAGGAATACCTTGTGTGCTATCAAACGTCACAACGTAACTGGATGATCATAAAGATGCTCTACAGGTATCTCCGAATGTGTTTGTTGGGTTGGCATAGAACGAGATTAGGACTTCTCACTCCGAGTATCGGAGAGGTATCTCTGGGCCCTCTCGGTGATGTACATCGTGATAAGCCTTGCAAGCAATGTGATTAATGAGTTAATTGCGGGATGCTGCATTACGGAACGAGTAAAGAGACTTTCCGATAACGAGATTGAACTAGGTATAAAGATACCAACGATCGAATCTCGGGCAAGTAACATACCGATGACAAAGGGAATAACATATGTTGTCATTACGGTACGAACGATAAAGATATTCGTAGAATATGTGGGAACCAATATGAGCATCCAGGTTCCGCTATTGGTTATTAACTGGAGAGATGTATCGGTCATGTCTACATAGTTCTCGAACCCGTAGGGTCCGCACGCTTATCGTTCGATGACGATTTTGTATTGTATGAGTTATGTGATTTGGTGACCAAATGTTGTTCGGAGTCCCGGATGATATCACAGACATGGGGAGAAGTCTCGAAATGGTCGAGAGGTAAAGATTCATATATAGGACGGTAGTATTTGGACACTAGAAGTGTTCCGGGGGTACCGGGTACGTATCGCGTCATCGGAAGGGGTTCCAGGCTACCCCCGACGAACTAGATGGGCCTTATGGGCCAAGAGGGGAAACACACCAGCCACAAAGGGGTTGGTGCGCCCCTCCCATATTGGCTCGCCTAATTGGAGAAGGATAGGGGGAGGAGGAAAGGAAAAAGGGAAAAGGCTCCCCCTTCCCCCTCTTCCCTTCCTACTCCGAATAGGAATAGGAAAGGGGGGGAGGCCGAATTGGGAGGTGCCCAAGTAGGATTCCTCCTACTTGGGGCGCCACTTTGGCTGCCTCTCCTCCCCTACAACCTATATATATGAGGGGGGGCACCGCTAGAGCACACATCAATTTTTCCAAGCCATGTGCGGCGCCCCCTCCACAGTTTACGCCTTCGGTCATATTCATGTAGAGTTTAGGCGAAGCCCTGCGCAGATCACTTCACCATCACCGTCACCACATCGTCGTGCTGATGGAACTCTCCCTCTACACTTTGGTGGATGAAGAGTTCCAGGGATGTCATCGAGCTGAACGTGTGCAGAACTCGGAGGTGCCGTACGTTCGGTGCTTGATCGGTCAGAATGAGAAGAAGTTCGACTACATCAACCGCATTGTCAAACGCTTCCGCTTTCGGTCTACGAGGGTACGTAGACACACTCTCCCCCTCTTGTTGCTATGCATCTCCTAGATAGATCTTGTGTGGGCGTAGGAATTTTTTTTGAAATTGCATCCAACGTTTCCCAACACGGCCTGCATCTACTACTATTACTCCACACATCGACCGCTATCCAGCATGCATCTAGTGTATTGAGTTCATGGAAAAATAGAGTAATGTAATAAGAACGATGACATGATGTAGACAAGATCTATTTATGTAGAAGTAGACCCCATCTTGTTATCCTTAATAGCAACATACATATGTGTCAGTTCCCCTTCTGTTACTGGGATCAAGCACCGTAAGATCAAAACCATCACAAAGCAGATCTTCCCATGGCAAGACAAATCGATCTAGTTGGCCTAACTAAACCAAAGATTCGATGAAGAAATACGAGGCTATAAGTAATCATGCATATAAGATATCAAAAGACTCAAACAACTTTCATGGATAAAAACATAGATCTGATCACAAACTCAAAGTTCATCAGATCCCAACAAACACACCACAAAAAGTGTTACATCAAATACATCTCCAAGAGACCATTGTATTGAGAATCAAAAGATAGAGGAAGCCATCTAGCTACTAGCTACAGACCCGTAGGTCTATAGAAGACTACTCACGCATCATCGGAGAGGCACCAATGAGGATGATGAACCCCTCCGTGATGGTGTTTAGATTGGATCTATGGTTTCTGGAACTTGCGAGATGGAATTGATTTTCGTCGACCCCCCTAGGGTTTATGGAATATTGGGGTATTTATAGAGCAAAGAGGCGGTGCGGGAGGCCACCGAGATGGGCACAACCCACTTGTGCGTTCATGGGGGCCTAGGCATGCCCTGGTGGGGTTGTGCCCCCCTTGGGGCACCCCAGGTGCTTCTGCGGCCCAATGGGTGTCTTCTGGTCCATAAAAATTACACAAAAAGTTTCGCTGCATTTGGACTCCGTTTGATATTGATTTTCTGCGATGTAAAAAACAAGCAAAAAAAACAACAACTGGCACTAGGCACTATGTCAATAGGTTAGTCCCAAAAAATGATATAATATGATTATAAAATGATTGCAAAACATCCAAGAATGATAATATAACATCGTGGAACAATAAAAAATTATAGATACGTTGGAGACGTATCAGATTTTCCTTGTTACCAAATAAATAAAATGAAGTAGTTCAAATTAAAATACAGGAGTAGTTCGATGTTTATAAAAGAAGTTAATTGAATAAACCTCGGAGTTCAAGAATAATATAAAAAGCAAAGAAGAGACACCTAGATGTCTATACAGATTTTCCCCATGGATTTCCTTGTTCGAAAATAAAACATAAAACGAAGAAGTACAAATTAAGAAAATAGAGCAGTTCGATATTTATAAAAACTTAGACTTTTCTCTTTACCAACGAATACAAGCAAGGAGCTCAAATTGAAATAGCAAAGAACTTCGACGCATAATAAAGAAGTCCTTTGGTTTCTAGGAAAAATAAAACTATGAAGTTTAATTTTAAAAAAATGATGCTTAGTTAAAACATATTTTTTCTCTATGAATAAGACTAAGAAGACCAAATTAAAATAATAGAGAAGTTCAAAGTATATAAAAAACTCATATTTTTTCTTGTTACTAAAGAATAAAAACAATAAGTTCAAATTAAAGTAAAGGAATGATACGTCTCCAACGTATCTATATTTTTTGATTGTTCCATGCTGTTATATTATCAATCTTGGATGTTTTATAATCATTTTATATCATTTTTTGGTACTAACCTATTGACATAGTGCCAAGTGCCAGTTGCTATTTTTCCCATGTTTTTTACATGGCTGAAAATCAATATCAAACGGAGTCCAAATGCCAAGAAACTTTACAGATAATTTTTATGGGCTAGAAGGAACACAATAGGCCCTAGCTGCGCCTGGGGGTGCCCCAAGGGAGGCACAATCCACCAGGGCACGCCAGGAGGCCCAAGCGCACCCTAGTGGGTTGTGCCCACCTCGGGTGCCCCACGGACTGCCTCTTTGCTCTATAAATACCCCAACATTCCCATCCCTAGGGGAGTCGACGAAATATTGATCCACCCACCGCAGAGTCCAGAACCACCCGATCCAATCTAGACACTATCTTGGATGGGGTTCACAACCTCCATTGGTGCCTCTCCGATGATGCGTGAGTAGTTCTTTGTAGACCTTCGGGTCCGTAGTTAGTAGCTACATGGCTTCATCTCTCTCTCTCTCTCTCTCTCTCTCTCTCTCTCTCTCTCTCTTGATTCTCAATACAATGGTCTTTGGGAGATCCATATGATGTAACTCTTTTTGCGGTGTGTTTGTTGGGATCGATGAACTTTGAGTTTATGATCCGATCTATCTTTTTATATCCATGAAAGTATTTGAGTTTCTTTGATCTCTTTTATGAATGATCTCTTATAGCCTCGTATTTCTTCTCCGATATTTTGTTTTTTTGGACAACTTGATCGATTTATCTTGCAATGGGAAGAGGTACTTTGTAGTGGGTTCAATCTTACGGTGCTTGATCCCAGTGACAAAAGGGGAACCGACACATATGTATCATTGCTACTAAGGATAAAACGATGGGGTCTATCTCTACATAGATAGATCTTGTCTACATCATGTCATCATTCTTACTGCATTACTCCGTTTCTCCATGAACGTAGTACACTAGATGCATGCTGGATAGCGGTCAATGTGTGGAGTAATAGTAGTAGATGCAGGCAGGAGTCGGTCTACTAATCTTGGACGTGATGCCTATATAATGATCATTGCTTGGATATCGTCATGACTATTCAAAGTTCTATCAATTGCCCAACAGTAATTTGTTCACCCACTGCTTTGCTATTTTTCTCGAGAGAAGCCACCAGTGAAATTTACGGCCCCCGGGTCTCTTTCTCATATTATTTGCCTTTGCGATCTATTTTTATTTACTTTTATTTTAAGATCTATTTATCCAATGTATTACAACCTTTTTCCCGCCACGCACAATTTCTGGCACCATTACCCGAAAGGGATTGACAACCCCTTTAACATGTCGAATTGCGAGGATTTGTTATCTGTGTGCAGGGGCTGTTTACGTTGTGTTGCTTGGTTCTCCTACTGGTTCGATAACCTTGGTTTCATATCTGAGGGAAATACCTACCGCCGCTGTGCTGCATCATCCCTTCCTCTTTGGGGAGATACTGACATAGCTTCAAGCGACATCAAAAGGAATTTCTGGCGCTGTTGCCGGGGAGGATCTTCAACATATACCAGGTTCCTAATCACAAATCTCATCTCCTCGCAATTTACATTATTTGTCATTTGCCTCTCATTTTCCTCTCCCCCACTTCACAAAAATTGCCATTTTATTCGCCTCTCTTTTCCGTTCGCCATTTTCTTGCTGGATCTGTTTTTGTGTGCTCTCTTATTTGCGTAATCATGATGCCTCAAAGAAAATATTATGATGTTCCTTACCCCAATATTTTTCTTGAAATTGAGAAAAGTACTAAGGAATATATGACTACACAATTTGAGCATAATAAGTACTTCACCAAAGAACTTAAGGAGCACTCTGTTGTGCTCGATGCTATCACAAAACAACTTGATGATATTAGTAGAGAAGTTTGCAGTCTCCAACCTAAGTATGCTTTTGCTGAAAGTTTGCTAGGAAAAATATCCGATGCACAAGCTACCTTAGATCAAATGGCCACCAAACCAATATCATTAGAAGATAAAGGTGATGAAGATCTTAAAGTGATTGGTGTTTGTTCTATTGATTCCATGTTTAGTAAAATTAATATTGATGAAAAAGGGACTGGAGAAGAGTCAACTTTAGGTAGAAGGTGTCCCAATATTTTGAAGGGTGAATCTTGTTGAGAAAATTGATAAAAGTGGGTTTGAAGAGGTCCAAAATTTAGCTAGTGTTGTGCCCAATCTTTTGGATTACAAAGACTTTAATTATGATAGTTGCTCTTTGATTGATTGTATTTCTTTGTTCCAATCCATGATAAATTCACCCCATTATTATGAATAAAATAAATCTTTTACTAAACATATTTGTTGATGCTATGATGAAAGCTTTTGAAGAAAAATTGGAATTAGAAGTTTCAATTCCTAGAAAATTGCATGATGAATGGGAACCTACTATCAAAGTCAAGATTAAAAATTATGAGTGGTTTGCTTTGTGTAACTTTGGTGCTAGTGTTTCTACTATTTCGAAATCTTTATGTGATGTGCTTGGTCTTACCGATCTTCAATCATGTTATCTAAATTTGCACTTGGCGGATTCCACTATTAAAAAGCCTATGGGAAGAATTAATGATTTTCTTATTCTTGCAAATAGAAATTATGTGCCCATAGATTTTATTGTTCTTGATATTGATTGCAATCCGTCTTGTCCAATTATTGTTGGTAGACCGTTTTTACGCAATATTGGTGCCGTGACTGATACGAAAGAAGGCAATATTAAGTTCCAATTTCCCTTGAGAAAGGGTATGGAACACTTACCTAGAACAAGAATTAGGACACCATATGAATCAATCATGAGGTCATCTTATGGATCTCGAACCAAAGATGACAAAACTTAGATCATTGCTTTATGCCTAACTAAGGGCGTAAAACTATAGCGCTTGTTGGGAGGCAACCCAATGAATAAAATTTATTTTTGCTTTTTGCTTCATGTTTTTGAGTGTTAGCACAATTATGCTACTGTTATGATTGTGGTTTTTATGTTTCAATTAGTGTTTGTGCTAAGTAAAGCCTTTAGGATCTTCTTGGGAGATAGTTTTTTCATCTTGCTGAAAAACAGAAAATTTTGCGCTCACGAAAATAATTATCATTTTTTACAAGAGAGCGATAAAATACACATTCCACATGCATTAGATCAATATACATATTTCTCAGGCCGTCCTAATTTTTGCAGAATTTTTGGAGTTACAGAAGTATTGGAAATTGTTAGATTGCTACAGACTGTTCTGTTTTGACACATTATGTTTTCTTTGTGTTGTGTGCTTATTTTGATGGCTCTATGGTTTTCTTTGATGATTTTTTGCCATAGAAAAGTTGGAATACATTAGATATAATACAAGGACAAAATATGAATTGGTTTGATACAATACCTATAGTTTTGATTTATTTTCTTATACTAATGGATCTCACGAAGGTTTTGTTGAGTTTTGTGTAATTGAAGTTTTCAAGTTTTGGGTTATCTTACGATGGATGAAGGAATAAGGAGTAGAAGAGCCTAAGCTTGGGGATTCCCCGACATCCCAAGCTATTATCCAAAAATTAGCAACCAACTAAGCTTGGGGATGCCCCCGAGTGGCATCCCCTCTTTCTTCTAACGACCATGGGTATTTTACTCGAACTATATTTTTATTCGTCACATACTATGTGTTTTGCTTGGAGCGTCTTGTATGATATGAGTATTTTCTTGTTTTATTTTGTTTTTATGTCTTGATCCCTTGCCGGACACACCTATTTGAGAGAGCCAAAATTATGTCATGACTTGTTAGAATTGCTCTCTATGCTTCACTTAATTTTTTTATGAGCTATGGACTTGCTCTAGTGCTTCACTTATATATTTTTGAGCATGGTGTGCTTAGTATTTTTGAAGAAATGCTCTCTTGATTCATTTAGATTTATTTGAGAGTTAGTGAAATTTTCAAGAAATTCTCTCTTGCTTCACTTAAATTAATTTGAGAGAAAGAAATATTATGCTCATGATCTTCACTTATATTTGTTTGAGCTTGTCAAAAGCAACACATGAAAATTAGTTCCAAAGTGATAGATATCCAAGAAGGATATAATAAAAACTTTCATGAATATCATTGGACAAAATAAACTTGATTCTTAGTAATAGTTTTGAGATATGATGATGTGATATGTGAGTCATCTTGATGAGTAATTATGATTTAGTAAGAATATTGGTGTTAAGGTTTGTGATTCTCTATGCAAGCACGAAAGTCGATAGTTATGCAATGAAATTATATGCTACTTATGGTGCATTATTCGGTGTTAATTATGCTTAATGCTTGCTTATGAGATTATTCGTTTCTTAGTTGGTCGCTTCCCAATCTTTTGCTAGCCTTCATTTTGCACTAAGTATGATCACTACTTGTGCATCCAAAAACCTTTAACCAATTTTGCCACATGAGTCCACTATATCTATGCGGTATTCTTTTGTCGTTCTAAGCAAATTTGCATGTGCCATCTCTAATTTTCAAAAATAAACTTCTCTTTTGTGTGTTTGTTTCGCTCGCAGAGCGGTGAGGGGTGGCTAATATTTCCTTGCTAGATGTGTTATTCTCAAGATGAGTGTTTATTCACTTGTCATTGCACGAGAGTAAGGTAAAGGTATTAGGGATGCCCAGTCCTGAAATGCAAAAAAAATGAATTTGCTTTATGTTGTCAAATAATAAATTCCTTGGAAAGTGTTGGTATGGAGGGCACCCGTGGATACGGTTAGCCATGGAAAGTGAAAGTATGGTGGCAAAAGGAATAAAATTTATTTTTTGTTTGGGAACCTCCTATGATATATCTAAGCATGAAAAGTATTGGGAACTCTAAGTCGTTTTCGTTGGTGGGATGGATACACCTCCCAAAATGTTTTTATCTCCAAGTTTTTCGCTTTGAGCTCTAGCACATCTACAAATCCCTACTTCCCTATGCGAAGGGCCTATCTTTTACTTTTTGCAATTTTTATTTTAAATTTGAGACTCCATCTTCTCTTATAAAAGCACGAACTAGGAGGCAATATGATCATACTTGAGTATTGGACATAGCTAATATGCGAGTGTGTTTCATGAATGGATCAATAGTTGAGCATGATGGGCTAGGGATAGCTTATTTTAGCGTTGATATTTTGAAAGACATGCTTGCTTGTTGATATGCTTGAGTATTTAAATTATCATGTCAAAGCTAGACTATTGCTTTGAACAATATAAAAGTCCAAATGTCCATGCTATAAAGAAAGAAATATGACATGGCATGTTTGGCAGCATTCCACATAAAAAAATCTGTTTTTATCACTACCCTACTGGAGGACGAGTAGGAGTTAAGCTTGGGGATGCTGATACGTCTCCAACGTATCTATAACTTTTGATTGTTCCATGCTGTTATATTATCAATCTTGGATGTTTTATAATCATTTTATATCATTTTCTGGTACTAACCTATTGACATAGTGCCAAGTACCAGATGTTGTTTTTCCCCATGTTTTTTACATCGCAGAAAATCAATATCAAACGGAGTCCAAATGCCATGAAACTTTAAGGAGAATTTTTATGGGCTAGAAGGAACACAACGGGCCCTGGCTGTGCCTGGGGGGTACCCCGAGGGAGGCACAACCCACTAGGGTGCGCCAGGAGGCCTAGGCGTGCCCTGGTGGGTTGTGCCCACCTCGGTGCCCACCGGACCGCCTCTGTGCTCTATAAATACCCCAATATTCCCAAAACCCTAGGGGTGTCGACAAAATATTGATCCAGCCGACGCAGAGTCTAGAACCACTAGATCCAATCTAGACACCATCATGGATGGGGTTCACCACCTCCATTGGTGCCTCTCCGATGATGCATGAGTAGTTCTTTGTAGACCTTCGGGTCCGTAGTTAGTAGCTAGATGGCTTCGTCTCTCTCTCTCTCTCTCTCTCTCTCTCTTGATTCTCAATACAATGGTCGCTTGGAGATCCATATGATGTAACTCTTTTTGCGGTGTGTTTGTTGGGGTCGATGAACTTTGAGTTCATGATCAGATCTATCTTTTTATATCCATGAAAGTGTTTGAGTTTCTTTGATCTCTTTTATGCAGGATCTCTTATAGCCTCGTATTTCTTCTTTGATATTTGGGTTTCGTTTGGCCAACTTGATCTATTTATCTTGTGATGGGAAGAGGTACTTTGTAGTGGGGTTGATCTTACGGTGCTTGATCCCAGTGACAGAAGGGGAACCGACACGTATGTATCGTTGCTACTAAGTATAAAACGATGGGGTCTATCTCTACATAGATAGATCTTGTCTACATCATGTCATCGTTCTTATTGCATTACTCCGTTTCTCCGTCAACTTAATACACTAGATGCATGCTGGATAGCGGTCGATGTGTGGAGTATTAGTAGTAGATGCAGGCAGGAGTCGGTCTACTAATCTTCGACGTGATGCCTATATAATGATCATTTCCTAGATATCGTCATGCGTATCGAAGTTCTATCAATTGCCCAACAGTAATTTGTTCACCCACCGCGTTGCTATTTTTCTCGAGAGAAGCCACTAGTGAAATCTACGACCCGGGGTCTCTTTCTCATATTATTTGCCTTTGCAATCTATTTTTATTTGCTTTTATTTTCAGATCTATTAATCCAAAAATCCAAAAATACATAGCTACACTTTATTTTATTTGTGATCTATTTATCCAATCTATTACAACCTTTTTCCCGTCACGCACAATTTCTGGCACTGTTACTCGAAAGGTACTGACAACCCCTTTAACACGTTGGGTTGCAAGGATTTGTTATCTGTGTGCAGGGGCTGTTTACATTGTGTTTCTTGGTTCTCCTACTGGTTCGATAACCTTGGTTTCATATCTGAGGGAAATACCTACCGCCGTTGTGATGCATCATGCGTTCCTCTTTGGGGAAATACAGACGTAGCTTCAAGCGACATCAAGGAACAACTAAAAAAGTTTAAAAACATGTTCCCTATATTTAAAAAACTAGAAGTTGAAACTAAAACAATGAAGTGGTTCGATGTTTATTTAAATATCTAGGATTTTACCTTTTAAAAAAACTGATATATCCGCTGTTATTAAAGAATCAACCATGAAGTTCAAATTGGAAAAAAGTGAAACTCGATGTTTATTTAAAAATCAAAAACAATTCTTTATTCAAAAATAAAAATGTGAAGTTCAAATTAAAATAACATGGAAGTTCAAACTATATTAAAACCTAGGATTTACAAGTTCAAATAAAAACAATGTCATTTTTAAAAAAACTCAAATTTTCTCGTTACTCAAGAATAAAACCAAGAAGTTCAATTTTAAAAGGCGCAGTAGTTTGATATTTATTTAAACACTCAGTTTTTTCCGGTTACTAAAGAATAAGACCAATAAGTTCTATTTGAACTAATGAAGAAGTTCGATGTTTCTAGCAAACCTTCAATTTTCACATTTCTAATAAACACAAAGAAGTACAAATAAAAGATTAGAGTGGTTCAACGTCTATAAAAACTCAGATTTTTCCCGTTACTAAAGTGAAAATAGAGAGAAAATTCAAAGTGATGATAGCCAGAAGTTCACATACTGCATGGTGTGTGTTTCATACGAGGAAAGAAGAACAAAAAACCAATGTCTAAATTTTTTGTTCCTAGAAGTTCATGTGCTCTGCCCTCAGAAGTTCAAAATTCTTGAGGGGGAGTGACGACCCACAAGTATAGGGGATCTATCGTAGTCCTTTCGATAAGTAAGAGTGTAGAACCCAACGAGGAGCAGAAGGAAATGATAAGTGGTTTTCAGCAAGGTATTCTCTGCAAGCACTGAAATTATATGTAACAGATAGTTTTGTGATAAGATAATTGGTAACGAGCAACAAGTAACAAAAGTAAATAAAGTGTAGCAAGGTGGCCCAATCCTTTTTGTAGCAAAGGGCAAGCCTGGACAAACTCTTATATGATGTAAAGCCCTCCCGAGGACACATGGGAATATCATCAAGCTAGTTTTCATCATGTTCATATGATTCGCGTTCCGTACTTTGATAAGTTGGTATGTGGGTGGACCGGTGCTTGGGTACTGCCCTTACTTGGACAAGCATCCCACTTATAATTAACCTCTATTGCAAGCATCCGCAACTACAACAAAAGTATTAAGGTAAACCTAACCATAGCATGAAACATATGGCTCCAAATCAACCCCGTACGAAGCAACGCATAAACTAGGGTTTAAGCTTCTGTCACTCTAGCAAACCATCATCTACTTATTACTTCCCAATGCCTTCCTCTAGGCCCAAATAATGGTGAAGTGTCATGTAGTCGACGTTCACATAACACCACTAGAGGAGAGACAACGTACATCTTATCAAAATATCGAACGAATACCAAATTCACATGACTACTAATAGCAAGACTTCTCCCATGTCCTCAGGAACAAACGTAACTACTCACAAAGCATATTCATGTTCATAATCAGAGGGGTATTAATATGCATATAGGATCTGAACATATGATCTTCCACCAAAGAAACCAACTAGCATCAACTACAAGGAGTAATTAACACTACTAGCAACCCACAGGTACCAATCCCAGACTTAGAGACAAGAATTGGATACAAGAGATGAACTAGGGTTTGAGAGGAGATGGTACTGGTGAAGATGTTGATGGAGATTGACCCCCTCCCAATGAGAGGATCGTTGGTGATGACGATGGCGATGATTTCCCCCTCCCGGAGGGAAGTTTCCCCGGCAGAACAGCTCTGCCGGAGCCCTAGATTGGTTCCGCCAAGGTTCCGCCTCGTGGCGGCGGAGTCTCATCCGGAAAGATGGCTTATGATTTTTTCCTCACCGAAAGACTTCATATAGCAGAAGATGACATCGGAGGGCCACCAGGGGGCCCACGAGGTAGGGGGCGCGCCCAGGGGGGTAGGGCGCGCCCCCCACCCTCGTGGGCAGGGTGTGGCCCCCCTGGTGAACTTCTTGCGCTCAGTATTTTTTATATATTCTGAAAATGACTTCCGTGAAGTTTCAGGACTTTTGGAGCTGTGCAGAATAGGTCTCTAATATTTGCTCCTTTTCCAGCACAGAATCCCAGGTGCCGGCATTCTCCCTCTTTATGTAAACCTTGTAAAATAAGAGAGAATAGGCATAAGTATTGTGACATAATGTGTAATAACAGCCCATAATACAATAAATATCAATATAAAAGCATGATGCAAAATGGACGTATCAACTCCCCCAAGCTTAGACCTCGCTTGTCCTCAAGCGGTAGCCGAAATCGAAAAATATGTCCACATGTTTAGAGATAGAGGTGTCGATAAAAATAAAATATGGACATGAGGGCATCATGATCATTCTTAGAACAACAACTTATATAATTCTTGTCATATGATCTGTTATGCTAGAGTAACAATTCAATAACAATTTCAAGTATGAATCATAAACTTCATTGAAAACTAACAAACTATAATCTCAGTCATTGGAGCAATTGCAATTTATCATAACATAGGAAAGAGTCAGTATAAGAGCTTTTCAGCAAGTCCACATACTCAACTATCATATAGTCTTTCACAATTGCTAACACTCATGCAATACTTATGGGTATGGAGTTTTAATCGGACACAGAGAAAGATAGGGGCTTATAGTTTTGCCTCCCAACGTTTTACCTCAAGGGTAATGTCAACAATAATAGTTCATGAAAACTCACATCCAATTAGCCATATATACCAGGATCTTTCCAACATGATGTGCTTGCCAAAAGATAAAATTTAAAAAGGAAGGGTGAAGATCACCATGACTCTTATGTAAGGTAGAAGATGGAAGTAAAAGATAGGCCCTTCGCAGAGGGAAGCAGAGGTTGTCATGCGCTTTTATGGATGGATGCACAAAATCTTAATGCGCAAGAACGTCACTTTATATTGCCACTTGTGATATGGACCTTTATTATGCAGTTCGTCGCTTTTATTTCTTCCATATCACATGATCGTATAAAGCTTAGTTTCTACCACACTAATAAGTCATACATATTTAGAGAGCAATTTTTATTGCTTGCACCGATGACAACTTACTTGGAGGATCTTACTCAATCCATAGGTAGGTATGGTGGACTCTCATGGCAAAACTGGTTTAAGGGTGTTTGGAAGCACAAGTAGTATCTCTAATTGGTGCAAAGAATTGGCTAGCATGAGAGGGAAAGGCAAGATCAACCATGTTGGATGATCCATGACAATATAATTTATCTCAGATGTAAGAAAACATAACCCATTACGTTGTCTTCCTTGTCCAACGTCAACTCTTTAGCATGTCATATTTTAATGAGTGCTCACAATCATAAAAGATGTCCAAGATATTATATTTATATGTGAAGACCTCTCTTTCTTTATTACTTCTTATTAATTGCAATGATGACCAAAACTATGTTTGTCAACTCTCAAAAACTTTTATTCATCATACTCTTTCTATGTGAGCTCATTACTCTCTATAAGATCCATATGATCTCTTTTATTTCCTTTTTATATTCTTTCTCTTTTCTTTTATTCACTCAAGATCATGGCAAACACAATCAAGCCCTTGACTCAACACTAATCTTTATTATATATAGCTCATAGACTCGGTTACATAGAAGGATCATAAAGCAAAACTCACAACTAGATCATAGTAAAAAGCTTTTATTCTACTAGATCAAGATATTATCAAAAGGATCGAACTAAGAAAAATAGTAAAGATAAAAGTGATGGTGATACGATACCGGGGCACTCCCCCAAGCTTGGCAGTTGCCAAGGGGAGTGCCCATACCCATGTGATTATATCTCCTTTGTTGGTGAAGAAGTTGATGGTTTTGTTCATGGCTTAGGCTTATCGTCCTTCTTCCAAGGCATAGGCTCACCATCATAGAAGGATGATCGAGTCTCCTGAAACCTCAAATATGCAGCCAAACTCATCCTCTTGAATCTATATTCATACTCATAGTTTTGATTTTGCAGGTCATAGATCTGGGTTGGAGGTGCTCGATTTTCTCATGAAGCTTGAAGATGGCCTCCCCAATGTCCTTGACGTCCATCTTGTGGTTGCTGGTGAACTCCATGATCATAATGTGATTGGAATCGAGTCCACGCTCCACCATCTCCTGACACTTGAAAACTTCTTGCTCCAATGCCTCGAGCCTTGCCTCCGTGCTTCCGGTCTTCCTTGGTCCCTCGACATCGCGGATGTGCAATAACCCCTCACGCATCTCAATGGTTTGAGGGTGTTGCAGCACTTCCGCGAGGTAGGGGTTGATGACCTTCTCGAAGAACTGGTCCTTGGGGGCACTTAAGACGATATGACGACCTGGATCTGTCAGAAAAACAGCTCGAAACAAAGACAAGATATTTTTGGATGATACGGTGGTCAAAACCTTCGGGAGGTTATATAATGAATTTTTACTGACCAAAATATGTAACGTATAAGAAAACGGAGTCCGGAGAGCACACGAGGTGCCCACGAGGTAGGGGGGTGCGCCCAGGGGGGTAGGGCGCGCCCTCCACCCTCGTGGAGCCCCCGTGTCCTTCCCGGACTGATTCTTATTTTTCTATTTTTCTAAATATTCCAAAACAGAAGAAAATTGCCATTAGAACTATTTTGGAGTCGGTTTACTTATCGTACCACATACCTATTCCTTTTCGGAGTATGAAATGTTCCGGAAAGTGTTCCTTATGTATTCCTCCAGGGTTACAGTTTCAATAACATTGGTTTCAACATTTATAGGATTACCTGAGATATAATGTTTAATTATTTGACCGTTCACCACCTTCGGATTTGTGCCTTCGAAGTTATTGATTTTTATGGCACCGAAAGGATAGACCTCCTCGATAACGTAAGGACCTTCCCATTTAGAGAGAAGTTTTCCTGCAAAAAAAATCTTAAACGAGAGTTGTATAGCAATACATAATCACCTACATTAAACTCATGCTTTTGTATTCTTTTGTCATGCCATCTTTTAACCTTTTCTTTAAACGATTTGGCATTCTCATAGGCTTGGGTTCTCCATTCATCAAGCGAGCTAATGTCAAATAACCTCTTCTCACCGGCAAGTTTGAAATCATAATTGAGCTCTTTAATAGCCCAATAAGGCTTATGTTCTAGTTCGAGAGGTAAGTGACATGCTTTTCCATAAACCATTTTATACGGAGACATACCCATAGGATTTTTATATACAGTTCTATAAGCTCATAATGCATCATCAAGTTTCTTGGACCAATTCTTTCTAGATCTATTAACAGGCTTTTGCAAAATTAATTTGAGTTCTCTGTTGCTCAATTCTACTTGACCACTAGACTGTGGGTGATAAGGAGATGCAATTCTATGATTAACATCATATTTAGCAAGCATTTTACGGAAAGCACCATGAATAAAATGTGAACCACCATCAGTCATTAAATATCTAGGGACTCCAAACCTCGGAAAAATAACTTCTTTAAGCATTTCAATAGAGGTGTTATGATTAGCACTACTAGTTGGAATAGCTTCTACCCACTTAGTAACGTAATCAACAGCAACTAAAATATGTGTATATCCATTAGAGGCAGGAAAAGGTTCCATATAATCAAAGCCCCAAACATCAAATGGTTCAATAACAAGTGAATAATTCATACGCATTTCTTGACGTCTACTAATATTACCAATTCTTTGACATTCATCACAAGACAAGACAAACTTACGGGCATCCTTGAAGAGAATAGGCCAATGAAAACCGAATTGCAATACCTTGTGTGCAGTTCTATCTCCAGCATGGTGTCCTCCATAAGCCTCAGAGTGACACTTGCGTAGGATCTGTTCCTATTCATGCTCAGGTACACAACGTTTAATAACACCATCTACTCCTTCTTTATAAAGATGTGGGTCATCCCAAAAGTAATGTCTCAAATCATAGAAGAACGTTTTCTTTTGCTGGTATGTGAAACTAGGTGGTATAAATTTAGCAACAATATAATTAGCATAATCAGCATACCATGGAGTAGTACGAGAAGCATTTATGACATTTAATTGTTCATCAGGAAAGCTATCATCAATAGGTAGTGGGTCATCAAGAACATTCTCTAGCCTAGACAAGTTGTCTGCAACGGGGTTCTCAGCTCCCTTTCTATCAATAGTATGCAAATCAAATTCTTGTAGCAAGAGAACCCACCTAATAAGTCTTGGTTTAGCATCTTTATTTTCCATAAGATATTTAATAGCAGCATGATCCGTATGAATAGTTACTTTAGAATCAACAATATAAGGTCTAAACTTATCACAAGCAAATACAACTGCTAAGAATTCTTTTTCAGTAGTAGCATAATTTCTCTGAGCATTGTCTAGAGTTTTACTAGCATATTGAATACCATTTAATTTCTTATCAACTCTTTGCCCTAGAACACCACCTACAACATAATCACTAGCATCACACATAATTTCAAAGGGTAAATTCCAATCAGGTGGCTGAACAATAGGTGCAGAGAGCAATGCTTTCTTAAGTATTTCAAATGCTTCTACGCAATCATCATAAAAACAAATGGTATATCTTTTTGTAATAAATTAGTTAGAGGCCGAGAAATTTTTGAGAAGTCCTTAATGAACCTCCTATAAAAACCGGCGTGACCAAGGAAACTTCTTATACCTTTGATTTCCTTGGGACATGGCATCTTTTCAATAGCATCAACCTTAGCTTTATCAACTTCAATACCTCTTTTAGAAACTTTATGCCCCAAGACAATACCTTCATTAACCATAAAGTGGCACTTCTCCCAATTCAAGACAAGGTTAGTTTCTTCACATCTCTGCAAAACTCAATCAAGGTTGCTTAAGCAATCATCAAAAGAGGATCCATAGACGGAGAAATCGTCCATGAAAACCTCACAAATCTTTTCACAGAAGTCAGAGAATATAGCCATCATGCATCTTTGAAAGGTAGCAGGTGCATTACATAAACCAAAAGGCATACGTCTATAAGAAAAAGTACCAAAAGGGCAAGTAAAAGTAGTCTTTGATTGATCATCAGCTGACACAGGTATTTGAGAGAAACCAGAATAACCATCCAGAAAGCAAAAATGTGTATGTTTGGATAATATTTCTAGCATTTGATCAATAAAAGGTAAGGGGTAATGATCTTTTTTAGTAGCCTTATTTAATTTGCAGAAATCAATTACCATCCTATAACCTGTAATAATTCTTTGTGAAATCAATTCATTTTTATCATTAGGAACGACAGTAATACCTCCCTTTTTAGGGACACAATGGACATGACTTACCCACTGACTATCAGCAATTGGATAAATTATACATGCCTCAAGGAGCTTTAGTATTTCCTTTCTTACCACTTCTTTCATCTTAGGATTCAGCCGTCGTTGGTGATCACGAACTGGTTTGGCATCTTTCTCCAAATTTATTCTGTGTTGACATAGTGTGGGACTAATGCCCTTAAGATCATCGAGAGTATATCCAATAGCATCACGGTGCTTCTTTAGAGTTTTCAATAGTCTCTCTTCTTCATGCTCTGAAAGGTTAGCACTAATAATAATAGGATATATCTTCTTTTCATCAAGATAAACATATTTAAGAGTATCAGGTAATGGTTTAAGCTCAAACACGGGATCACCCTTGGGTGGAGGAGGATCCCCTAGGATTTCAACAGGCAAATTGTGTTTCAGGATGGGTTCCTGTTTAAAGAATACTTCATCTATTTCCCTTCTTTCATTCATAAACATATAATTTTCATGGTCTAGCAAATATTGTTCTAAAGGATCGCTAGGAGGCACGGCAATAGAAGCAAGACCAATAATTTCATCTTTACTAGGCAATTCCTCTTCACGGTGTTGTCTACGAAATTTAGAAAAGTTGAACTCGTGAGACATATCACCTAAACCAATAGTAATAACATCCTTGTTGCAGTCTATCTTAGCATTAACAGTTCTTAAGAAGGGTCTACCAAATATAATGGGACAAAAGCTATCTTGTGGGGAACCAAGAACAAGAAAATTAGCAAGATATTTAGTTTTCCCACACAAGACTTCAACATCTCTAGCAATTCCCATTGGTGAAATAGTATCTCTATTGGCAAGTTTAATTGTGACATCAATATCTTCTAACTCAACAGGTGCAATATCATGCATAATTTCTCTATATAGGTGAATAGGTATTGCACTAGCACTGGCACCCATATCACATAAGCCATGATAACAATGATCTCCTATTTTAACAGAAATAACATGCATGCCTACCACAGGTCTAGGTTTATCTTTAGCACAAGGTTTAGCAATTCTAGCAGTTTCATCACAGAAATAAATAACATGCCCATCAATATTATCAGACAACAGATCTTTAACAATAGCAATATTAGGTTCAACTTTAACTTGCTCAGGAGGTGTATAAGTTCTAATATTGCTTTTACGAACCACAATTGAAGCTTTAGCATGATCCTTTATCCTAACAGGGAAAGGTGGTTTCTCAACATAAGAAGTAGGAACAATATGATCATTATAAGTGATAGTCTTTTCTTCAACTTTAATAGGTGCAACTACTTTTACTTCTATGGGAGGATGATATTTATACCACTTCTCCCTAGGGAGATCAACATGAGTAGCAAAAGTGTAGCGACCAGACCTCAAACGGTCCAATCTCTGTGTTCAGGTGTCATCCCTAGATCAGTAATGCTGACACCACACAGTACTTGAAGGATTTATAACAGAGTAGCAATCACACACTTATTACATCGAGTGTCTCAAAAGAGAGCTTATTACAATAAATATGGCTTAAGGCCATCTAATAACGATAACAGCGGAAGGCTTGGAAGATAAGTGAGTCCATCAACTCCAACGGCATCACTGAGTATAGAACCACGACCTAAAGGCACCTTAGTCGTCGTCTGAAAAGTCTGCAACATTAACGTTGCAGCCCGAAACGGGTCAGCACATGGAATATGCTGGCAATGTAACACATAGAGGGTAACGGAAGATATGGACTATACTACATGCATATTTGGCTGGTGGAAAGCTCTATGGTTACAGTTTTTGCGTAAAGCCAATTTTTCCCTACTACATATTTTTTAAATAATTACGCTCAGAAAAAATAATAAAAGGACTCCAAAAATCCCGAAATAAATTTTCCCCGGCTTCTAAAATCGAGCCGCACAGGATGAACATTTATTTGGGGCCTAAATGCAATTTTGAAAAACGCGCATTTTTCCTAAATTCAAATAAAATAGCAAATAAAACCAAAATAAATTTTTATTTGATTTTTTATTAAATCCTTAATATTTCTTTATTTTGGGAAATTCATTTTGTTCCCTCTCTCATATTTTGATAATAGAAATAATTGAAGATAAAATAAATAAAATCAAGGAACAATTGTATTCGTGCCCCTAGTTGGGTCACGCTCGACTGATTTGCCCCTATTTTTTAAACAATTGTGGTTTTGCCCAGCTCACTTCACTCGCCTTGTGTTTTTGCCCTTTCGGGGCAGTTCCAACCAATCATGGTTCGCCACGTGGCGACTGCTCACTGGTCGGAACAGCCCCGGAAGGGCAAAAACACAAGGCGAGTGAAGTGAGATGGGCAAAACCGCAATTGTTGAAAAAATAGGGGCAAATCAGTCCAGCGTGACCCAACTAGGGGCACGAATACAAAAATCCCTAAAATCAAATGATCCTATTTTCAAAATTTGAGAAAACTCAAATATGAAAATAATGAAATCCCCAACTCTCTCCGGGGGTCCTTGAGTTGCGTAGAATTTTCTAGGATCAACCAAAATGCAGTAAAATATGATATGCAAGGATGATCTAATGTATAACCTTCCAAATTGAAAATTTGGGATGTTACAAACCTACCCCCCTTAAGATGAATCTCGCCCTCGAGATTCGAGTTGGCTAGAAAATAGGTGAGGGTGGTCCTTCAGCAATTCTTCCTCTCGCTCCCAGGTGGCTTCCTCCTCCGTGTGGTGGCTCCACTGAACTTTGCAAAACTTGATAACCTTGCTGCGGGTGACTCAACTGACATACTCTAGAATCTTAACTGGTTTCTCCTCATTGGTCAAATCATTGTCCAACTGAATGGCTTCCAGTGGCACTGTATCTCTCAGCGGTATATCAGCCATCTCTGCGTGGCACTTCTTCAAGTGGGAAACGTGGAACACGTCGTGAACTCCTGACAATCCTTCGGGCAACTCCAACTTATAGGCTACTTCTCCCATACGCTCCAAAACTTTGTATGGGCCTACAAAACATGGCGCTAACTTTCCCTTAACTCCAAAGCGCTTAGCTCCTCGAAGTGGAGATACTCGAAGGTAAACTCGGTCTCCGACTTCGTAAACTGTCTCCTTCCGTTTAGAATCTGCGTAGCTCTTCTGCCTAGATTGAGCTACCTTGAGCCTATCGCAAATCAATTTCACTTTCTGTTCAGACTCCTTAATCAGATCCGGTCCAAACAACTGGCGGTCTCCAACTTCATCCCACGACAATGGGGTCCTGCACCTCCTTCCGTACAAGCCTTCGAAAGGGGCCATCTTCAAACTGGATTGATAGCTGTTGTTGTAAGAGAACTCTGCATATGGTAAATTCTCGTCCCAACTAGATCCATAATCTAGCGCACAAGCTCTCAACATATCCTCCAAAATCTGGTTGACTCTCTCGGTCTGTCCATCTGTCTGCGGATGAAAAGTTGTACTGAACTCCAGCCTGGTACCCAAAGTTTTGTGCAACTCATTCCAGAACTTTGAGGTAAATTGGGTTCCTCTATCTGACACAATGCTCCTTGGAACTCCGTGCGAACATACGATCCTGGTCATGTATATCTTTGCCAACTTTGCACTGGTATAGGTAGTCTTTACTGGAATGAAATGAGCTACCTTTGTCAAACGATCAACTACAACCCAAATCGAATCATAGCCTGAACAAGTTCTGGGTAAACCCATAATAAAATCCATGTCTAACTTATCCCACTTCCATTCGGGTATCGGCAATGGCTGTAGCAATCCCGATGGCTTCTGATGCTCTGCCTTTACTCTCTGACATACATCACAAACTGCTACATACTCCGCAATATCCTTCTTCATTCCGGTCCACCAGAAAATATCCTTCAAATCCAGATACATCTTGGTATTTCCTGGGTGAATCGATGTAACACCCTCGATGCGACTATATCTCCCACGTGTCGGGGCACGACTTAGAGGCATAATCGCATTGAAGGCATATGTCGCAAGTAAGGTAATCTTTACAACATCCCATGTAATATAATAATAAAGGGGAGATAACATAGTTGGCTTACACTCGCCACATCAATCAAGGTACATAAATAACATTACATCATCCAAACACTCATGGCCCGACTACGGCGCCAAAATAAAAGATAACCCAACATGCGACACGGTCCCAATCACCCCAACTAGGCACCACTACTGATCATCAGGAAAGGAAACATAGTAACGTTGAGAGTCCTCGTCGAACTCCCACTTGAGCTCGAGCGCGTCACCTGGAGCGGAATCATCAGGCCCTGCATCTGGTGTAATAGTAATCTGTGAGCCACAGGGACTCAGCAATCTCGCACCCTCGCGATCAAGACTATTTAAGCTTATAGGTAAGGCAAGGTAAATATGTGGAGCTGCAGCAAGCGACTAGCAAATATGGTGGCTAACCTATTCGCAAAATAGAGCGAGAAGAGGAGGCAAAGCGCGAGCGAGAAATCTAGAGAACATCCTGCGCAAGGATTACTCCAACACCGTGTCCACTTCCCGGACTCCGCCGAGAAGAGGCCATCACGGTAACTCACATGGTTGATTCATTTTAATTAAGTTAAGGTTCAAGTTATCTACAACCGTACATTAACAAATTCCCATCTGCCCATAACCGTGGGCACGGCTTTCGAAAGTTCAAATCCCTGCAGGGGAGTCCCAACTTAGCCCATGACAAGCTCTCACAGTCAACGAAGGAATAGACCTCCTCCCAAGACGTTCCGATCAGACTCGGTATCTCGGTTCTACAACACACTTCGACAGGTTAAAACAAGACCAGCAACACCGCCCGAATGTGCCGACAAATCCCGATAGGAGCTGCACATATCTCGTTCTCAGGGCACACTCAGATGAGCAAGACGTCGGGTAGGCCAGCCCAGAGTTGCCCCTGGTAGCCCCGGACATCGCTCGGTTGGGCCAACACTCAGAGGAGCACTGGCCCAGGGGGGCTAAAATAAGATGACCCTTGGGCTCCGGAAACCCAAGGGAAAAGAGGCTAGGTGGAAAATGGTAAAACCAAGGTTGGGAATTGCTGGAAAAACTTTAATCAAGGCGAACTATCAAGGGGTTCCCATTATAACCCAACCGCGTAAGGAACGCAAAATCCGGGAACATAACACCGATATGACGGAAACTAGGGCGGCAAGAGTGAAACAAAACACTAGGCGAGAGGCCGAGCCTTCCACCCTTTACCAAGTATATAGATGCATTAAAATAACATGGCAATATAATGATATCCCAACAAGTAAATAATGGTCCAACAAGGAACGGTCTCCAATCTTCACCTGCAACTAGCAACGCTATAAGAGGGGCTGAGCGAAGCGGTAACATAGCCAATCAATAGTTTGCTAGGACATGGTGGGTTAGAGGTTTGACATGGCCATTTGGGAGGCTTGAAAGCAAATGGTAGGCATCGTAGCATTGGCATAGCAAAAGAGCGAGCATCTAGCAAAGCAAAGATAGTAGTGATTTCGAGGGTATGATCATCTTGCCTGCAAAGTTGTCAGAGTTGACTGGATCCTCGAAAGCAAACTCAACGGGCTCCTAGTTAGCGAACTCGTCTCCCGGCTCTACCCAAACAAGACAAACAAGCAACAAGGACATAATCAACCACGTGCAAGGCTCAAACAATATGATGCAAAGATGATATGCTATGTGGGATGCGATGCGGGATGCATATGCAAGATGTGACAGGAAATGCAAGAACCTAGCCTCAACTTGGAAAACCAAGTGTGCCACTGGAAGGATGAGATGAAATCGCTTGAAAACGATATAAAGAATGCCGGAATCGGAGTTACGGTTTAGAAATGGCAAGCAATTCAAATATGGCCACGTTCTGCGATTTACATCAAGTAGCCATCTAAATTCAATGAGATGAACATGCTGCAGCACCCAAACATGGCATCAAAATACATGGTAGGGATGCATTCAAGATGCTTAACAAAAGTCTAGCACTGAGCTACGGCCAATTCATCCATTAACAGGTTCAAACAAGCATGGCAAAAATGCATATGGTAAACAGATTTCAGACTTAGTGAAATTAACACTTGTCTGAAATCTCAGATCAGGTAGCACTCTTCGGAGCAACAAAACTACATGCTACAGGACCTAAACATGGCAAAGTAAAGCATGACATGGAGCTATTCAAAGAGCTTAACAAAAGTCCCTTAGTGACCTTGAGCCAAAAGGGATCAGAAAATACAATTGCAAGCATGTGAACATGGCAAAAACATAATCAGTTCTTAGACTTAGTGAAAACTGGAGCATGCTGAAAACAGATATCAAGTAGGCATGTTTACGAGCTCGATGCACTCACTATGGAGAAAGTCATGACGAACTAAGCATACACCCATCAAGAATACACAAAATTCAAGCTAGACATGGCAAGAACAATAACATAGCATGCACGGATCAACTACAACATCCACGGCAAAATCGCTAACAAGTAGACAATCTGCCTAGATTCATGAAGTAGCAAAAGTAGAGCTCGATTGACTCAAGCTAGGGTGCTCCATAATTGCAAACAAAGACAGGGATGGATAGAGCACTACAAGATTAACAAAACATCCTTACTGATCATCCTCAAAGAGGCACGGATCACTAGGAAACCACATGAACATATGGCCATATGAAATAAACAGGTCAAGGACTTAGTGGAATTGTTAAGTCCCTGAAATCAGCACTACCAAGTGCCTCACTTTGCAAGCTCGTGCTAGTCACCACACACATCACAAAAATACATGGGTTGCACCTCTGGAAAGATGGAAAACCCCTTAACAAAACATATGTAGAGCTCATGGGCATATCATGCACACAATAATCATGGCAAAAATGACAAATATCTAAATGGAGCAGCAGATCTGACAATTATCTCAAGTAGCCCTCTTCTAATAGCATTTCGGGCATCAAGATGAACTCAAATGAAAATGATGCAATGTAATGAAATGATGTACTCTCTGAGATGAACATTTTGATATGCTATATGCCCAAATCGGAGCTACGGATGCAAAGTTACGATGCGATGAACATGGCAAGATACTTAGGGTTTCGGGGCAAAAGTCAACCGAGATATTTTCAGATCTGGATCTGGCACGGATTACGGAGCAGCCCGCCGGAGTTACTGTTCATGGTCGGAGAAGAAGCTCGCCGGAGGAGCTCGGACGAGGCCGGGGCGGCGAGGAGGCAGAGCTCGTCAGAGCGGTGGCGGCGGTGGCCGGCCAGCGCGGCGGAGCGGCAGCCGCCGGCGAGGGAGCGGCGAGGCGGCGCGGGAAGCGGCATGGTGCTCCGGCCGCCGGAGTCGGTGAGGGAGGCGGCGGAGCCGGGAGCTGCGGCTCGGGAGGAGGCGCGGCCTGGCGACGGAGGAAGCGGGCTCGGGGGGGCCTCCCGCGGGCACGCCGGGTCGGCGGCGCGGGGCGGCGGCGCCCGCCACGTGGCGCCTCCTGGTAGGCACGGGCGGCGGCGCGGAGAATGTCCGTCGGCGCGAATTTTTGTCCGGCGTGGCGCGGGGAACGAGGAGCTAGGTTTTTCGGTAGGAAGGAGAAGGAGATTTTTGGGGTTCTTTAAATAGGCATAGAGGGAGCTAGGAGAGTCCAAATGAGGTGCGGTTTTCGGCCACACGATCGTGATCGAACGCTCTAGATGATGGAGAAGGTTTTGGTGGGTTTTGGGCCAAACTGGAGGGGTGTTGGGCTGCAACACACACGGGGCCTTTTCGGTCCCTCGGTTAACCATTGGAGTATCAAATGAAGTCCAAATGATACGAAACTTGACAGGCGGTCTACCGGTAGTAAACCAAGGCCGCTTGGCAAGTCTCGGTGCAATCCGGAAATGTTTAATCCCCACACATGAAAGAAAGCTAGAAATGACCACCGGAGGAGAACGAAGTGCCGGAATGCAAAACGGACAACGGGGAAAATGCTCGAATGCATGAGATGAACACGTATGCAAATGCAATGCACATGATGACATGCTATGAGATGCATGACAATGATAACAACACACGGAGACAAAAACCCGAACCCGAGAAAGTAAAATAACTTAACGCCGGAAATGGCAAGAGTTGGAGTATAAATTGGGAAAGTCATATCTGGGGTGTTACAACACTCCACCACTACGAAAGGATCTCGTCCCGAGATCTAGGACTGAAAGAATGCCGGGTACTCAGAATGGAGGTGATCCTCGCGTTCCCAAGTAGGTTCACGGTCGGAATGATGTGACCACTTGACTTTGAGGAATTTGATTGACTTATTATGAGTCTTGCATTCAGTCTCTTCGAGAATAGCAACTGGGTGCTCACGGTAGGAGAGATCTTCTTGGAGCTCAATGTCCTTGAAGTTGACGGTGCGATCAGGAGTCTTGAAGCACTTTCGAAGCTGAGAGACATGGAACACATCATGAACATTTGCAAAGTTTGAAGGAAGCTCGAGTTGATAGGCGAGATCGCCTCTCTTGCTGACAATCTTGAAAGGTCCCACGTATCTAGGGGCAAGCTTCCCTTTGATACCGAAGTGACGAGTACCTTTCATAGGAGAGACGCAGAGGTAAACATGATCTCCGATCTCGAAAGCCAAATCACGGTGCTTACTATCATAGTAGCTCTTCTGACGGGATTGGGCTGCTTTGAGGTTATCTTGAATGACTTTGCACATTTCCTCTGCCTCTGTGATTAAGTCATTTCTGAGAAGCTGACGTTCACCGGTTTCAGACCAGTTGAGACGGGTACGACACTCCTGCCATACAGAATTTCAAATGGGGCCTTGCCCGAACTTGCTTGAAAACTATTGTTGTAGGAGAATTCAACATAAGGAAGACAATCCTCCCACTTCATGCCAAAGGAGATCACACAAGCCCTGAGCATATCTTCAAGAATCTGGTTGACACGCTCGACTTGACCGCTAGTTTGAGGATGGAAAGCTGTGCTAAAGCGGATGTTGGTTCCCATGGCCTTCTGAAAAGAATCCCAAAACTTGGAGGTAAAGATGCTACCACGGTCTGAAGATATCACTTGTGGAATACCGTGCAGAGAGACAATCCGAGAGATATAGAGTTCCGCCAATTGAGCTGCAGTGATCGACTCTTTGATAGGCAGAAAATGAGCCACTTTGGTGAGTTTGTCGATGACAACGAATATAGCATCATTTCCATGCTTGGACTTTGGAAACCCAGTCACGAAGTCCATCTCAATGTGGTCAAACTTCCATTCTGGAATGGCAAGAGGTTGGAGGAGACCCGCTGGCCTTTGGTGTTCTGCCTTCACTCTTCTGCAGACATCACATTCATTCATGAATTGAGCAATCTCGCGCTTCATTCGAGTCCACCAATAAGCCTGCTTGAGGTCCTGATTCATCTTCGTACTCCCAGGGTGGATGGAGAGGAGAGAATTGTGAGCCTCATTCAAGATCACTTTACGAAGTTCACCTTTGGGCACAACAATACGATCCTCGAAGAAGAGAGTATCCTTGTCATCAAGGCGGTAGCACTTGTACTTGGGTTGACTCTTGGCAATTCCAATCTTCACCTTTTTCACCATAGCATCAAGAAGCTGGGCTTGGCGAATCTGGTCTTCCAAGGTAGGAGAGACTTGAAGGTTGGCGAGGAAACCTTGAGGAACAACTTGGAGGTTAAGTTTGCGGAAAGCTTCACAAAGCTCGGGTTGATAAGGCTTGAGAATCAGACTATTGCAGTAAGCCTTTCTGCTCAATGCATCAGCAATCACATTGGCCTTGCTTGGAGTATACTCGATACTCGGATTATACTCTTGAATCATTTCAACCCATCGAGTTTTCCTGAGGTTGAGATCAGGCTGAGTGAAGATGTACTTGAGACTCTGGTGATCAGTGAAGATGTCCACTTTTCTTCCCAATAAGAGATGTCTCCAAGTCAAAAGAGCATGCACAACTGCCGCCAACTCGAGATCATGAGTGGGGTAGTTCTTCTCATTGGGCTTCAACTGGCGAGAGGTATAAGCAACAACTTTCTTCTCTTGCATCAACACTGCACCAAGACCTTGGAGAGAGGCATCACAAAAGACCTCGTACGGCTTGGATTCATCAGGCGGAGTCAGAACTGGAGCAGTGATCAATTTCTCTTTCAAAGTGTTGAAAGCAATGTCACACTCCGGAGACCAAACGTACTTGACGTGCTTCTGGAGAAGATTTGAGAGAGGCTTCGCAATCTTAGAAAAGTTTTCAACAAATCTTCGACAATAGCTTGCGAGACCGAGGAAGCTACGGAGTTGCTTCACGTTCTGAGGAGGTTCCCAATTCACAATTGCAGACACCTTCTCAGGATTCACGGCAATTCCCTTGGCAGAGATGATATGACCAAGATAAAGAACCTCATCGAGCCAAAATTCGCACTTGGAGAACTTGGCGTAGAACTGGTGTTCCCTCAGCTTATCGAGAACCAAACACAAGTGCTTGGCATGATCTTCCTTGTTCTTCGAGAAAACCAGAATGTCGTCGAGATAGACCAAAACGAAGTCATTGGTGTAAGCGTTGAAGATGAAGTTCATCATGCGAGAGAACGTCGGAGGAGCGTTGACGAGGCCAAAAGACATGACAGTGTATTCGTATGAACCATAGCTTGTCCTGAAAGCTGTCTTGGGAATATCTTGCTCACGGATACGAATCTAATGATAACCCATACGGAGATCAAGCTTGGAGAATACTTGGGCACCTTTGAGTTGTTCGAACAGCTCATTGATGTTGGGAAGTGGGTATTTGTTCTTGATGGTCTTCTTGTTCAATGGAAGGTAATCAACACAAAGTCGGTCCGTTCCATCCTTCTTCTTTACAAAAAGAACACCACAACCCCACGGAGAAGAACTAGGCCGGATGAGACCCATTCTTTCTTGAATATCGAGTTGCTTCTTCAGCTCCTTCAACTCTTCAGGTCCGAGCTTGTAAGGACGTTTGCAAACAGGTTCCGTGCCGGGCTCAAGATCAATGACGAATTCAACTGGCTGGTGCGGAGGCATTCCTGGAAACTCTTCTGGAAAGATGTCTTGATAGTCGCAAACGACTGGAATTTGCGAGATGGCATCGAGTTCACCCTTCTCATTGAGAGAAAACAGACGGATTGTATCATCACGAGCGACAAAGACAATTACATCCTCAGACGAATGAGTCAATTGAATCTGCCTGGCTGCACAATCAAGCTGAGCCTTGTGCTTAGAAAGCCAATCCATTCCGAGAATAAGATCAATATCCGAGTTGCCAAGAACCATTGGGGAAGAAAGAAACTTGTAGTCGCCCAAGGTGACAGTAACGTCCGGAGCCATCAGTTTGGTGTTCATGAATAAACCCGGAGAAGAAACCGCTATCGGCTTAGGCAAATCAATAGTATGCGCATCATGCATAGATGCAAAAGGCTTTGATAAAAATGATAAAGATGCACCAGTGTCAAAAAGAACTCTTGCACGAATGTCATTAACAGGAAGGTTACCCATGATCACATCTGGTGAGTCCTCTGCCTGAGCTGCGTTCAGCAAGTTGACCTTGGCGGACTTGGTGTTATGCTTGACCATAGCTATACTTGCCGATCTGACAGGAGGAGGAGGAGGAAGACGCCTCTGGTTGAAACACTTGTTGGCATAGTGGCCCTTCTGTTGGCACTTGTTGCACGTGACCTCTAAAAGCGGACGGTGCTACGGAGCACTCGATCTTGTAGCTTGAGACGAAGTCTTGTTCTGAAAGCCAGGGTTGGGTGGGTGGGAAGATCCACTGCCACCTTTGCTCTTCTGCTGATACTGCTGACGAAACGGAGGAGGAGGAAGCCAATACTTCTGCTGCTTGGCCACTTGAGTAAAGGAAGAAGGAGTAGTGTCTCTGGCTCGCTTCTTGGAAGCATCACACCTCAGTTGAGCGGCCTCTTGCTTCAATGCCATGTTGTAGAACTCATCGTACCTCAAGGGCTCAAAGAGGACAAGAGCTAGCTGGATTTCTTCTCTGAGACCACCCCTGAACTGGTATATCATGCTCTTCTCATCAGGTACGTCCTACTTGGCAAAGCGGGCGAGCTTCTAAAACAACTTGTTGTAGTCATAGACAGACAAAGAGCCTTGCTTCAGTTTGCGGAATTCCTCACACTTGCTTTCAACCACGCTCTGAGGGATATGGTGAGCTCTGAAATCTTGACGGAATTCATCCCAAGTGATAACACGTCCACCTCTGGAGTCCTTGTACTGCTGGAACCATTCTGCAGCTTGATCTTTGAGTTGGAAGGAAGCGAACTTGACAAAGTCCTCAGGCCTGACATTACTGCACTCGAAATGCTTGCACAGATCCACAAGCCAATCGTCAGCATCGGTTGCCTCAACACAATTGCTGAAAGTCTTTGGCCCATTAGCAAGGAACTGGTTGAGTGTAGCAGAGTGATTCTGATTGTTGCCTTGGTTCCCTTGGTTGCCTTGATTGCGCTCTTGAAGAATTTGCATGATCAACTGTGTGTTTGCATTGGTTGCGACCATCACAGCTTGCCATGCCTCCGGAGGAGGTGGAGGTGGTGGCGGATCAGGATTCAGAGTCGTGCGCGTTGGAGGAGCCATCCTGAAGAGGTTGACATCCATTAGCACATTGATAGAAAAATATTGAAGCTGAATCCAACGGAATGAAAATTGCAACATATAGTCTTCACATCCGAACAAAATGAACGAATGCATTCCTCTTGAAATGGTCACATATCCATAAATTGAGAAGCCACTTAGAATTTAGGTAGAGAAATAAATCAACAAGGTACGGATCAAGAACGAATAATCGGTAAGAAATCCCAATCTCAAACCAATATCCGTGGAAGAAAAAACTAGAGCTACAAGAATTCCGACCTATGAAACTCCCGAACCTTTCCGGTTATGCAATCAGGTGTTGGGGATACAGGGGAAGCATAATATCTCACCCAAATCTAGCAAATCCTACATCCTGCTGTATCCATCCTTCAACACATAACCGAGAAAAACTTCGGAAACCATCTACCTCAACCTTCGAAAAGCATCCGTTATACAAGTTATGGCGATACTCCCGAACTCCCGCCCCAGTACTGGGTGGCGTCGAGGTTATCTCACCAACGAACTGCATAAAAGAGATTTTCGATGTCGGTGTACTAAACTCAGGTATTCCAGAACTGCAACGATAAAATTATGACAACAACACCTCAGAGCTCAACTCCCCGGGACACTTCCACAAAACCCCTGACAGGAGGCACCAAGACAATGTTCTCGTCACAAAACCATCGGAACGATTCCAACATACCCGCGTGATCCTAAATTTTTTTTAGTGAAATTTGAGAAGAGAAGAGTCAAAACTCTATGTCAGGATGCCTTATCAGAGCGATGAGGAGACTGGGAAGTAAAAAAGAATTCCTAAACTCTTCGATATATAATTCCTAAATGACTCAAAACATTTTTCTAGACACAACTCGGTCGCTAAAAATGATCAATCAGCGGGGGCTCCTAAGGTCGGGGAAGGCTCTGATTACCAACTTGAAACACCCTCGATGCGACTATAGCTCCCACGTGTCGAGGCACGACTTAGAGACATAATCGCATTGAAGGCATATGTCACAAGTTAGGCAATCTTCACAACATCCCATGTAATATAGATAATAAAAGGGGAGATAACATAGTTGGCTTACACTCGCCACATCAATCAAGTACATAAATAGCATTACAACATTCAAACACTCATAATCCGACTACGGCGCCAAAATAAAAGATAACCCAACATGCGACACGGTCCCGATCACCCCCAACTGGGCACCACTACTGATCATCAGGGAAAGACACGTAGCATCATTGAGAGTCCACGTCGAACTCCCACTTGAGCTCAAGAGCATCACCTGGAGCGGAATCATCAGGCCCTGCATCTGGTGTAATAGTAATCTGTGAGCCACAGGGACTCAGCAATCTCGCGCCCTCGCGATCAAGACTATTTAAGCTTATAGGTAAGGCAAGGTAAATATGTGGAGCTGCAGCAAGCGACTAGCAAATATGGTGGCTAACCTATTCGCAAAAGAGAGCGAGAAGAGGAGGCAAAGCGCGAGCGAGAAATCTAGAGAACATCCTGCGCAAGCATTACTCCAACACCGTGTCCACTTCCCGGACTCCGCCGAGAAGAGGCCATCACGGTAACTCACACGGTTGATTCATTTTAATTAAGTTAAGGTTCAATTTATCTACAACTGGACATTAACAAATTCCCATCTGCCCATAACCGCGGGCACGGCTTTCGAAAGTTCAAATCCCTGCAGGGGAGTCCCAACTTAGCCCATGACAAGCTCTCACGGTCAACAAAGGAATAGACCTCCTCCCGAGACGTTCCGATCAGACTCGGCATCTCGGTTCTTCAAGACACTTCGACAGGTTAAAACAAATCCAGCAACACCGCCCGAATGTGCCGACAAATCCCGATAGGAGCTGCACATATCTCGTTCTCAAGGCACACTCAGATGAGCAAGACGTCGGGTAGGCCAGCCCAGAGTTGCCCCTGGTAGCCCCGGACATCGCTCGGTTGGACCAACACTCAGAGGAGCACTGGCCCAGGGGGGCTAAAATAAGATGACCCTCGGGCTTCGGAAACCCAAGGGAAAAGAGGCTAGGTGGCAAATGGTAAAACCAAGGTTGGGCATTGCTGGAAAAGATTTAATCAAGGCGAACTATCAAGGGGTTCCCATTATAACCCAACCGCGTAAGGAACGCAAAATCCGGGAACATAACACCGATATGACGGAAACTAGGGCGGCAAGAGTGGAACAAAACACTAGGCGAGAGGCCGAGCCTTCCACCCTTTACCAAGTATATAGATGCATTAAGATAACATGGCAATATAATGATATCCCAACAAGTAAATAATGTTCCAACAAGGAACGGTCTCCAATCTTCACCTGCAACTAGCAACGCTATAAGAGGGGTTGAGCGAAGCGGTAATATAGCCAATCAACGGTTTACTAGGACATGGTGGGTTAGAGGTTTGACATGGCAATTTGGGAGGCTTGAAATCAAATGGTAGGCATCGTAGCATTGGCATAGCAAAAGAGCGAGCATCTAGCAAAGCAAAGATAGTAGTGATTTCGAGGGTATGATCATCTTGCCTGCAAAGTTGTCAGAGTTGACTGGATCCTCGAAAGCAAACTTAACGGGCTCCTAGTTAGCGAACTCGTCTCCCAGCTCTACCCAAACAAGACAAACAAGCAACAAGGACACAATCAACCACGTGCAAGGCTCAAACAATATGATGCAAAGATGATATGCTATGCGGGATGCGATGCGGGATGCATATGCAAGATGTGACAGGAAATGCAAGAACCTGGCCTCAACTTGGAAAACCAAGTGTGCCACTAGAAGGATGAGATGAAATCGCTTGAAAACGATATAAAGAACACCAGAATCACAGTTACGGTTTAGAAATGGCAAGCAATTCAAATATGGCCACGTTCTGCGATTTACACCAAGTAGCCATCTAAATGTAATGAGATGAACATGCTGCAGCACCCAAACATGGCATCAAAATACATGGAAGGGATGCATTCAAGATGCTTAACAAAAGTCTAGCACTGAGCTATGGCCAATTCATCAATTAACAGGTTCAAACAAGTATGGCAAAAATGCATATGGTAAACAGATTTCAGACTTAGTGAAATTAACACTTGTCTGAAATCTCAGATCAGGTAGCACTCTTCGGAGCAACAAAACTACATGCTAGAGGACCTGAACATGGCAAAGTAAAGCATGACATGGAGCTACTCAAAGAGCTTAACAAAAGTCCCTTAGTGACCTTGAGCCAAAAGGGATCAGAAAATACAATTGCAAGCATGTGAACATGGCAAAAACATAATCAGTTCTCAGACTTGGTGAAAACTGGAGCATGCTGAAAACAGACATCAAGTAGGCATATTTACGAGCTCGATGCACTCACTATGGAGCAAGTCATGAAGAACTAAGCATACACCCATCAAGAATACACAAAATTCAAGCTAGACATGGCAAGAACAATAACATAGCATGCACGGATCAACTACAACATCCACGACAAAATTGCTAACAAGTACACAATCTGCCCAGATTCACGAAGTAGCAAAAGTAGAGCTCGATTGACTCAAGCTAGGGTGCTCCATAATTGCAAAAAAAGACAGGGATGGATAGAGCACTACAAGATTAACAAAACATCCTTACTGATCATCCTCAAAAGAGGCACAGATCACTAGGAAACAACATGAACATATGGCCATATGAAATAAACAGGCCAAGGACTTAGTGGAATTGCTAAGTCCCTGAAATCAGCACTACCAAGTGCCTCACTTTGCAAGCTCGTGCTAGTCACCACACACATCACAAAAATACATGGGTTGCACGTATGGAAATATGGCAAAACCCTTAACAAAACATATGTAGAGCTCATGGGCATATCATGCACACAATAATCATGGCAAAAATGACAAATATCTAAATGGAGCAGCAGATCTGACAATTATCTCAAGTAGCCCTCTTCTAACAGCATTTCGGGCATCAAGATCGACTCAAATGAAAATGATGCAATGGAATGAAATGATGTACTCTCTGAGATGAACATTTTGATATGCTATATGCCCAAATCGGAGCTATGGATGCAAAGTTACGATGCGATGAACATGGCAAGATACTTAGGGTTTCGGGGCAAAAGTCAACCGAGATATTTTCAGATCTGGATTTGGCACGGATTATGGAGCAGCCCGCCGGAGTTACTGTTCAGGGCCGGAGAAGAAGCTCGCCGGAGAAGCTCGGACGAGGCCGGGGCGGCGAGGAGGCGGAGCTCGTCAGAGCGGCGGCCGCCGGCGAGGGACCGGCGTGGCGGCGCGGGAAGCGGCGTGGTGCTCCGGCCGCCGGAGTCGGTGAGGGAGGCGGCGGAGCCGGGAGCTGTGGCTCGGGAGGAGGCGCGGCCTGGCGGCGGAGGAAGCGGGCTCGGGGGAGTGGGCGGCGGCGCGGACAATATCCGTCGGTGCAAATTTTTGTCCGGCGTGGCGCGGGGAATGAGGAGCTAGGTTTTTCGGTAGGAAGGAGAAGGAGATTTTTGGGGGTTCTTTAAATAGGCATAGAGGGAGCTAGGAGAGTCCAAATGAGGTGCGGTTTTCGGCCACGCGATCGTGATCGAACGCTCTAGATGATGGAGAGGGTTTTGGTGGGTTTTGGGCCAAATTGGAGGGGTGTTGGGCTGCAACACACACGGGGCCTTTTCGGTCCCTCGGTTAACCGTTGGAGTATCAAACAAAGTCCAAATGATACGAAACTTGACAGGCGGTCTACCGGTAGTAAACCAAGGCCGCTTGGCAAGTCTTGGTCTAATCTGGAAATGTTTAATCCCCACACACGAAAGAAAGCTAGAAATGACCACCAGAGGAGAACGAAGCGCCGGAATGCAAAACGGACAATGGGGAAAATGCTCGAATGCATGAGATGAACACGTATGCAAATGCAATGCACATGATGACATGCTATGAGATGCATGACAACGATAACAGCACACGGAGACAAAAACCCGAACCCGAGAAAATAAAATAACTTAACACCGGAAACGGCAAGAGTTGGAGTACAAATTGGGAAAGTCATATCCGGGTGTTACAATCGAATAGGGTGAATCATGCGCCTCTTACAGAATTAACTTCCTGAAGTCTAAACATTAGGCACATAAACACGGTCTTCAAACCATAAGGTATCATGCTCATCTTCATGAAATCCCTTAGTTTTTCCTTTGCTCATTTCCTCCTTTATAGAGGCAATCTCCTTGTCAGTCTTCTAGGCGTCTCTGATCTTATCCATCAAAGTAGACTGAATCTCCAAAGCTGCTACATAGCCTCTTGGTACTATTTCCAAACATAGCTCACGAAGGTTTTCTGCTAACTCCCTTGATAAATCTCCCATCATTAGTGTGTTGACATGGCTTTTACGACTCAACGTGTCAGCTACTACGTTAGCCTTTCCGGGGTGATAATGCAATCTCATATCATAATCCTTGATGAGCTCCAACCATCTCCTTTGCCTGAGATTCAACTCCTTCTGCGTGAAAATATACTTCAAACTCTTGTGATCCGTGTACACCTCACAATGGTTTCCAATGAGAAAGTGTCTCCAGGTTTTCAATGCATGCACTACGGCTGCTAACTCCAAATCATGCATGGCATAATTTAACTCATGAGGCTTAAGCTGTCGTGAGGCATATGAAACAACTCTTCCTTCTTGCATAAGCACTGCTCCAAGTCCCCGACGTGAAGCGTCACAATACACCTCATAATCCTTGGTCTGATCTGGCAAAATGAACACTAGTGAGGTAACCAAATGTTTCTTCAACTCCTGGAAACTAGCCTCACATTCCTCAGTCCATATGAACTTGGTATCCTTTTTCAACAACTCCGTCATAGGCTTCACAATCTTCGAGAAATTTTCAACGAATCTCCGGTAGTATCCTGTAAGTCCAAGAAAACTCCGGATCTCTCCAATTATTGTTGGCGCTTCCCAATTTGTCACGGTATCAACCTTAGTGGGATCTACTGCTATACCTTCTCCAGATATAACGTGTCCGAGAAATCCAACTTCCTTCAACCAAAACTCACATTTGCTAAACTTGGCATATAATTCATGTTCTCTGAGCTTTCCAAGAACCAAACGCAAATGCTCCTTATGCTCCTCTTCATTCTTCGAGTAAACCAGGATATCATCAATGAACACTACGACGAACTTATCCAAAAACTCCATAAACACTTTGTTCATCATGTTCATAAAATGTGCAGGTGTGTTAGTCAGACCAAATGACATAACGGTATACTCGTACAGTCCATACCTGGTGGTAAAAGCCGTCTTAGGTATATCCTGTTCTCGAATCTTCAACTGGTGGTATCCTGATCGCAGATCGATCTTGGAAAATACCTTAGCTCCTTCAATCGATCAAACAGATCATTGATCATCGGTAGTGGGTACTTGTTCTTAATGGTTACCTCATTCAATCCTCGATAATCAACAACCATCCTTAACGATCCATCCTTCTTCTCCACTAGAAGTACTGGCGATCCCCAAGGTGAAGAACTTGGGCAAATATAACCTTTATCCAGTAACTCCTTAATCTGCTTCTTAATCTCCACCAAATCCTTTGCGGGCATCCTATATGGTCGCTTAGATATTGGCCCTGTGCCTGGCAAAAGCTCAATCAAAAACTCAATATATCTATCCGGTGGCATGCCTGGCAATTCTTCTAGAAATACATCAGGGAAATCTTTCACCACTGGTACTTCCTCCTGCACAACTCCTGTTAAACAATTTACTTGAGTCCTTTTCGGCACATGCCGGGATACATACTTGATCCTTCGCACTTCTGGCGTGGTAAGCAAAATTGACTTACTGGCACGTTCAATATTTCCTTCGTACTTTGATAACCAATCCATGCCTAATAACATCCAATCCTTGAGATTCCAATACTATTAGGTCTGAGGGAAATACGTAGTTACCAATCCTTAATGGTAATCGATCACACCATAGACTATCCATATACTCTGCTCCAGGCGAGGTTACTAACATGGGTGATCTAAGGGCTTGGGTTGCTAGTTTATACTTATCCACAAATCCCCTTGATATGTATGAATGCGATGCACTAGTATCAAAAAGAACGAGTGCAGTAAATGACTTAACCAAAAACTTACTGATTACGGCATCCGGCTGCTCTTCAACCTCCTCCACATTAACGTGGTTCACCTATCCTGTGTTGAAAGGGTTTGGCTTCTTCCCAGAGCTTCCATTGCCATTTCCATTCTGGGATTCAGGACATTCATTGGCATAATGTCCAGTCTTCTGGCACTTAAAGCAAGTGACTTGGCTCAGGTCTCTCTTGGCTGGGGTCGATGGGTTGGTGCAGTTCTGGCCGTTGCTTCCTCCATTCCCATTACCATTCTTGGTGCCATTGTGATTGTGCGAGCTACCTCCTCCATGGGTATGCTAAAAATGTCCTCTCGGTCTAGGGGTAAAACGTGGCTTTTGCTGGGCTCCAGAATTGTACTTCCCTTGTCCATACTTCCTCTTACGATTCTCAATCTGCTGCTGCTTCCCTTCAATCACGAGAGCGCGATCTACCAACTCCTGGTAGTTGTTGAAGGTTGCTACCATCAACTGCATGCTCAACTCATCATTCAGTCCTTCCAGAAACTTCTCCTACTTAGTTGCATCCGTAGCAACGTCATCTGGGGCATAACGTGCTAGCTTACTAAAGTCCTCCACATACTGGCCAACTGTCCGTCCTCCTTGGCGCAAGTTGCAAAACTCTCGCTTCTTCATGGCCATAGCTCCCGCTGAAACATGGGCAGTACGAAAAGCTTGCTGAAACTGGTGCCACGTGACAGTGTCAACAGGGAAAGTGGCTATGAAATTCTCCCACCATGATGTTGCGGGTCCTTCCAGCTGATGTGCGGCAAACTTCACCTTTTCCGCATCTGTGCATCCTGCTGTGGTCAACTCCCTTGCTGTCTTACGGAGCCAATCATCTGCTACTATCGGCTCGGTGCTACTGGAAAACACCGGCGGATTCAGCCTAAGAAAACTGGCTAAGTGATGAACAGGTGGTGGTGGTGGGTTGTTGTTGTTGTTCCCCTGATTCTGATTCTGGACTAGCAACTGCATCAATGTGTTCTACTGCTGGATCAACTGGGTGAGCTCCGGTGGGAAGGTAAATCTGGGGTCACGTCTCGGAGGCATCTAAGGGTTTAGAAAAGATGAGATTTAAGAATAGAGAGGGGTCTAGAGAGAAAACACTACCCATATGCACATGAGGCAAAAGCAAACAATTCACTTCATTCAATCAATCAAACAAGGGCATATAATCGATCTAACTATCGCAAAAGTGCTCGGACTACTATATTTACATGGTGGACTACTACTACTGATGGGCTGGTCTACTAGAAATATTCTTCGGTTGCAGACTCCATGATATCTGCTCCAACTTCATCAACATAGTCATCATCGCTATCATCTGGATCCGAGTCGGTGTCATCGATGATGATGTAGTCTTCTGGGCGAATCTCCTTGGGTTCTTCGTCTTCTTCTACTGGTGTAGGGCCTCCCATAAATATTCCAATCTTCTTGATCAGATCGTCATTCTTCCCTACTAATACTTTGATTTCCTCTTCATAATATTCACGTGTAGCCTTGAGTTCTTCCTCCAGTTCCTTGATTCTTATCCTCGCCTTCTTCAGATCTATCATATCTGCGCACATCTGGTTCTCCTATCATCGTATGTGCTGGTTTAACTCCTGGATAAAAGCTGCAACTGATCTATCCTTCCTGGTGCTGATCATCTCCCAGTGCTCATCTCGGCGCCCACAAATCTGGTAGATAGTATCCTTGAGATCATTGCGGTAAACTTCTCCAATGCGTCCCATGGCGATGTGAGCTGCATGCTCTTTCCTAGACTCCAGGTTGGTGCATCAAAGGAAAACTCTATGGGCTCAGTGACTGGCATGAACGTCCTTCCTGGAACTTGAACTTGAATCATCCAGTGCTCTTCTTCAGGTAGAGTGGCGTTGCAGGTTCCGGTGAAGCTTGGTATTCCTATGTTCAGGTATCTAGTGACTTCCTTCAAGTGACGTCCAAAGGGTGTATCTTCATCCGGTTGTGTGAACTTGTTCGTTGCATCCGCCATCCTAAAAGAGTAGAAAAGATGAGAAGTCAGAGTGAGAAGAGTGAGGAGTGATCTAGGTCTTTAGCTTAGTGGTCATGTCCTAAAGTCAGCGTGTGCTCTGATACCATCTTGTAGCGACCAAACCTCAAACGGTCCAATCTCTGTGCTCAGGTGTCATCCATGGATCAGTAATGCTGACACCACACAGTACTTGCAGGATTTATAACAAAGTAGAAATCACACACTTATTACATCGAGTGTCTCAAAAGAGAGCTTATTACAATGAATATGGCTTAAGGCCATCTAATAACAATAATAGCGGAAGGCTTGGACGATAAGTGAATCCATCAACTCCAACGGCATCACTGAGTATAGAACCACGACCTAAAGGCACCTTAGTCGTCGTCTGAAAAGTCTGCAACATTAACGTTGCAGCCCGAAACGGGTCAACACATGGAATATGCTGACAATGTAACACATAGAGGGTAACGAAAGATATGGACTATCATGGTAGTTGTTAAACATTGAGAATGGTTGACAGCATTCTCAATCCCAATTAAGCATCATCATTAAACAAAACCCAAAAAATTAATTTTAGAGTAACATGATGAGATTCACATGATAATCTAGGTACTAGATACTCAAGTTGTCCATAACCGGGGACACGGCTAACCATGATTAGTTTATACACTCTGCAGAGGTTTGTGCACTTTTCCCCACAAGACTCGATCTCCTCCGTTGGATTTCTCGCACTACATGGTGTTTGAGAAACGGATGACCGAGACATAGTCTTTCAGAAGCGCTAGCACCTTACGAACGGGTAGACCGTACCAACCTACATCCCCTACATCTGCTAGTCTACCACTGTAAGAGTTCACACGACTTAGTCAACTATGCTAGAGCCCATAGTAGCTTGTGGCTGCACACAGAAGTTTCTAGCATGAATAATCTCATGATCCCTTTGAGCCTGGGTGGCGGTCCAAAAGAAAACAGGCAATCGCTGGAATACCCAGGTGCCTCAATCCACCCAGATGTGTATTTAAGTTGCCACCTTAGATAAACCATTAATTTAACAATCTCACATCTGTCATGGATACACTCACCCAATCCACGTCTATTAGCATAGCATGGCATAATAAGCAACATAGAAGTAACTCCCAAAGGTTTGATAATGACATGTAATAGGTACTACCTCAACTACTCCCCAAACCCACAATTTAATTAGATCCTAATCATGCAATGTGTGAGGATTGATCTAATGCAATAAAACTGGCTAATAGGAAGTATGATCAAAGTGTTACTTGCCTTGCTGATGATCCGCAAAACCTAGCGATTCAAAGTAGCAAGCGGCGCACTTCGGGTACTCTATCGCAAACAAACAAGCATACTATAAGTACTCAACTAATGCACATGTAAAACTCAAATAAGAGATATAACCAGAAAGTTCAACTTAAGAACTCCGGTTGGCAAAAAGAATCAAATCGAACGAAGCAACAAAAGACAAACGACAAAAGAAACAAGTCTCGTTTACTATTCTGGATCTAGGGCAATTTTTACAGTTGCAAAAACTTGTTTGAGTTGGTTAAACGAAAAGAGGGTTTCGAGACGAAACTCCAGGCGCTTGAATCGCCTGATTCCGATAAACGAGCGAAAAGTTATACTAGAACGAAAAACGGATCAGGAATCCTGATCAGAAAAATCGTGGATTAAATCCGAGAAAAAGAAAAACGACGAACAGATTAACGAACGAACGTTCATTAACTGGATCTAACCGAAGAACGCATTCGTTAAAACGAACAAACGGGCGAACGCTCGCTAAATAAATAAACCAGAAAAAATGATCTATTTAAAAAAAGGAACTAAAAAAACCGAACGAACCGACGGAAAACCGATCGGTTTTAAAAAAAACGGCGGCGCGAGGTCTACCTCCGGCGACTCCGGCGAACGGCGGCGGCAGCGGCTCCGGCGATCGTCGTCGACGGCGGCGGGGCAGCGGGGCGAGGCTGCGCGGGGCAGGGCG
>NC_041386.1:304088978-304104563 GCF_002162155.2 Triticum dicoccoides
GGTGCGGGCGGCGGCGGCGCGGGGCGGGGCGGCGGCGGCGTTGCGATGGCGGGGCTAGGGTTTGGGGCGGGGGCGCGGTTTGGGCTGGCTCGGGCCTCGGGTGACACTATTTAAAGCCCCGTCCAGGCGGAGTCTTGGCCGGTTACGGCCCAAAGTCGGTTCGGACCCCTTTTTTTAAAATAATTACGCTCAGAAAAAAATCAAAAGGAATACTAAACTGACTCCAAAAATCCAGAAATAAATTTTCCCCGGCTTCTAAAATCGAGCCGCATAGGATGAACATTTATTTGGGGCCTAAATGCAATTTTGAAAAACACACATTTTTCCTAAATTCAAATAAAATAGCAAATAAAACCAAAATAAAATCTTATTTGATTTTTTTATTAAATCCTCAATATTTCTTTATTTTAGGAAAGTCGTTTTATTCCCTCTCTCATATTTTGATAATAGGAATAATTGAAGATAAAATAAATAAAATCAAATGATCCTATTTTCAAAATTTGAGAAAACTCAAATATGAAAATAACGAAATCCCAAACTCTCTCCGAGGGTCCTTGAGTTGTGTAGAATTTTCTAGGATCAACCAAAATGTAGTAAAATATGATATGCAAGGATGATCTAATGTATTATATTCCAAATTGAAAATTTGGGATGTTACAAAAAGATTCACAGAAAGAAGCTACTATTTCAGAGTCAAGTCCATATTTAGTGCTAAATTTACGGAAAACATCGGTATCCATAAAAGATTTAACACAATCAAACTTAGGTGTCATACCTAACTCCTTACCTTCGTCGAGGTCCCAATCTTCAGAGTTGCGTTTAATTCTTTCAAATAAATCCCATTTGAATTCAATAGTCTTCATCATAAAAGAGCCAGCACAAGAAGTACCGAGCATGGTGCGATTGCTATCAGAAAGCCGAGCATAAATTTTTTGAATAATAATTTCTCTTGAGAGCTCATGATTGGGGCATGAATATAACATTGATTTAAGCCTCCCCCAAGCTTGAGCAATGCTTTATCCTTCGCGAGGCCATAAATTATATATGTATAATTGCGATCATGATGAACACGATGCATAGGATAAAACTTCTGATGAAATTCCAATTTCAATCGTTTGTAGTTCCATGACCCCGTATCATCACATAGCCTATACCATGCCAATGCATCTCCATTCAAAGATAAAGGGAATACCTTCTTCTTAATAACATCTTCGGGCACACCTGCAAGCTTAAATAATCGACAAACTTCATCCATATATATTAGGTGCTCATCAGGATGCTTTGTTCCATCTCCTGCAAAAGGATTAGCTACCAGTTTTTCTAACATACCCGAAGGAATTTCAAAGCAGACATTTTCAATTTCAGTAGGTTCAGTAGGTTGAGGAGCAACTATTTTCTCTACTGGTTGGGGTGAAGATACCCCGAAGAAGCCCCTCATAGGATTACTTTCCATAGTAACAAGTGACAGTAAATTTCAGCACACTATATAAATTTTTCATTACCAAATTCCACCTACCAAAGGCGCTTTACTCCCTGGCAACGGTGCCAGAAAAGAGTCTTGATGACCCACAAGTATAGGAGATCTATCGTAGTCCTTTCGATAAGTAAGAGTGTCGAACCCAACGAGGAGCAGAAGGAAATGATAAGCGGTTTTCAGCAAGGTATTCTCTGCAAGCACTGAAATTATAGGTAACAGATAGTTTTGTGATAAGATGATTGGTAACGAGCAACAAGTAATAAAAGTAAATAAAGTGCAGCAAGGTGGCCCAATCCTTTTTGTAGCAAAGGACAAGCCTGGACAAACTCTTATATGATGTAAAGCGCTCCCGAGGACACATGGGAATATCGTCAAGCTAGTTTTCATCACGTTCATATGATTCACGTTCGGTACTTTGATAATTTGGTATGTGGGTGGACCGGTGCTTGGGTACTGCCCTTACTTGGACAAGCATCCCACTTATGATTAACCTCTATTGCAAGCATCCGCAACTACAACAAAAGTATTAAGGTAAACCTAACCATAGCATGAAACATATGGATCCAAATCATCCCCTTACGAAGCAACGCATAAACTAGGGTTTATGCTTCTGTCACTCTAGCAACCCATCATCTACTTATTACTTCCCAATGCCTTCCTCTAGGCCCAAATAATGGTGAAGTGACATCTAGTCGACGTTCACATAACACCACTAGAGGAGAGACAACATACATCTCATCAAAATATCGAACGAATAACAAATTCACATGACTACTAATAGCAAGACTTCTCCCATGTCCTCAGGAACAAACGTAACTACTCATAAAGCATATTCATGTTCATAATCAGAGGGGTATTAATATGCATATAGGATCTGAACATAGATCTTCCACCAAATAAACCAACTAGCATCAACTACAAGGAGTAATTAACACTATTAGCAACCCATAGGTACCAATCCCAGACTTAGAGACAAGAATTGGATACAAAAGATGAACTTGGGTTTGAGAGGAGATGGTGCTGGTGAAGATGTTGATGGAGATTGTCCCCCTCCCGATGAGAGGATCATTGGTGATGACGATGGCGATGATTTCCGCCTCCCGGAGGGAAGTTTCCCCGGCAGAACAGCTCCGCCGGAGCCCTAGATTGGTTCCGCCAAGGTTCCGCCTCGTGGCGGCGGAGTCTCGTCCGGAAAGATGGCTTCTAATTTTTTCCTCATCGAAAGACTTCATATAGCAGAAGATGGACATCGAGGGCCACCAGGGGGCCCACGAGGTAGGGGGCGCGCCCAGGGGGGTAGGGCGCGCCCCCACCCTCGTGGGCAGGGTGTGCCCCCCTGGTGAACTGCTTGCCCTTGGTATTTTTTATATATTCTGGAAATGAATTCCGTGAAGTTTCAGGACTTTTGGAGCTGTGCAAAATAGGTCTCTAATATTTGCTCCTTTTCCAGCCCAGAATCCCAGCTGCTAGCGTTCTCCCTTTTTATGTAAACCTTGTAAAATAAGAGAGAATGGGCATAAGTATTTTGACATAAGGTGTAATAACAGCCCATAATACAATAAATATCGATATAAAAGCATGATGCAAAATGGACGTATGAGGGAGGTTCATGTTGTATTTACATGTTCAAAAAACACAAAAAGATGTTGTTTCTCATGTTTTAAAATAATTCTCTCAATCCATTACAAATTTGGAACAAAAAATTCCCTACGTGAGAAAAGTTCCTCCTGATCAAAAACTTCCGAAGGGTGTATCGTATGCTCTATTCCAAAATAAACCATTAAAATAAATTGGTGCATGTTGTTCGAACAAAAGTTTATCTGTATTAGAAAAATGTTGAGTTTTTTCAACAAGTTTCAACAGGTATATCACTTGTGCAACTTCGTTGAACAGGGTGAGGAACTACGAATGAAAACATGCGACCGAAGTTCAAGGTAAAAACCGTGAGCAGTTCAACAACTACAAGGAATGCATTTTAGGTGATATTAAAAAGAATATAAAACTAAAACCATAAAAGGGTTGTTGTAAGAAGTTCACGTGCTACTCCTTGCTTCGTTCAAAATTTCTAGTGCGAGACGTTCGTCCTTTAATTACATGTTAAAAAGGCAACAATGATGTTATTTTTGCGATTTCTAAAACTGTTCTCAAACGGCAATGAATTTGAATCTAATGTCTACATGAAAAAGTAGCTCATATTCATAAGCTTTCCAACAGTATATTATATGCTACATTCCGATGAATGGTTTAATTTTTTCATATATATACCGTTTAAAACACATTATTATGTATTTCAAAAAATTCTTTTGAACTGTCACGAGCATGAAAAACTTATCAACACATGAAAGTTCGTGTTTTCAACAACTTTGCATCGGTATATCATTTTCTCAACTTCGGTAAGTGGTTTGGGAGTTACGGGCAAAAAACAACACGTCAAAAAACAGAGTGAAGTTCAAACAGACATGCCCGAGAAGTTCAACTACTTCACGCAATGCATTTCCGTTCGCGATGAAAGCAAAAATCATGATCTCGCTATTTTTCAGAATTACATGAAAACGGTTGGGAACTATAGAAAACTTTATATATGAAAAAGTTTCCCATTTTTGATAGCTATTCAATGACATATTATTTGCCTTATTCTGACAATGTTTGCAAAAATTATGGCCGAAAAACGTTATTAAATAAGTACCAAACATTTTTGTTTCTAAATTGAATTTCATACTCTTTTTTCTAGAAATGGGATGAATTTGAGTATTCTGTATACATCAAACTACTCCTTTATTTTAATTTGAACTTCTTCATTTTATTCTTCAGTAACACAGAAAACCTGAGTTTTTTTATAAATATTGAACTTCTCTATTTTGTTAATTTGGACTTGTTGGTTTATTTCTTTTAGTAATGGAAATATCCTAGTTTCGTGATAAATATTTGAACTGCTCTGCTAATTAAATTTGAACTTCTTCATTTTATTCTTTAGTAACAAGGAAAAATCTAAGTCTTTTTTATATACTTCAAACTTCTATGTTATTTTAATTTGAACTTCTTAATCTTATTCTTAGAAAAAATATATTTTTAACTCAGCATCAAACAAATTTTTAAAAGAATTTACCTTCATACTTTTATTTTACCTAGAAACGGAAAGAATTTGAGTTTTCCATATACATCGAATTACTCCCTCGTTTTAATTTGAACTTCTTCATTTTATTCTTTACTGGCGAGAAAAAAAATGAGTTTTCAATATACTTCGGACTTCTCTCTTAATTTAATTTGAACTTCTTAGTCTTATTCTTAGAAGAAAATATGTTTTGAAGTAAGCATCAAACACTTTTTTAAAAATTGAACTTCATACTTTTATTTTCCCCAGAAACAGAAAGAGTTTGATTTTTCCATATAGATCGAACTACTCCTTTAGTTTAATTTGAACTTCTTCATTTTTATTCCTTTTTTAATAAAGAAAATCTTATTTTCTTTGTGAATATCGAACTTCTCCATTTTAGTAATTTGGACTTCTTGGTTTAATTCTTTTAGTAATGAAAATATCCTAATTTTATTTTTTATATTGGACCGTCTATTATTTGAATTTGAGCTTCTAGAGTTTTTTATTTTAGAAAAATGAAAGTTCTTTTTTATGATTTCTGAACTTCTCTATTTTTAATATTTGAACTTCTCTTTTTTTAGAAACGGTGAAATATCCATTTCTAAGTGCTCTTTTATTTTTTAACTTCCTATAATCTTGTTGTAAGCAGATTTGGATTTTTTGACTTTTTTTACAATGAACAACTGCATTATTTTATTTTAAATTTCTTGTTTCCCTTCTTTAATGACAAGGAAATCTGGATTTTGTATAATCATCGAACCGCTCCTCTTTTTAATCTAGACTTCCTGCTTTATTTATTTTAGTAACGAAAAAAATCCTAGCTGTTTTAATAAACATGGAGCCATTCTGTTATTTAAATTCGGACGTCTAGTTTTTTAACCTTTTTAGGTACATTCTTTCACCTTTTTATTTTTTAGGTATATTTTTCATTGATGGGTTTGATTTTTTCTAGCCTCCTGTATTCAGTTTATATATGCATGAACTTTTCTAGAGGACAATACTTGAACAATATTTTTAATTATATTATGTTACGTGTGAGCTTTGCATTTTCACTCCTCGGGGACTGACCAGATAAGCATCAAGAATTAGAGAACATGTACTTTTCAATACAACTTTTCCAGAAATCGACCTTTTTTCTCTATGTGTAGTTTAACTTTTTTATATATGAACTTCATTGTGAATTTACATTTTATTTCTACACGAAAAATCCACACAAGATTTTTTTTATTATTTTACATGTTTAAAACTTTTCCATTTCTTATCTTTGAACTTATTTCTCTTATATACACAAAAATAAAATATAACCACCCACTTTTTGCATGAACATACACACAGAACGCATGCGCGCGCTCACACCGTTTTCGGAAGTATAACATAAGTAGGTAGATGGCATCAACTTATACATAGTTTGTCCCCTGCACCTCATGTGTGATCTTCTCCCCTGCCACATGGTGACCTTCTTCCTTCCTCTGTTCACATGGGTAGGGAACAGTAGAGCGACATGGAGGATCCTGGAGAGTGGAGACACAAACTTTTGAGCATAATCGAGAGAAAAAATATGGTATGGGACTACTCCTACTTAACTAAAAATAGAAGGCTCCAGCCACAACATGGTTGAAATACCATAAACATATATGATTTTAAAATAATGCATACATGTTGTTCTATGAATTAGTTCATGTGTGCATGGAAATTATTCTAAAAGAAGAGAATGTGCCATTGTGCTAATCTAGAATCAAAATTATGTGTGAAAATAATAACAGGTGCAAGTACCAAGGAAAGATGATTTTTGCACTGGCTTAAGTGAACTTGACTACCAAACATAGAACTGTCAATCTACATCAAAATTATGGAAGCACATCAATAACACCAATCCTAACAAATACAACCTTGCAAAGAAATTATATCCACAACAGCACAAAGCCTCCAACATATTTTGCAAAACTGAAACATAACAAGAAAGTGATCGATTACCTGCCATAGGGATCTGGCTTGATCCAAGCCAGGGTGTAAGAACACATTGAAGTGAATGGTATTGGTTTTGAAGCGAATATCTCGCAATCACCTTGCCTTGGTAAATGTCCATGGCGACATGTGCTTCTGCTCGCCAGCGGTGACATACATCAGGTGTTGAGTGTGTCGATGACGTCTATCTGCTATCCATGGCTCGATGTATAACACACACAAACACATCGAGCCTATCCATCCACTGCTTTTCCACAAATGATGCTACATCTAATCTCAAGTGATTATGTTGTGCCGCCATATCAATCAGAGAGTAAGATGTTTTCAGGATGTGTGCACACTGCACACGCACAACATCTCGCCATGACAGTGGAAGATGAGTTGCACTAGTATTAATCAAGTTGGCATGCTGACAATCAACACAGTGGATTGCAGCCATACTAATTACTCTAGAAAATGGTCAAGAACAGTGGACCGTGTGCAGCCATACTAATTTCTTTTTTGTGGCATAAACACAAGAAGTAGATGCATAGTTTTTAATACTACGAAATGCATCACTGTAGAATGATAGAAGAGATTCTGAACCAAATCAATACGTGTCTAATAAGAAATACTCAAAGAAAGCAATGGCATACTACATTGCATTAGTGTGTCTAATAGGAAGTTAACCGAAGTTCAAATATTTTGTTGCACAAGGTTCATCTACTTTCGGGCATCACGTCAAAGAGTTAGCAAAAGAAAGGAGAAGGGAAGGATGCCTTTAACATTTTTACTTGACCATGTCCAACATTTAAATTACTAGAGCATATGAACGAACATGTAGGCATTCAACTCTAAAATAACCATCTCTTTCTACTGGAAAATACAGCCAATGAAAACCAAAATTGAGTAATTACTCCCAAAAGCATCAGAAATAATGAAAAACTAAGAGGATAACTGAACCTGTTCCATTTATATACATGATTCCTATAACACACAGAGGTGGATTCATGGGCATAAAGCCATAGGAACATCACATATACAGAATGGTATATGATCAGATATTTGACTATCTATAAAGATGTCCACTCAATTCTTTTGAATGAAATACAACACTATCAAACATTTTCTATGCACAGGCCTAGCTCACAAGAAGAATTTTCTATTTGACTATCTATCCACAAATTTTTGCTGTGGGGTAGGCCAGAAGGAGACATTTTCTATGCACACGCCCAACTCAGAGCATCACAAAACCCCTAAATCAAGCTCGACGATCTGACTGTTTGGTCAAGCTTGTGGATCTGAGTGTGACTGGTCAAGAAAAAAGAAACTACCTTCTTCTCGCCAAGGAAATTCCTGATCTCAATGCCAGACAACAAGAAATTTCACCCAAAATGGGGGATTTCATAATAACAGTCGGACTTGCCGCTCTTGTGAGGTGCTGCCGCTAAGAAGAACCTACATCAGGAAGTTCAAGGTGGCCGTCGCGAGAAGAACAGATGCGTGTTGGTCGTTGGAGTGGGCAGACGATGGGGACGTGGAGCTTCACCGGAAGGAGAGCGGCGCGCATCGCAGAAGATCGAGATGACAGGACCGCAGGAGGCGCCTGAGAGCATGGCCGGTTGTGGTGCACGTCAACGGGTAGAACCGGAGTAGGAGAGGGGGGAGGGGACTGTAGGCGGCAGTTCACCGGGGTGCATGGGCTGGAGGTGGGCGGCGCACTAGGGGAGGCGGCGGGCCGCGGAGATGCATGGAGGCAGGGTGGAGTTGGCGATGTTTCGGGGTGGGGATGCGCCGCAAAGGAGGCGGGGTTGGGGGAGGCGATGCAGCGGCGCGGGGGAGGAGGCGGGGTTGGGGGTTGCGCGGCAGCGCAGCGGAGGAGGCGAGATTGGGGGCCAGGAGGGGCGACACATCTACTACCACTACAAAAGGAAGAGATGGGCAGATCTAAACAATCACATCCATTCATCATTAAAATCTAATGGCCCTAAATCCTTCTGTGTTTAACACTACCAACCACACATTAAGCCACAGTCGATCGATCGCTAATCTGCCCCGCATTAAAAAATAAATAAAACCGCCCGCACGACCTCCCCTTTCTCCCGCACGACCTCCTCCTCCTCTCGCGCCGTTCGCCTCCCGCAGCCACGCCCTTCGCCGCAGCCTCGCGCCGAGCCACGGGAAGTCATGCCCTTCACCGCTGCCTCGCGCTGTCGGAGCCACAGGAAGCCGCCGCAGGTCGCCGGGAGCCTCCCCAGCCGCGGAAGCCCACCCCCGCCGCAGGTCGCTGCCTCCCCAGCCGCCGGAGCCGCCCCCGCTGCTGTTCACCGCCTCCGAAGCCACAGCTTGGCCGCCGCCACTCTGCCTCCACCATGCCGCCACTCCGCTGGAGTCGCAAGTAAGCTTCTATTGCTGAACTCATCTACACTGAGACCAAGCAAACCAATTTCGTAGCCGCGGGAGCCACCGCCGGGAAGCCGCCCGTCGCGCCTTCCACCGCGGGAGCCACCGCGCCCTTCGCCGCGGGGGAGCCGCCGCGCGAGCCGCCCGCCGCGCCCTTCGCTGCCCGAGCCGCTCAGCTTGGCCTCTGCCGCGGGGACAACTTGCCCTCATGCCACCCAACACGGTTTGCAGTCCGTCACAACCATCCGATAACTCACGCCATACACTACAGGGTGGTCACCAACAGGAATCTGAGGTGCTGCTATTATGCACGGTTATGGTGAGATTGAAACTACATAATACTTATACTTCTATACCGCGTCTCATTTTCTTCTAGGCTAGATATTCATTGACTGATATGATTTTTTATGTTAGGATAAACAGCGACGATTTTGGATAATCTGGTCTAAGAGCTTCTGGAGAAAAAAAATCCTAATCAACCAGTTTGGCAAAAACAATGCTAAGATTAAGTTCAGCAAGGGAGCTGAACAACCTTTTACAGTATCCACTCTCACAAATACTATGGTTGGTAGTTGTTTGCCCTCTCCTGATCGAGATGAATTATGGATGTCTGTTGTTCCACTGATAGATTGGTTTGATTTTTCAGGCCTGGTAAACAACAAGGTAGCCAGCTGCTAATAAAGACAAGCCCATGAGGAGAACTGGATATAATGTTAACTCATGTTCAACTGTTTTGCCTTTTCCCCTGAAGCTTTGCAACTGCGAGGCTCCAGTCTCTGTTGATCTTAATGTAAGACCAGGAGATGAAGTGATGGAGATGAATTTAGCATTTTAACAAATCAAGCGGTCAAGCCACCAAATCATGATCCTTTAATGTTACAGTACAACTTCGAAAGGATGAGATACTTTTGGTTGCATGCTTAACGACAACTATTTGGTACCACTCAAACTGGACACCGAAGCAATTTTGAACTCATGTCAAACATGTTTGCTATTTCCTGCAATTTTTCCCTTTTATTTCTGCATGAACTCCTCAGTATGTACTTCCTGTTGCTATATAGTTTTTCCATATGCAATCTGTGGACGATCACACTCAGAAGTACAGTCGATGGCTCTATATTTTTTAACTTGTCAGCTACCTTTAAAGCGAATGTGACGATGAAAACTTACCATCAGTGCACTTTTCTATATATTATGTTTTGACATCCCTACTAAATTGCTAAGCCAGCGAGGATAAAAGCTTGCCTTGCCTTTTTCCTTTTTCTCTGTACTGATAAGAACCCGGTTGTTTTCCTCCTCTCATGGCCCTGTTAAGTATAGTCAATAAACCTTTTCCTCTTATTTTTGACACGATCTCTGTTGATGCAGGTCATTTTACTAATTTGAAAAGGTTGGCCGCTGAGAACTTCATTTATGCGCATAGACCATCCATGGATTAGATAGGATGTACGATGCAGTGGCTACATCGACCGCCCCGAGCTTGCTAATGACTCTGGCCGGGCAGATGATGCCTTTGTGCAACATTGCATTGTTGTCGTACACACACTCCAAAACTGACAAAATAATTTGACCATGTGTGCATTTTCAATCTCTAAATCTCTGATTGCTGATGATGTGAAGGATGGTTGAAAGAACAAAAATGCCTTACTGTTTAGTACTGCTCAAATTTGGGTAAACAGTGTAGACCTGCACACCCTTTGAATGGCACAGAGAAAACATATAGAAGTTTATGGTCGTATATCGAGTTTATTATACTGTGAGCAATTGGAGATTTGACCATTTCTATCAGTTATGGGTTAGTGAGGACAAATTGGGGCGTAAATCTGGATGATTTTAAGTTGTATGTAGCCAAGTAGGTCAAGTCACCAGACTGTACGAGGCAACTGTTATACTAACCCTCTGCATGTTTATGAAGATTGAAGACACTTACTTTTGTTGCAGTCATGAAGTGTCAGAGGTTGCAGGCTGAAGCCTTTTTCTATCATAGAATTACTGCACCTCCCATGTTCTATTAAGAGGAAAAACGTAAGTAATGGCCGCGCCCTTTCATGGAAATGTTTACGCAGTCAATCCTACATTGATAGCAATGTTTTAAACTGTGTTAAAAAACTCAAAGTTTTAAACTATATCTAAGATATGCTTGCTACTGTATGTATAATTTAGCAAGCGGTTAAATATGTGCAGAGAACTTTCCTAGGTTTGTCTGGTGAAGAATTGACAAGAATGCACTAGATTTGGTTTGCAAGTTCTGTACGCATTGTTTTCATCACCTTGTGTCGTAGCGGCGATATTTATGTGGTGGCCTGTAGTCAAAACATAGGAAAGACTTTGCAGGAGATAGAAGTTTCGATCTTACAAACACAATGAAGGTACCCCTCTGCTCTTTCCTTAGACAAACCATTCCAGATGATGATCATGTCATATTTTATTTTTGATAATCAAAGTGAATTTCTTTGAAATCATGTGTTTGTGGCAATGACATTATGAGACGGAGGGAGTAACACATAATGGAGCATGGAGAAGGAAATGTAGATTCTGCTTGTCTCCAATTGTGTTTTGGGCATGTTGTTTTGTATTGAACACAAATATATAATCAGTTGTTTTTTCAAAGTTTATCCTTCATCATGTTATTTTTTCATTTTCACATGAAAACTTTTGGGCGAGGAGACTAGGAACAGAGATTTTTCAGTTCTGAAGGCAATGGTATAACAACCGTGTGTTTTCAGTTTTTTCAAATGAATTTCACACTATCGCTAGAGCATCTTCAGTGAAATGCAGCCCTGTTCATTTATCTTGACCATTAAAAGTTGAACACTCCTTCGAGTGAAATATCGATGTCACCTACTTATGGTGTGTGTACTATGTTTTGCTCTCACTATACTACAATAAGAATATTATTCATTGTTCACCACGGTTTCATATTTCAATGCCTGCAGGTATTTCACCCATGGATTTCGAGTCGCTCGACTAGTCGCGACTAGTCGTCGACTAGTCGACGAGTCGCAGTTCCAGGGCCGACTCAGCCTCTCGACTCGACTCCTGGGATGAGTCGAGCGACTCGCGCGACTAGTCTCGACTAGTCACGACTAGTCATGACTAGTCGCGGTTTTTGGGTCGAACGACTCGAGGTAGCGCTGGATCTGGAGCACTCTCCCGCCGCCGTGCTGCTGCTGCTGCTGTGCTGCCTCGCTGCTGCTGCTGCGCCCTTGCCGCCGTGCTGCTGCTGCTGCTGAAGCTGAAGCGGCAAGAGGAGCAGGCTGGGAGGAGGAGCGGTGGCAAGAGAGCTGCTGCGGGGGAGTTGAGAGATCCATCGCTGGGAGGAGTGGTGGACTGGTGGCAAGAGAGTGGCAGCAGAATGTGTGGCGGCTGTGGTGAGGGAGGAGGGAGTGTGGATGGTGGATTAGGTCACAGGAGGAGTATATAGCTACTAGATGGGCTTTTGGGCCACAGGGAAGTGCATAACTAGTGGCCCATCTCTCAGTTGGCCCTGGTTACTGCTGCTGGTGGTGTGCTCCTCCCCTCCTCCCCTGGTTGCTGCTGCTGCTGTGCACTTGTGCTCCTCCCCTGACTGCCTGCTGCTTAACTCGCGTTGACTCGTCGCCATGTCGACTCGTCGACCGTGAGTCTAGACTAGTCACGACTAGTCTAGAGTCGCCCTCCCCGAGCGACCCGTCGACTCATCGACTCGAAAACATTGATTTCACCGGGAGAACAAGTTTGTAGATACCTACAATATAAATACTGATTTTCTTGTTCTCTGTTTTTATTGACATTTTCAATTATGCAATATGAGTTTTTTTGCGGGTAATTGTGCAATATGAGTTGAAATGAATAAAATAGCACAAGTATTATTGTTGACTAATTATTAAAGTACCTCCCTTCCAAGAAGCCCTTGAACAAAGAACAAGGGAATTTCGGAGTCCTGGTTTCACTACCTCCGAGGATGTGGGAGCCGCCACCACCATTGCTTCGTTCCAGAACTAATGGTCCAAGGTATATGTTCTCGCTGCCTAATAGTTATCGTTTGCATATCGTGAGTATAGTTTCCAGTAAGATTGGCAGAAAAAGATTATTGTTTGCAGTATTTTTTAAGGAAGAGTTCCCTCTAGGGACATTTCTTGTGAGCAACATCTTACATTTCAGATTGTTATGTCAATACATGTCACTGCTAAAAACATTATTGAATGGTCAAGGAACATCACAATAGTTCATACAAGAAATTGAGACGGATCTAGAAGAAATGGTTTTCCTAGCTAAGAAGTGCTCTTTCTGGTTTGATTTCTAAAAATACGTCGGAAGATAGCATCGTTCGTGTACCCCTTCCGCGAATGAGACCGATAGTGGCTCTCAATGTCCATTTGTGTGGACTCATACTTGAGTCTTGGGTTGCTTTAATACGAGTAGCATTATCTGATGAGATGAAGCAACCATGTATTTGCTAGCATGATGACTTCAGCCTACCGGTAGCATTATGTGATGAAATGAGGAGGCGACCATGTATTTTCCAGCATGATGACTTGAGCCGCAACATCAGTGCCGAGTAGCCGAAGAAGTAAATGCATGCACTTCTATTGTAGATTAGTGTTGGCCTGCTTGACACTGAATATAAATTAAGACCCATAGAGAGGGATTGGTCATAATAAGCATCTATGTACATTGCACTTATAGTCCTTTGTCGAGTCACACGAGAGGGGTATGCTGTTTTATACCATGTAGACTGACGAATGTAAATTTAGACTGCTACTTATGGTTCCAAAGGATTAACAAGAAAAACTCGTTTGTTTATACAACCTTGCAGTTATAAGTTCACTTTGCAAACTTTATCACACTAGCAATGTCGTGTGCAGAGATATTGTGTTTCAGCAAACTTGATCATATGGACATTGTTGTGTGTAGATATCACTAACTTCCGTGGCTATAAGAAAAACTATATCTCTATTTCCACTAGCGGGTAAATGCAACCTGAATGAAGAACACAAGCTCTATTTCCTCAAGCTATATGTTAGGTTGCATATATAGAGCAAAGGTGAGGTCCTTATCCTTGCTGGTTTGGCAGACCGCATCCCCATGGCCAATAAGCTGCTGCGCTACAGATGGACAGGCAGTGAGATTTGACCGGCGTGTAGCTCTTGCCAAGAGACGACAGATCACATGTTCTTTTCTTGCAGCTTTGTGAGGCAGCTATGGCCAACAGTGGCCTTTTGGTCGTGATACCAGGTGTTGTCTCCCCCAGTTCCTAGAACATCACTCCCATCTACGACTGGTGGATGGAGACCAGGTTCCAAAGGAGGAGAAAAGGCATTTTCATGGGGTCACCTTGTACTGCACTTGGCAAAACTTGAAAAGATTGGAACAGTCATATTTTTTGCACGACTACATGGGAGTCAAGATCAGATAGTTAGTGAGGATGAGGGAACATGCCTTTGTTAGAGTTGTTTTGGATGCAGGCTAAGGTTTTGGGCCTGCTTTTTCCTCTCTGTTAGAAAAAAATCTAGCGGTATGTGTCTGATTGTAAACCTATCTTCTTCTACTAACACATACAACATCGCTCCTGTCAAGTTTTTTTTATTTTAAAAACTACACTTGCCTGCAATGGATATGAATGTATTTTCTTTAAGACGTAATACTAAAATACTTGTTTTTGCGATGTAATATGGATATACTTGCTTTTTTGTGCGTGCATACTTAACGATTTCATGAATGGAATATTGTGATTTTTTTGTGACGAAACAAAACATTATACTTTTGTATAATCAATTTGATTCACATGAATATAATTGTATCTAATGCATGAGATGATTACCACTCGTTCGGGTAGGGGCAGATAAAGCATATAGCCACCTCCAAGATTGCCATAATGCAACAAAACTAGTATGCGGAAACTTAGAACTACAGTAGATTTTTGGATGACCAATTATCGTTTCCTCACAAAAAAGATGCTTGTCTCTGCATTGCAATTTGCAAGTAGAGAGGCTCCGAAATCTTGCCTAATTTTTTTCTCTGCAATTATTTGGTTAAATCTTGCATCCGGAAATTGATATATGATGTTTTTTACTGCCTTATAAGTCAAAACAAAATGAATGAGAAAATAATTTTCTACTTTGTTAGACGTGCATTGCACGTGCCAGCTTACTAGTCGTGGGAGGGTGCGGGCTGCAGAACGGGGATGCAGGGCCGGTTTGGCCGCGTTTTTTTCTCAGGTGTTCAGGAGGACCTCGTCGGCTTTTATATAGAGCCCATTGTTCTCAGAATAATATTATGATCCTATGATCATAATAGTGCGGGGACTTTGCGGTAGGAGTATATATATATAGTACGTGTCGAAAGAGGGATGGGACCAACATATACTAGTTGTCACACATGAACCTCACTTTGTGTGGGGACTTTGCGGTTTTTGAGGCGAATGCCACATCAAAAGGTTGTGCATTAGGTATTCAAAACATCAAAACCACACACCTCTCCATATATATGTTTTGTGACATGTGCAAGCGATGGTGGTTGTCCCATGGCACTCACCCACGTGGTTATCGGCGATGCTTCCGACAACGAGAGAGGTTAATTATTTTGACTTAGGAGGGGATTTATTTTTTGTTTTCCAGATCATATAGGTCATGATGTGAGATTACATATATAATAGCGCATGTGTACACATGAATCGATCTCGCTG
>NC_041386.1:304104732-304136041 GCF_002162155.2 Triticum dicoccoides
GGGGGGGGCACACGACATGTCATGAAACTCTTGCTCTGTGTGGGGACCTGTGCGATTTTGAATGCATGCACCGCATCAATGTTGTGCATTAGGTATTCAACACATATGCATGCATCACGCACCTCCATAAATATGTTTGGGACACATGCATGCAATGTTTGTCTTTGGACACTCTCACTCTCTCTGTTATGGGCGGCAAGCCTATATATATTCGTAGGCCCGCGTGGACGTCCATTATTTCGACCGACGATGAGAAAGCTTACCAGGGTGGATTCTTCTTCTTTGGTTCGTGTTACCATATAGTAGGTCGATCATTCCAAGCCTAATTAAGTTTGAGCGCATGCATGCTACACATCGTGAACCCTCGCCCAGTGTGGGGATTTTACGGTTCCAAAGCATGGCGGCACATCAAATTTGTGCATTCCATATTCAAACACCACACACACCACTTTCATATACATAATTGGGCCACATGCACAGAGTGGGTTTAGTCTTTAGACAGGACTCCCTCGCGAGGTTATCGGCGACAAGCTAGCCCATTTTGCGAGGCTGTGTGGACGTCCATCACTTTGACCAACAACGAGCGAGAGAGGTTATACAATCAAGTTGGATTCTGTTTCGTCCATGTTAAAGTACGTCTTGGTGAGATGTCCCCCTGACACGTATGTGTGTGTGTGGGGGGCCGCTACTTCGTACTAGCCGCAAACTCCTCGGGGCTGGGGAAGTCCGGTTATTTTGTAAGGCACACGTGCCACATCAAAGTTTTGAATGGTAGTTAAATATCACACCACACCCTTTTCATACACATAGTATAGGGCCACCCGCAGGTGGTTCGTATGTGGTCTCACACATCTCCTGCCACAAACACACATTTGTGGGTCGACACACAGTCCACCTTTGTCCGGAAGCGTATGAGGAAGTTTGACCGTATATATGATGGACTCCTATATGTTTTGTGTTACGGTAGGGTGAGATTTCAAACCTAACTATCTGGGGTCATGCATTCGTAGCTAGGATTCCCTTACCACTGACACAAAGTGGGGTTCGTAGGGGCTGGCTGACTAGCAATACTGTGCACTTTGTGCGACAGGTGTCACATGAAAGTTGTGCGTTGGGTATTCGAACATCAAACCACCCTTTTCATACATATATTTGGTCCACATGCAAGTGTGTTCATGTTCTGACCCTTTCCCGTGTTATTATTTTTGCCAAATTTATAAAAAGCACACAAGTTGGACGCAGAAAACGTCTGCGATTGGGTACACAACAGACACAGTTCGGTCAGACTATCCGTGTGCCACGCCCATGCCCCTGCAGTGACTCACATCAGCACAATAGATTGGGCTCCACGAGGCTTGCCTCCCATTCTTGAAAATATCCACTGCCTTGTAATCTCGAAAATATCTACAGCCTGGAAGGTTTTTATGTTTGATAGCACATGATTAGTATGTGTGGACCGTGTGCGATGCCTGTTACTCCCGCTCTGCTTTAATCCCTTGATTCAAATTTTTAGTAGCCCCGACATTTTACTCCTGCCTCTACATCCCTCGCATTCTCAAAAATATCTGCTCACCCTTGATTCAAATTTTCAGTAGCCCCGCCTTGTTACTCCCACCTCTACATCCTTTGCAATATCAAAAATATGAACCCACCCATGATTCAAATTTTTAGTAGCCCCGCCTTGTTACTCCCACCTTTGCACCCCTCGCAATCTCAAAAATATCTGCCTGCCCTTGATCCAAATTTTCAGTAGCCCCAACATTTTACAACCACCTCCGCATCCCTCGCAATCTAAAAAATATCTACTCGCCCTTGATCCAAATTTTCAGTAGCCCGGCATTTTACATCCACCTAGTAAATTTTCACTTGCCACGGTATTTCCTCCACACACCCCAAAACCTCCCCTCACACAGACACACACCACCCCCTCCCTTTCTCAAAACAATTGCCACCGCCGCCTCCATCTCAACCTCTGCCTGTGTGTCGGGGAGCTTGAGGATCCAATGGACAAAAGAGGTTTATCGCGACCTCTTTGCTCGACGCTAGCGAGGTGGCCGCCGAGGTGTCCCCATCGTCCTCCGCGGGCTCCTTATTGATTCGCCGTTGCCGGTCGCCCGATCTGCCCGCCACCGCACCCCTACGCCGGTTCGAGGACTTCCCCGTCCTCCCTCAGGCCCTGCAACCGATGAGGTCCTACCTTAGGGTTCGGAAGCGGCGGTGGAGGACCTGGGTCACCGAGATTACGGATCGGCAGACCCACACCTGCCGATGGCTCGATAGTTTCCACACGGCCGAGCTCGCGGCCATGGAGTATGACCGCTGGCAGGTCCGCGACCACGGTGCGATGGCTAGGCTCAATTTCTCATTCGGCACACGTCCGGTCGACCTCGTCCCGCCAGAGCCAGGGGTGGTGAGCTCGGCTATTGCACAGGAGGACCGCAAGGCGTGGGAACGCCTCGTGGATGAGGCCGTCGATGAGGCCTACATGCAAGAGCTCCACTGGCAACACCCGGACCTCATGGAGGCGGAGCGGATGGTCTTTCCGGCGCGTGACACGTCTCCAATGTATCTACTTTTCCAAACACTTTTGACCTTGTTTTGAACTCTAACTTGCATGATTTGAACGGAACTAACCCGGACTGACGCTGTTTTCAGCAGAATTGCAATGGCGTTATTTTTGTGTAGAAATAAAAGTTCTCGGAATGACCTGAAAATCAATGGAGACACGTTTGGAATTAATAAAAAATACTGGCCAAAGAATCAATACCAGGGGCCCACACCCTGTCCATGAGGGTGCAGGGTGCGCCCACCCCCTGGGGCGCAACCCTGCCTCGTGGGCCCCCCGAGTCTCCACCGACGTCAACTCCAACTCTATATATTCACGTTCGGGGAGAAAAAAATCAAAGAGAAGGATTCATCACGTTTTACGATATGGAGCTGCCACCAAGCCCTAATCTCTCTTAGGAGGGATGATCTGGAGTCCGTTCGGAGCTCCGGAGAGGGAAATCCATCGCCATCGTCATCATCAACCTTCCTCCATCACCAATTTCATGATGCTCACCGCCGTGCGTGAGTAATTCCATCATAGGCTTGCTGGATGGTGATGGGTTGGATGAGATTTATCATGTAATCGAGTTAGTTTTGTTAGGGTTTGATCCCTAGTATCTGAAAGTGCAACTATCCCTAGGTGGTTTTGGTAATTCATAACAACATATAGCTCATTGAGCTAATGCTATTCCAAGATGACTATTTCAGGAAAGCTCAATGATTGGCATGGCATGGATGTGAAAGTGGAACCCTCAAAATGCTAAGGACAAAGGATTGGCTCAAGCTCAAAAGCTCAAGACTCTTCATTTTATATTTTAGTGATCCAAGATCACATTGAGTCTTTAGGAAAAGCCAATACTATCAAGGAGGGATGAGGTGTTGCTTAATGAGCCTTTTGCTTCATGTGCTTAGTTATATGCTCCAAAACCCTCAACTACTTTCCCATATCCACATATGACCTAAATCCTAAGCCAAACTCGGTCCTACCGATTCTTTCTATCCGGCGCCACCGAGTTTCACTTGTCATAAGCCACTGCCAAACCCTAGCAATTCGGTTCTACCGATAGGGATCTCGGTCTCACCGAGATGGGATTGCAAACTCTCTGTTTCCCTTTCGTAACTTTTCGGTCTCACCGAAAGAGCGAAATGGTCCCACCGAGATTGCAATGTAAACTCTTTGTTTCCCTTTTGTAACTTTTTGGTCTCACCAAAAGAGCAAATCGGTCCCACCGAGTTTGCCTGACCAACCCTCTGGTTAGCTTATTACCAAACTCGGTCTCACCGAGTTTGTGTAATCGGTCTCACCGAGATTACTTATGCCCAAACCCTAACCATATAGGTCCTACCGAGTTGCATGTCAGTCCCACCGAAAATCTCTAACGGTCACTAGGTTTACCTTTTCGGTCCGACCGAGTTTGTTGATTCGGTCCCACCGAGATTGGAAAACTATGTGTAACGGTTGGATTTTGTGTGGAGGCTATATATACCCCTCCACCTCCTCTTCATTCGTGGAGAGAGCCATCAGAACACATACACAATTCCAACTCATATGTTCTGAGAGAGAACCACCTACTCATGTGTTGAGACCAAGATATTCCATTCCTACCATATGAATCTTGATCTCTAGCCTTCCCGAAGTTGCTTTCCACTCAAATCTTCTTTCCACAAAATCCAAATCCTATGAGAGAGAGTTGAGTGTTGGGGAGACTATCATTTGAAGGACAAGAGCAAGGAGTTCATCATCACCACACCATTTGTTACTTCTTGGAGAGTGGTGTCTCCTAGATTGGCTAGGTGTCACTTGGGAGCCTCCGACAAGATTGTGGAGTTGAACCAAGGAGTTTGTAAGGGCAAGGAGATCGCCTACTTCGTGAAGATCTACCGCTAGTGAGGCAAGTCCTTCGTGGGCGATGGCCATGGTGGGATATACAAGGTTGCTACTTCGTGGACCCTTTGTGGGTGGTTGCTTCTTCGTGGACCCTTCGTGGGTGGAGCCCTCCGTGGACTCGCGCAACCGTTACCCTTCGTGGGTGGAGCCCTCCGTGGACTCGCGCAACCGTTACCCTTCGTGGGTTGAAGTCTCCATCAACGTGGATGTAGGATAGCACCACCTATCCGAACCACATGAAAAACATCCGTGTCTCCAATTGCGTTTGAATTCTCCAAACCCTTCCCTTTACATTCTTGCAAGTTGCATGCTTTACTTTCCGCTGCCAATATACTCTTTGCATGCTTGCTCGAATTGTGTGATGATTGCTTGACTTGTCCTACAATAGCTAAAATCTGCCAAGAACTAAAATTGGGAAAAGGTTAAGTTTTTATTTGGTCAAGTAGTCTAATCACCCCCCCTCTAGACATACTTTTGATCCTACAATTGGTATCAGAGCTTTGGTCTCCATTTGCTTTGATCTCCATAGCTTTTGGTGGTCATAGCCTTGGTTTCACAACCTAGGAGAGTATGGCGTCTAGCGAGGGAAATTATCACCGTAGAGGTCCTTACTTTGATGGTACTAATTTTGCTAGTTGGAAGCATAAAATGAAAATGCATATTCTTGGACATAACCCCACCGTTTGGGCTATTGTGTGTGTTGGTTTGCAAGGTGACTTCTTTGATGGGAAAGAACCAAACCGTGAAGCTACCGCGGATGAGTTGAAGATGTTGCAATACAATGCTCAAGCTTGTGATATTCTCTTCAACGGATTGTGCCCCGAAGAATTCAACAAAATCAGCCATCTTGAGAATGCAAAGGAAATTTGGGACACTTTGATTGATATGCACGAAGGTACCGACCCCGTCAAGGAATCCAAGTTGGATGTGCTTCAAAGTCAACTTGACAAGTTCAAAATGAAGGATGGTGAAGTTGTCGCTGAAATGTACTCTAGGCTTGCTCTCATCACAAATGAGATTGCCGGCTTAGGAAGTGAAGAGATGACCGATAGATTCATCATCAAGAAGATTCTAAGAGCCTTGAATGGAAAATATGATACCGTGTGCACATTGATCCAAATGATGCCCAATTACAAAGATCTCAAGCCAACAGAGGTGATTGGAAGAATTGTTGCTCATGAGATGTCACTTAAGGATAAAGAGGAACTTCACAACAAATCAAGTGGTGCCTACAAAGCCTCATGTGAAGCCCCTACATCATCAAGTGAGAAACAAAACTTCAATGAAGAATTGAGCTTAATGGTGAAGAACTTCAACAAGTTCTACAAGAGTAGAAGCAAAGATAGAAGCTTCAAGTCAAGGTCCTACAATGACAAAAGATCTTCTAGTCAAGAGCGAAACTGCTACAGTTGTGGAAGACCCGGACACTATTCCAATGAGTGTACGGCTCCCTACAAGAGAAGAGAAGATTCTCCAAAAAGAAGAAGCAAAGAATCACCACCAAGAGAGAGAAGGAGTAGAGATGATCGTTATGAACAAAGATACTCATGGAGAAGCAAGGATTCGGAAAGGAAGGAAAAATCATCAAGGAGCTACACAAAACGAAGACATCAAGCTCATGTTGGTGAATGGGTATCCGGCTCTGACTCCGACAGCCACTCCGAGAGAAGTTATCACTCCGACTCCGAAGATACTCAAGATGAAGGTGTTGCCGATCTAGCACTTGTGTCAACCAACTACTATGACATATTTGACTCACCAAATGAAGGAATTGGAAGATGCTTCATGGCCAAAGGTCCTAAGGTAACACACCCCGAGTATGTTGATTTCAATAGTGATGAAGATGACTTGTTAGGTGATGATTTGCTTGTTGACAACTCTAGTGATGAATACTATGATGAAACGTCAATTAATCATGCTAATCAAGATAAAACGAATGACAATGATAAGGAGAAGATTGAGGCTCTAACTAAAGAACTAAACACTCTTAAGTTAGCTCATGAAACTATCTTCGAAGATCATCGAGAACTTTTAAGAGCTCATGAGAAATTACGCTTTGAAAAGCTCAATCTTGAGCAAGAGCATGAGTTCTTAAAAGCAATCAATGATGATCTCCACAAGAAAAGTTCTTCTTACATTGCCAAACGTTTACTCTTATCCACTTACATGCCTCAAGTCAAGTCTAGTAACAAGAACAAGAAAGATTCTTCCTCTAGCAGTAACAATGATCATGCTAAATCCAATATTGTTGCTTCTAGTAGTTCTCTTGATTCCACTAATGATTCTCTTAGCCAAGTTACACTTGAGCAAGAAAATAGCTTATTGAAGGGAATTATAGAGAAAGGAGTGTACAAAAGCCTTGCCGGGAGTAAGCAATTCGAGGAAATTGTGCGCAAGCAAGGAATGCACCGGAAGAATCAAGGTGTTGGTTTTGAACGAAAGTTCAATGCCAATGGAGTTGAGTGGGAAGAAGATCAATACCCCAAGACAAAGTTTGTTCCTCAACAAGAGAAGTATGATACTTCTTTCAAGGGGACACAAGCTCAAGATGATCTTCCACCACAAGACTACAAGCTTCAAGAGGAAATTGATGCATTTGAAGAAGCTCCTAAGACCTTAGTCAAGTGGATTCCCAAGACTACTTCAAGTTCCACTTCATCAAGTACGACTACAACTCCAAGGATTCCCATCAAGATGGTGTGGATCCAAAAGAAGAAGAACTAGAGAGTTCTTGAGGGTGACTCCGCCAACATACTTCACTCTTATCATTTTGGCAAGAACAAGTGCAATCAACTTCCACATCTTGCACTAGTTCAAGGAGTCACAAACCCTCTTGTTGGTAAGACAAGCGACAAGGTAACCTAAAAGTTTTCATGGACATCATCTTGTGTGTGCATCACTCTATGTCTATGGATATCCTTGTTTGTTGCTTGTGGGACTAACCCATGTAGGTATTGAAAGTGCAATTCACTCAAATGGATAGCTCCAAGTGATCTACATCAACATTGAGCATCCACATCTTCAACATCTACATGAAGTCATCATCGACAAAACCCGAGGTTAGTTCATCCCTCTAAGGGGGGATATCACATCTAGGGGGAGCTTTACTCTAAGACTTGAGCTAAAGCAACTCTAAAGATGTGAACACAACAATGCTTTATGTAAAAGTGGTAACCCCACTTGAGCTTAAACGATGAGTATGACCTATGATCAAGTGTTCTCACTTGACTCCTAAGTCAATATACTCATATATAGATGACCTTGTCATCGCAAATTGCTTGATAGATGCTAGAATTGGTTGTGCATGCCTTGTCACATATTTCATTTGCCATCTTATTGTATGAGCATGCTGGTTGCATATTTTACTCATTCGAGGACATCCACTTGTTGTTTTGATTGTTTGGTTTTATTTCCTTTTGCCAAGTGGATGGACAAGAATGCCTAAGAACCTCCTCTAGCTATCTATGCTTTTCTCGTCTCAAACTCTATTCATGCTACATCACAAAATTTGATCAAGTCAGATTCGAACCACTCTGTGTGAGGAGCGCTCGGAGTCCCCGATTCATCATAGACTTAAACTTCCAAAACCTCTTTATGATTCTCGGTCTGACCGATACCCTACTTTTGGTCCTACCGAGATCATTAAGTTGATCTAGGTTTTCGATCTCGGTGCAACCGATTTGAACCATTCGGTCACACCGAGTTGCAACAACTGTATACAGTTTTGCATCTCGGTGCCACCGAGTTGTTCCACTCGGTCACACCGACAGGGTCGGGCTATATATAGTCACGGGCAAAAATTTGGAAATTTCTCTGAACCCCTTCGCCCGCGCAATAGCCTGCTCTGCCAACTTGGTCTCCGGATCATCTCCTCGCCGCCAGCCGCCTCCAGTCGCTGGTCTTCGTCGCCGTCAACGGAAATTCAACCCCGCCATTGCCGCCGTAGCGAGTCTCCGCCGAACTAGGGTATGGACTCGATCTTTGTGCTATTCCCCAATCTGATTCTTAGCACATTGTGATCATCATGATTCTTGCCACGTTTGTTAAACTTCTATCCAGTCAATGAACTCGTAGATTAGGTTTAATTCGAAAATTTTAGGGTTAGGTTTCCGCCGAAACCATCTCGGACCCACCGAGTTGAAAAACTCGGTCCCACCGATTTGGCTTATGCCATTGCACAAGTGAGACTTGGTCTGACCAAGAATTACTTATCGGTGTGACCGATTTTGGAACTTTGTGAAACCCTAGCAGTCTCGGTGCTACCGAACTGTGACTCGGTCTGACCGAGTTCACTAGTTTAGGTTCCAAAACTGCTTCGGTATCACCGAGTTTAAAAATCGTTAGATCCGAGATGATTTCAGTGGGAAACTAAAACTAAGATTTTGAATCATTCTTTTGCAAAAATCTCTGCATTTTGTGATGCTCATCCACTCTACCTCATCTATAAACTATTCACAGGGTCAGCAGTCAGCTTGTTTATCATGTCAGATCAGAGTGACAGCTAGAATGTGTCAGAACAGCCAGTGCAGATGAGTGAGGGCACTAGTCCTTCAAGTTCTTCAGATGAAGGCAGCAGGAGCACTCCTAGCAATCTGCCAAAAGCTGCCACAAGACAAAGGAAGAAGAGAACCTCAGAATCAGAGGATGAGGACTATGTGGCAGAAGAGGAAGCAACTTCAAAGAGAGTAGTGCTCATGAAGGAACATGGCTCAGCTCAAGGCACAAAGCCAGGATTGAAAATCAAAAGGCCAGCAGGTAGGCAGCCTATGCCAAAGGCCAGAGCCTCAACTCAGATTCTTGAAAAGCCTGCAACCATAGAGCCAGTTGCTGCTGAAGGAAAGAAAAGGAAGGAAAGGGTCAAGAAGACCGTAGCCAGAGTGCTTGGAAAGGCTTCCATCATGGAAGAAGAGGAAGAAGAAGAGGTTGCTGCACCAGCACCTAAGGCACCTAAGCTTATGGGTGATGCTATAAGATCAGGGGCTGCTGCATCCAAGCCCAAAGAAGCACCCAAAGCTGCCTCCAAGCCCAAGACAACACCAAAGAGAAATACGAGGAGCATACCTGCAACTAAGAAGAACAAGGCCCCAGTGCCTGAAGCTGCTGAAGAAGATGATGAAGAGCATGTTCTGAGAAAGCTCAAGCCCAAGATCCCAGACCACAATGATGCTCATCCCGTGGCCGAGGACATGAAGCTCAGAAGAGACTCAGGGCTGAGGAAGTGGAGAGAAGCAGACCCGTATGCTTCAAGGAGAAGAACTGCTGTTGATTACAGGTTTCACACCAAGGAACAACAAGATTTCTATGAGACAGTTTTGTTGGACAAGAAGCCCATAGTTTGTGACATGAGATGGGTCAATTGGGAGTACATCAAGGACAACGAAGAGCACTACCCTGGAGTGTAGGACAGCTTCAAGGCATGTGGAGTAGAGGACTTTGTTGGGCAGAAGCTCACAAAGTGGAACGAGGAACTCATAATGCAGTTCTACTCCACAGCACATTTTTATTCAGATGGCAGAATTGTATGGATGTCTGAGGGTACGAGGTACCAATCTACAGTTGCTGAGTGGGCACAGCTCATCAATGCCCCTGAAGAGCATGAGGATGACTTGGATATCTATGCCAAGAAGAAGATGGATCATAACTCAATGTCAAACATGTACAAGGAGATCCCAAATGAAGCACTTGATACTTTCAAGTTTGGCTCAGTGCATTATCTTCTGTCAGGTCTGCCTACAATCAATTGGATTTTGAGGCACACCTTGTTGCCCAAGTCAGGTGATCACAAGATGATCAGAGGCCATGCAATCAACTTGCTTCATATCTTTGATGTGCCACAAAAATTCAAAGTCATGAGCCTCATCGTAGAAACAATCAAGAGGACTGCAGCAGACCAGAAGAGGAGCTGTGGATATTTCCCTCAGATCCAGGAGCTGATCAACTCCAAGATGGGCACAGGCATATACCTTTTTGATAAGGAACATCTGCCCATTCATCCAGATTTTGAAGATAATCAGGTTGTCATGCATGAGAATGAACCATCGTCCGTTCAAGCACAAGCCAAGAAGGAGAAGGCAAGGAAGGAGAAAGCTGCCAAGATGCCAACTCAAGAGGAGGCATCTGAATATTTCTTGGAAACCAAACAAGAGCAGCTTGGTTACCTGATTGCATCCACCCTGCGGATTGAGAAAGGACTAGCCACCCTAACTCAGAACTAGGCAAGCCTAGAGAGGATCGTAGAACAAAAGTTCTATGACTTGGATATCAAGGTAACAGAGATTCAGACTGCAGTGGAGCAGCTCCAAGATGACATGCAGGAGAGGAAAGGGAAGACTACAACTGATGCCTTTGACAGAGTACCACGAGGTCCGAGGTCGTCTGCAGTGCCAGTTCCTGACACAAGAGCAACCGCCTCAGCTCCAGCCGTAGCACCAGCCCAACCTGCTCCAACATCTACCTCAGCTCCAACTCCAGCGTCTACTTCAGCGTCTACGAAAGCCTTCGTCCTTGGAGTGATCCGGACTCCACCACCACCTGAAGATCAAGCCTGAGTGTCGACTTAGCACTATGCATTTTCTAGGAACTTTTTGGTAACTTGTTGCCAAAGGGGGAGAAAATGTATATATCATAGGCTTCGAGAGAGAGTGTTGCTTTTATTCTCTCTTGTTTTATTTAGTGGTTTTTTGAACTTTGTTTGCTTTTGCGTGAGATACTATGTCATTGCTCGTGAGACATTGATGATCATGTGTTTGATCATAAGATACACTTAATGTTTGCTTAATATTATCATCTTATCTATCTTATGTGATCATTCACTATTCTTGGTGATGAGTGCATGTATTTCATTCTTATCATTTTAAGCGCTCCACCAAGATGTATGTGACATGGAAGAGTAACCCATGACTCTAACTCTTTGTGCATTTGCAGTCCAAAGCAAATTTTAAATATGCACAAATTTAGGGGGAGCTCTTACTTGTCACATACTTCTCAAAGCGACGATATATTTCATGCTTATTATCATTTGTCGAAGCTTTGATCTATATGTTGTCATCAATTACCAAAAAGGGGGAGATTGAAAGTGCAATTATCCCTAGGTGGTTTTGGTAATTCATAACAACACATAGCTCATTGAGCTAATGCTATTCCAAGATGACTATTTCAGGAAAGCTCAATGATTGGCATGGCATGGATGTGAAAGTGGAACCCTCAAAATGCTAAGGACAAAGGATTGGCTCAAGCTCAAAAGCTCAAGACTCTTCATTTTATATTTTAGTGATCCAAGATCACATTGAGTCTTTAGGAAAAGCCAATACTATCAAGGAGGGATGAGGTGTTGCTTAATGAGTCTTTTGCTTCATGTGCTTAGTGATATGCTCCAAAACCCTCAACTACTTTCCCATATCCACATATGACCTAAACCCTAAGCCAAACTCGGTCCTACCGATTCTTTCTATCCGACGCCACCGAGTTTCACTTGTCATAAGCCACTGCCAAACCCTAGCAATTCGGTTCCACCGATAGGGATCTCGGTCTCACCGAGATGGGATTGCAAACTCTCTGTTTCCCTTTCGTAACTTTTCGGTCTCACCGAAAGAGCGAATCGGTCCCACCGAGATTGCAATGTAAACTCTTTGTTTCCATTTTGTAACTTTTCGGTCTCACCGAAAGAGCAAATCGGTCCCACCGAGTTTGCCTGACCAACTCTCTGGTTAGCTTATTACCAAACTCGGTCTCACCGAGTTTGTGTAATCGGTCTCACCGAGATTACGTTATGCCCAAACCCTAACCATATCGGTCCAACCGAGTTGCATGTCAGTCCCACCGAAAATCTCTAACGGTCACTAGGTTTACCTTTTCGGTCCGACCGAGTTTGTTGATTCGGTCCCACCGAGATTGGAAAACTATGTGTAACGGTTGGATTTTGTGTGGAGGCTATATATACCCCTCCACCTCCTCTTCATTCGTGGAGAGAGCCATCAGAACACATACACAATTCCAACTCATATGTTCTGAGAGAGAACCACCTACTCATGTGTTGAGACCAAGATATTCCATTCCTACCATATGAAACTTGATCTCTAGCCTTCCCCAAGTTGCTTTCCACTCAAATCTTCTTTCCACAAAATCCAAATCCTATGAGAGAGAGTTGAGTGTTGGGGAGACTATCATTTGAAGCACAAGAGCAAGGAGTTCATCATCAACACACCATTTGTTACTTCTTGGAGAGTGGTGTCTCCTAGATTGGCTAGGTGTCACTTGGGAGCTTCCGACAAGATTGTGGAGTTGAACCAAGGAGTTTGTAAGGGAAAGGAGATCGCCTACTTCGTGAAGATCTACCGCTAGTGAGGCAAGTCCTTCATGGGCGATGGCCATGGTGGGATAGACAAGGTTGCTACTTCGTGGACCCTTTGTGGGTGGTTGCTTCTTCGTGCACCCTTCGTGGGTGGAGCCCTCCGTGGACTCGTGCAACCGTTACCCTTCGTGGGTGGAGCCCTCCGTGGACTCGCACAACTGTTACCCTTCGTGGGTTGAAGTCTGCATCGACATGGATGTAGGATAGCACCACCTATCCGAACCACGGGAAAAACATCCGTGTCTCCAATTGCGTTTGAATTCTGCAAACCCGTCCCTTTACATTCTTGCAAGTTGCATGCTTTACTTTCCGCTGCCAATATACTCTTTGCATGCTTGCTTGAATTGTGTGATGATTGCTTGACTTGTCCTACAATAGCTAAAATCTGCCAAGAACTAAAATTGGGAAAAGGTTAAGTTTTTATTTGGTCAAGTAGTCTAATCACCCCCCCCTCTAGACATACTTTCGATCCTACAGTATCCATTATGTTCTAAGATTGATGTTGTTATGACTTTGCTATGCTGAATGCTTGTCACTAGGGCCCGAGTGCCATGATTTTAGATATGAACCTATTATGTTTTCATGAATATATGTGAGTTCTTGATCCTATTTTGCAAGTCAATAGTCACCTACTATGTGTTATGATCCGGTAACCCCGAAGTGACAATAATCGGGACCACTCCTGATGATGACCATAGTTTGAGGAGTTCATGTATTCACTAAGTGTTAATGCTTTGGTCTGGTACTCTATTAAAAGGAGGCCTTAATATCCCTTAGTTTCCCATAGGACCCCGCTGCCACGGGAGGGTAGGACAAAAGATGGCATGCAAGTTCTTTTCCATAAGCACGTATGACTATATTCGGAATACATGCCTACATTACATTGATGAACTGGAGCTAGTTCTGTGTCACCCTATGTTATAACTGTTGCATGAGGAATCACATCCGACATAATTATCCATCACTGATCCATTTCCTATGAGCTTTTCACATGTTTATCTTTGCTTAGTTACTTTTCCGTTGCCACTGTTATGATTACAACTAAAACTACTACTGTTACTTTTGCCACCGTTACCGTTACTTCCACACTACTTTGCTACTAAATACTTTGCTGCATATATTAAGTCTTTCAGGTGTGGTTGAATTGACAACTCAACTGCTAATACTTGAGAATATTCTTTGGCTCCCCTTGTGTCGAATCAGTAAATTTGGGTTGAATACTCTACCCTCGAAAAATGTTGTGATCCCCTATACTTGTGGGTTATCAAGACCATTTTCTGGCGCCGTTGCCGGGGAGCATAGCTCTATTCTTTGAGTCACTTGGGATTTATATCTGTTGATCACTATGAGGAACTCTAAAGATGAAGGAACCAAGATTTTTCCCTGAACTACAAGGGGAGGTAAGGAACTGCCATCTAGCTCCGCACTTGATTCACCTTCTGTTTAGAGTAAATTTGCGACACCTACACCTGCTATTGATTCTCATATGTCGCATGTTATTGATGATGCCACTTCTACTATGCATGATGCTTATGATGAAACTACTTCTATTCTTGATAATACCATGCCATTAGGTGACTTTCTTGATGAACAACTTGCTAGGGTTAGAGAGAATGAAATTATTGAAACAGATAATATTGATGAAAGTGATGATGAAGATTCTCCCCTTAGATATGAATTGCGTGATGTGCCTGAGGGTTATGTTATGGATGAAGAAACTGCTAGAGATCTTTTAGCTTGCAAAGATAGATGTGATCTTAAGAAACTGTTAGCTAAGCTGAAAGAAAAATCTTTGAATGCTAGAATGGAATATGACCCTGTTTTTGCTACTTCACCTATCTATATTTCTGATAAGGATTATGATTTCTTTGTCGAGCCTGAGTTAATTACTTTGGTTGAATCTGATCCTTTTTATGGCTATGAATCTGAAACTGTTGTGGACATCTTACTAAATTAAATGATATAGCCACCCTATTCACTCATGAGGAAAAGATTCGTTACTACTACAGTTATTTCCATTCTCATTAAAGGGTGATGCTAAAATATAGTTTAATTCTCTTGCTCCTGGTTGTGTGCATAGTCCCCAGGATATGATTTATTACTTCTCTGCTAAATATTTCCCCGCTCATAAGAAACAAGCTGCCTTAAGGGAAATATATAATTTTGTGAAAATTGAAGAAGAGAGTCTGCCACAAGCTTGGGGGAGGCTTCTCCGTTTACTTAATGTTTGCCTGATCATCCTCTCAAGAAAAATGAAATACTTGATATCTTTTATAATGGACTATTCGATGCTTCCAGAGACCATCTGGATAGTTGTTCTGGTTGTTTTTTCAGGTAAAGAACTGTTGAGCAAGCTGAGTTGTAATTGAATAATATATTGAGTAAAGATAATGATTGGACACTTCCTGAACCAACTCCTAAGCCAACTCCGAAGAAAAGGGGTATTCTATTTCTCAGTCCTGAAGATATGCAAGAGGCAAAGAAATCTATGAAAGAAAAGGGTATTAAAGATGAAGATGTTAAGAATTTAGCACCTATTGAAGAAATACATGGTCTTAATAACCCAACACAGGTAGTAAAGGTAAATTCTCTCTATAGATTTGATGAAGGTGATATTCCTCATTATAAGTCCGCTAGCCAATGCTTGGATGAGTTTGATAATTTTGTTATTAAACAAGAAAACTTTAATGCTTTTGTTGGTAGACAATTGAAACGTAATGCTTATATGATTGAACACTTGAGTGATTATATGTCTAGAGTTAAGGGTGACCTTAAACTTATTAGTAAACATGCTTCTATGGTTACCACTCAAGTAGAACAAGTGCTTAAAGCACAATATGATTTTCTCAATGAATCGAATAATAAGAAAAATGATAATGTTGTTAGAGTTGTGACTAGAGGGGGTAAAATGACTCAGGAACCTTTCTATCCTGAGGGACACCCTAAGAGAGTTGAGCAAGATTCTCAGAGAACTAATGTTGATATACCTAGTCCTTCTAAGAAGAAGAAAAAGAAAATTGATAGGACTTTGCATGCTTCTAGTGAACCTGTTGTTGACACACCTGAGAATCCCAATGATATTTCTATTTCTGATGCTGAAACACAATCTGGTAATGAACATGAACCTAGTGATAATGTTAATGATGATGTTCATGTTGATGCTCAACCTAGCAATAACAATGAGAGATTAAACATGTTGTTGATCTTGATAACCCACAATCAAAGAATCAACGTTATGATAAGAGAGACTTTGTTGCTAGAAAGCACAGTAAAGAAAGAGAACCATGGGTTCAGAAACCCATGTCTTTTCCTCCTAAACCATCCAAAAAAGGATGATAAGGATTTTGAGGGCTTTGGTGAAATGATTAGACCTATCTTTTTACCTATGCGCTTGACTGATATGCTTAAAATGAATCCTTATGCTAAGTATATGAAAGATATTGTTACAAATAAAAGAAAGATACCTGAAGTTGAAATTTCCACCATGCTTGCCAATTATACTTTTAAAGGTGGAATACCAAAGAAACTAGGAGATCCAGGAGTACCAACTATACCATGCTCCATTAAAAGAAACTATGTTAAAACTGCTTTATGTGATCTTGGAGCTGGTGTTAGTGTTATGCTTCTCTCTATATCGTAGACTTGATTTGAATAAGTTTACACCTACTGAAATATCTTTGCAAATGACCGACAAATCAACTGCTATACCTGTCGGTATTTGTGAGGATGTGCCTGTTGTGGTTGCGAATGTTACTATTTTAACAGACTTTGTTATTCTTGATATTCTCGAGGACGATAGTATGTCGATTATCCTTGGTAGACCCTTTTTGAATACTGGAGGGACTGTTATTGATTGCAACAAAGGCAATGCCACTTTTCATGTTAATGGTAATGAGCATACGATACACTTTCCGAGGAAACAACCTCAGGTCCACAGTATCAATTCTATTGGAAAATTTTCAATGATTACTATTGGAGGTTTTGAATTCCCTCTTCCTACTGTCAAGAAGAAATATGATATTCTTATTGTTGGGGACGTGCATATCCCCATTGAGTAACCTAGTTATTCAAAAATTCTCCGGTTTTAGGCGATTCAAAAAGAGTTTGTTAACAAGACTTGATCAACCTTGTTAGTGGATTCCTTTTGATGAGCATGAGATGGATGAAGTTAGAAAGCACAACTCTGTGTACCCTCCTTTTACTTTCTGTAATTTAGATTAAATAAAGCAAAAATAGTATTTTCAGTCTGCTTTCTGAATTATCCTTGCAATAAAAATACCCTGAAATAAAAGTTCTCCAAATGTCCTGAAAATGATATATGATTTTTTGTAGAATATTTTAGAATTACTGGCACTGAGAACACACGAGGGGGCCCCACCATCTAGACACGAGGGTGCCGCCCCCTTGGGGCGCGCCCCCTGCCTCCTGGACCCCCTCCACTTATTGCAGCACCCACACACATCGTCTTCCTCTAGAAAAAATAATCCTCCCATAGCTCAAACCCGAGTTCTAGCTCATCTTGCTGCCATTTTCGATCTCCTTGCTCAAAGCTTCATTCATAAAACAGCTTTGGGGGATTGTTCCTCGGTATGTGACTCCTCCAATGGTCCAATTAGTTTTTGTTCTAGTGCTTTATTTATTGCAAATTTTTGCTGCTAAGGTGACCCTGTTCTTGAGCTTGCATGTCAAATTTATATGGTCCCAAGTTGTTTTAATGCATGATATGGCCTCTAGGCACTTGTCGAAGTAGTTGTTATCAATCTTGTTGAGTTTGGTTCACTTTTATTTTGAGTCACTAAAAATTTCAGAAATTTTTCAGAGAAAGAAACTGTTTAAGAAAATGTACCAAGGTGGTTCCTCAAGGAAGCAAGGACCAAGGCTCGGGATATGTGAGCCGGACGATGAACCACTCAAGTGCGGCCTTATGATTGGCCGTTAGAGGAGTTCATAGTCTAGGAAGGCATCAAGGATGAATTTGACGCGTATATGTTTAATGCTGATCTTGAGGACTTCGTGTCAGATAAGTGAAGTACCACTATCTAACTGATTCCTTTGTGAGGAGGTTTAAATTTACATCATCACACAATTCTCACACTGTTTTATTTGATCTTTATGATAAATCATATACCATGGACTTAGAATATTTTAGTACTTCTTGTAAACTCCCGCATTGGGGCAATGCTAGTGAACCTCACAAATCTTAATATAAAGACTTTCTTGCTAGTATCACTCTGGGGGAATCTAGGGAAATCACGCAAGCTACCATAGGGAGCATTCATTTCCCTTCCATACATTATTTTGCTCTCTTTATTGGTAGATGCATTAACGGTAAAGATGGGGCTTGTCACATGTGCGCTCCACATCTTAGTGTCCTCAAGAGTGCGGTATTAGGTGATAAACAAAATAACTTGGGGGCTATTGTTTCTCAAAGGTTGCATCTTAACGTTATAAGTGGAGATTTGTTTGGTGGAATTTATGCAACTCGTGTAGCTAATTATCTTAATGTGCCCATACATGGAAATGATATAGAGCTATCTCCTGCTTACCTAGATTATAATGATATGGTTCGCCATCAGTTTCTTGAGAGGAACAAACAGTTCCTCCAGTATCGACTAATCTTCGACAGGCAACGCACTATCCATGTTGCCCTCCCCGCTCCTACTTTCTTTAACTTTTAAGCAAAAAGGAGATATGTTATAACTAGGAAGGAGGCGAACGAGTACGAGAGGAGGACGGAGGCAACTCGCCTTCAAGCTGCAGCTCTTCAGGTAGTAGCTGCTGCATCTTAGTACGACCTGAGCTACGACTTTGGATATCCACCAGGCCAGCAGTGGCCATAGACCAACTTAGGCCAAAAGCCTAAGCTTGAGGGAGTACATATTTCTCACCGACATTACATTCATGTTCACACACTCATTCTTGTTGTCGGTGCTCATACTTTTTCATTGTACTATCCATGCTAGTTTATTTTCTTTTCTAAGCCTTCTTCTTGTGTGTTTGAAAAACCTTAAAAAACCAAAAAAAATTACTTGTAGTTGTAGCTAGTTTACTTTCCATGACTTCAGTAGTAGTAATTAAAGGAAAACCCAAAAAGATTTTTCGTTCTTCTTTTGCTTGTTTGGAGCTTTCCCGTGTAAATAGTTTTATTTCTTTTCTTTGGGGGTCGAGAGGAGAAGACCATGATGAAAATGTTGAGTGGCTCTCATATGCATTATTGTTGATCTAACCAGGAGCCCATATTACCTTGTCTTCTCCCTTGTATTAAATGCTTGTAGATTCCAGCTTAGTTGAATGCACGTGCACTATTATTATTATCCGCACCGTTCGGTTGTGTAAGTGAAAGGCAATAGTGACGATATATGATGGACCGATTGAGATGAGAGAAGTTGGTATGAACTCGAACGATCTTGTTTTTGTAAATATGATTTGTTCATCGGTCCTGACTCAGCCTATTATGAATGAAACATGTTTGCAATGACAATTAGAGATTATAGTTGCTCATGCCATTCTTAATTTGCTAAGAGTTTATAATGGTTTACCTTGCGTGCCAACATGCTATTAAAATGGTTGTGATGTGGTATGATAGGGTGGTATCCTACTTTGAACGATTCGAGTGGCTTGACTTGGCACATGTTCACACATGTAGTTGATACAAAATCAACATAGCCTCCACGATATTTATGTTCATGGTGAATTATATCCTACTCATGCTTGCACTCAGTGTTGATTAATTTTAATGCATGTTCATGACTATTCTCGCTCTCTAGTTGGTCGCTTCCCAGTCTCTTTCTAGCCTTCACTTGTACTAAGTGGGAATAATGCTTATGCATCCACTTCCATAAACCCCAAATTTATTCCATATGAGTCCACCATACCTTCCTATATGAGGTATCTGCCTGCCGTTCCAAGTAAATTTGTATGTGCCAAACTCTAAACCTTCAAATGAAATTCTGTTTTGTATGCTCGAATAGCTCATGTATCAACTAGGGCTGTCTATATCTTCCATGCTATGTGGGTTATTCTCAAGATGAGTGGACTCCGCTCATCATTCACGAGAAAATGGCCAGTAACCGGGATGCCCAGTCCCGTGCTCAAATCAAAATAATTGCAAATAAAAATCCCCCAAGATTGTTGTTAGTTAGAGGCACCCATTGTTTCGGACAAGCCATGGATTGATGTTTGATGGTGGTGGGGGAGTATAAACTTTACCATTCTATTTGGGAACCGCCTATGATGTGTTTAGCATGGAAGATATCAAGACCTCTTGGTTGTTATGTTGACAATGAAAGTATGCCACTCAAAATATTATTCATCTCTGTTTCCAAACTCGAGCTCTGGCACCTATGCAAATCCCTGCTACCCTCTGCGAAGGGCCCATCTATTTACTTTTATGTTGAGTCATCATCCTCTTATTAAAAATCACCAGTTGGAGAGCACCGCTGTCATTTGCATGCATTGCTATTAATTTTCATTGAGTATGACTATGACTGGATCTCTTTTACCATGAATTACAATTTCCAGTCAGTCCTTGATCTTCAGGGATGCTCTGCATTTATGTTTTGCGGTCTCAGAAAGGGATAGCGAGATACCATCTTATTATATCATATTATGATTGTTTTGAGAAAGTGTTGTCATCCGAGATTTATTATTATTGCTCGCTAGTTGATTATGCCATTGATATGAGTAAACATGAGACCTAAATGTTATTCTTAATATGGTTAGTTCATAATATTTTCTGAAAACTTGAATGCTGGCTTTACGTATTTGCAACAGCAAGATCAAACAGAGTTTGTAAAAGTTTTTCTTTATCACTTTCAGTTTGTCAACTGAATTGCTTGAGGACAAGCAAAGGTTTAATCTTGGGGGAGTTGATATGTCTCCAACTTATCTACTTTTCCAAACACTTTTGACCTTGTTTTGGACTCTAACTTGCATGATTTGAATGGAACTAACCTGGACTGACGCCATTTTCAGAAGAATTGCCATGGTGTTATTTTTGTCCAGAAATAGAAGTTCTTGGATTGACCTGAAAATCAACGGAGACACGTTTTGGTATTAATAAAAAATACTGGTAAAAGAATCTATACCAGGGGGCCCACACCCTATCCACGAGGGTGCAAGCACGCCCACCCCCTTGGGGCGCACCCCTGCCTCATAGGCCCCCTGAGGCTCCATCGGCGTCAACTCCAACTCTATATATTCACGTTCGGGGAGAAAAAAACCAGAGAGAAGGATTCATTTCGTTTTACGATACAGAGCCACCGCCAAGCCCTAATCTCTCTCGGGAGGGCTGATATGGAGTCCGTTCGGTGCTCCAGAGAGGGGAATCCGTCGCCATCGTCGTCATCAACCTTCCTCCATCACCAATTGCATGATGCTCACCGCTGTGCGTGAGTAATTCCATCGTAGGCTTGCTGGATGGTGATGGGTTGGATGAGATTTATCATGTAATCGAGTTAGTTTTGTTAGGGTTTGATCCCTAGTATCCATTATGTTCTAAGATTGATGTTGCTATGACTTTGCTATGCTTAATGCTTGTCACTAGGGCCCGAGTGCCATGTTTTCAGATATGATCCTATTATGTTTTCATGAATATATGTGAGTTCTTGATCCTATTTTTCAAGTCAATAGTCACCTCCATATGGGAACACATTACACCACAGGGAAAATGCCACTTGAGGTACATGTATTCATCCACTTCATCGGATGATCCAACGCAAAAAGTATGATATTTCTATTCTCTAGCGCTCGTCATATAAAAAGGTATCTAGCTCGTCCCTCTAGCGCTCATAAAAGAAATCCTTCTTGTCGGAGAAGGCAACAACCATTTCATTTCTTTAACCCGGATTGATTTATTTAATTGATTTACTACGTCGTGTACTACGTATTGGTTCACGAATGCGTTGCTTGAAGGAAGGAAGCACCTTTAGAGGAGGGGTGCCGTCAAAGGGGTATGCCAGATTTTTTATATGCTAAAGATACCGGTTCAATATGTCATTTCCGAAATTGAGGACCGCACCACTGGGAGGACAACTCAAGCACCAAATACAAAGGTATCACTCGTAAAAGTCATTTTCATCATAGTACTCGCTCTTGCGTTAGGTTCAATCTAGCGTTAGGTAGGATAGGCAGGTATTCTAGGGATATGCTCACCCGCTGCCCGCGTAAGGTTCATATCTATCCAACGACAATGGTATAAGTTTTGCATCTTCCCAAAGCCGATGAACTTCTTTGAACTACATCCAAGGCAAATCTCTAGTATTGGTATTGGGGGCCAGTGTCTAGGGATAGGAGCCGTCAAAAGGAAAGGCGAGAAGCCCTGGCTTTGATGACATGCCGACCTGTAGAAAAAGTATCAAGGAGAAGGAAGATCTGCTAAAGATTTTGATGCCTCAGTCGTTGCAAAACAGAGTCCTAAAAAGGAAGTGGGTTGGGCTCTTATCTTAAGTGGGATGTTCGGCCATTGGTTTCAGCACTGATCGTAAGTCTGAATCTGATGAAACTTAAGTGCCTTTTACTTTGGTTCGAAAGATGACCGTCCCATTAGCCAGCCTCATCCACAGCTTCGCTAGATTTCTTTGATCTCGTGCATTTGCAACGCGGTGCACGTAATTTCCCCAAGAGGTTGCTATGGCTTGGAGGCTCATCAGAGCAGAGAGACAAGAATATCTATATAGAGACATGAGAAAGAATAAGCCAAGGACAAAACGAGAATTCCACATCCGGTGAAAGCTGAAGTCACATAGGGAAGGGAGTTTCTGCAGATGGAGAAAAGGGAGAAATCACACTATGTGTGATAGGTTATTAGCTGGAGGATTAAGATTGGTATATGGCATTCAGATAGTCCTTCTGAACTGAAATCATGGAAAGACTAGGCTCACCAGGCAGGGAAAGCTAGATATAGCCTAGAAAACCTCCACTTACAGATTCACATACTAGTTGGTATGTTCATCAAGTTCTCGATTACTACTTACGGTGCCCACTGACTCCCTTTAATGGTACGCCAAGATATTGCTCATAATGACTGCAAAGGCATATTTATTAGCCAGCTGTGGGATACTGCCCTAAAGCTGCTGTTCTGATGATTAGATCAAAATAGAGTTCTTTCTACAAGAGCATCTCAAGTTGGTCAGGCGTCCCCAGAAGTGTTCCGATATCAGCAAGCACATTCTAACTATCTATAAATGGCATTTCGAGGTGAGAGAGAGTTCCAACATATTACACAAAAGAGTGGGTAGACACATGCGTTGAGGCATTCCCTACAACAGGTGGATAAAGCCGTTGCTAGGCAATAGAAAAACATAGCATGTGACATTTATTTACATAGGACCAAGCATAATCGTTTTAGATAAAAATCAATCAGCAGGTGAAAGGAAATCACTTCCTTCCCTGAATCCTACTCTTGCCCTAAAAAAGTACTAACTAAAGCCAAATCGAATGAAATATGCCTCTCTACACGAATAAGCAGAAGTGAGCCCAATAAAACAGATCAGGAAAGAGTTTACTAAGCTATCGCGCACAGTAAAGAGAATACCATATCTAGTTCCTGGCTAGCTCCCATCTTCGATGCATGGATCTGACTAACCGGAGATCGGACTCGTGTGCTTGAATCAAAAGAAAATACCGGTATTCTGTTCCAAATTAAGCTTGTAATTAGAGTTACCAATGGTAAGGATTGGCGTGGGTTTAGAGTGGGTAGCCCGCTCGCTATCTATGTCTTTCATTCCCATGGATTGGAAAACATCTTACTCGCCATGGGGCGAAACTTCTCATCGTCAGCCTAAGTGATTGTTTCTGTAAGCTAGAGAGAAGTACCCTTGATTGGGTGCTTCGAACGCCATTCGGGAAGTGAAACTGAAGGTTGATCAATAGCTTGAATCAGGACGATGCCGCTTAGAAAAGTCTTCTTTCTTCCTTTTCATTGTGACTCAAAAGCTGACTAATGCTAATAGGAAAACAGAGCTTCCTTCAAACGCTGATCGATACCATCCACCAGAAGAAAACGTGATCGCAACTACTTCTCGAATCAGCACCGTATGGAGGCTTTGCATCTGTATTTGGAGCTGGGCATGCATCCATTGATCCTAGCACTTGGAGCTTTGAACGATCGAAAGATAAATACAGTATCCGCCCTACAAGTGGATCGATAGGTTCATACATCTTGTAGTCGGTGCAGTTCTGGGAAGGAATGGGCTAGTATGAGTTGAGGTTTAGTCATTAGTTCACTTCTCCCTTCTTGTCTGCAAACAAAGCAAACTAGAAACCTACTTTTGCTGAAGACAGTGCTCAATGAGAGGAGGTGGGCAAGTATTAGTTAAGGGATATCAGGAAGGAGGTCGAAGAAAGGGGAAAGAGCTTCATCATCGATTAGCAATTGGAAGTAGGGGAAACTATGATTCTATCGAATGTGCGTATCCATTGGGGATAGTTAAAGATTACGGTAGGGGAACCCGTGTCACTACTGACTTCGTGTATGAGTGACAAAAAGTAAGGGAAGAATAGCCCCTTCAAAGTAGGGGCTTCACAACCCGCTTCTCTTCCTTAATTTAGTGAATGGTGGGTGCGCAAAGTCTTGAGTTTTGGACCTGTTACGGACAAAAGGAGAAGACAACCATTGTACCAATCCACTACTTGAATCTACGAGGACTAGTTTAGTCGGAATATTGTTTTACCACTCACTAACAGGACTTTCCTACTTAGAATTGATAATAAGAAGATTGTGTTCTTTCTCTTGCTTTGTATAATGGAAATAGTGTACTAAGGTAAGTTCCATTAAGTTAGGGATGGTTAGTGAAGTTAAGTAAGAGGGAGTTCTAGTTAAGTATGCCCATAGCACTTGCTTCTAATTGGTTAGTGCAGGATACTACTCTCCCCATCCAGTTCTAGAGAAGAGAAAGGTTGTGTTCCTTCTTTTCTTTCAGATAGTGGGATGCGTTGATCTGCTGAATCAAGAAGATCAAGTCCTCCCGGGCAAGGCGAACCTAGTGGTTTCTAGTTCAGTGCAGCCTTTTCCTCAGAGCTATTTGACAATGGGCCCAATGAAGACTTCTTCCCCCCGAGGATAAGTCGATACTAGTTTCTGGTCTGCTTTGGAGAGTAGAAGTCGATATTTTTTTCTGGTCTGCTACTGAACTTCGCATCGTGCTAGGTGAGACGAGAAGTGCCAGCAAAGGCCTCTGTTACGGATTACGGGAAACTAGCAAACAGAACAGGTTTGATAACTTACTTGGGTGCCGGGGCCTCAGATCCAGAGGTTCCAGGAAGGAGGAAGGCTCGTTTCATTATCTAATATTGTGTAGAACTCACTTGCCCTACCTTTTGCTAGGAATCCTATCGTTATGCTTTGGTCGGGTTATCCCATAAATCAAGGGCCCTACTATTCTATTATTTATTGTTCAGATATGAAAGGACAGATAGAAAGCTTAAACCCAGCTTGTGGAGAAAGATGAATCTTGGCGAGAGTAAGGAATCGCACCCTTAGCATGAGGAGAATAGCCGGTTTCCTTTCCTTAACTAGACTACCTTACGGTAGCTCGACTGGGCACGTCAACGTATGTATTCTGTCTTCCCAATCAAATATTAGTCATTGCAGCTATTTCATCTGGTCTACTAGAGTAGAGAGATCTATCACTTCACTGCACATCGCACTAACTAATAGCTAGCCGCCTCACGGATCACATTATTATGTGCAGCTAAAGCAGGGTGTGTGCATTGTTCAACTAGAGCCGAGGAGGACAAAAGAATAAGTAACAACAGGTTCGTTACCCGATTTCAATAGTATCCTTGATTTGAAATCAATCCAATATCCTTTCGAGAATCTAGAGTGATATCAACAACCTCCTAGTTGAAGTACAAACGAGGAAGCAGCCTATTAGTTTCAGTCCAGTCCAGGAAAGGAGCGGAGCCTATTGATATAGCTTAGTAGAGCTTCTCCATGATAGCAGTTTGTTTTAACAAGTAGTAGGAATGCGTGCTGATGTGCCAAATCTCCTCGTGTTCCTTTCGGATAATCCGAAATCTAGGGGTAAATGAAAGATCAAGGTTTTCTCCTTGATCAATCGACTTGCCTGCTTCCTTTCATCTGGCCAACGGTTCCTGTATCATTAGCTAGATCTGTTATGTCAACCTCAGAGATAGATGCTTATGTAAGAAGAAGGTATCCCGAGGGGAACATGTCAAGTATCCACCTGGCATCGAACTATATTTTATGTATGTTAATGAAAGGTTTAGACTAAAGCGGGGTAGAGGAATTGGTAAACTCATCAGGCTCATGACCTGAAGACTGCAGGTTCGAATCCTGTCCCCACCTTATCACACGTCAGATAGATACCCAGGATCTGAGTCCTGATCACCTATTTTTTAATCCCTGTTGTTATGGAAAGTGTTGCTGTGTCAAATCGAGATTATGTGGGTGTTCAACTTATTAAGCAATTCGTTCATCCTCAATAGCTCAGTTCGGTAGAGCGATCGACTGTTAACTGATTGGTCATAGGTTCGAATCCTACTTGGGGAGATTTGATTCATTCTTTAATGTAAGAATAAAGAATGAAATTAAAGGGCTTGCTTTGACCCTTAGGAGTAGAGTAGGTAACCCGTTTTCTATCCTTATTTGCATTTCTATTGCATTTTCTATCTCATCGTATCACATTGTGTTCTATGATTCCACTTCAACAAAAGGAAAGAGCATACCTAAGTTCAATAGCTTTACGTCCGCTATTCCGATCATGATTTTCCTGCTCTCAGGGGGAAAGTAAAGGCCCTTTCTTACTCGAAAGCCATTCCAATCAAGGCAAGAGCCAGAAGTAGACTGACTTGTAGATTGGGTAGCAATAGGCTATGACCTAGCTCACTTTACCAAGAACATAGGGCGTAAGATCAAGAGGTTGTTCCACCAAAAGATGGGGATCCTATCTCTCCACAAGGGTTCCATTTCTATCGAACTAGCCTTGGCGAGTTGCTTTAATTCCACTGGGGGGGGGGGTTGTAGCTAGACCAATTCTCTACATTGTTATTATTGTCCTCCCGACCGATCGATCACATCCTAAACTCTGTATGTCAAGCTAAGAGTAACCATAGTCTCAGCAAATAGATAGTCTCCTTCCTTTGTTACCGGTCTTCTTATAATGCCGGGACACGCCCAGAAGTTTCCCTAAGTGACATGGCTAATAGGAATATTACAAATTTACTCAGCGTCCATTATTTATTCCCGTCCATATCTGTTGCGGTTTGTTTCCTAGAGCAGCACTTAGGAGCAGTTGGAAAATAAACCACTTTCAACACCCGAGCGCTAAGAGACATATGATCTTGTAGAATCCACCAGAAAAACTCAAAAGAGAAAGAGAGGTATGCACTATGAAGGAAGCCCTCTAACCCACTCTTCCTTCCCCCTACCTACCCATAAGGTAAGTAGGGGCCTCGACATCTCTATTTCCTGAGAAACCTACTAGAACTACTTCGAGATCCCTACCAATTCGAGAAACAATACAAATCTGCCAAGAAAACTAATTAATTACTAGCCTCCCTTTTTGGGTGCCTTCCACTGCTTGTGCGAGTGAGCAATTATTTCTCGGATATCCTCGGTTCCAAGATCTCGAGCAGAGCAAACTCCCGGGGGAACGTGTGCACCATGAATAGGATCTCCCCAGGTTCCAGGAATGAAAGAAGTGAGTCTATCTTGCACTCTAAACCAGGGAAATCTTTATAATCCGATCACAAAATCCACGCTTAAAATGTTTCTTCGTAATTGTCAGGTGCCCCCCCCCCGCTCCGGAGGAGAAGCTTCTTCTATGGCTATGGCCAAAAGGAGAAATAGTCCTGTTCATTATATGGCTATGGCCAAAAGGAGAAAAGGATCTGGTGTGATGTGTCTCATCTGTGTAATATTTTGGAATTCCTCTTCCAACTCGTCCCGGAATGGGCGTTATGGCAAAGAACAAGAAGAAAAAGATAGAAGGAATTTGTCCAATAGTAACAAATGGTGCCTCCACAGGTTGACATCCGATCCAACCTAGTAGTAAGCAATCCGCCAAAAGCAACCAAAATATTCCTTGGTGAATCGGTCGAAAACTTGAACTACGCACATACATTTCTTTTAAAAAAGGTAAAGCCAAGAGAGATATAAAAACTGGTGCTATTGCGGCTACACCTCCCGCTTTGTCAGGTATACTGCGAAGAATGGAATGGATCGGTAGGAAATACCATTCCGGCACAATATGAGGCGGGGTGGGCATCGGATTAGCAGGTATATAATTGTCGGGATGCCCCAAAACATTAGGAGCAAAAAAAAATCCAAATGGAAAAAAAGATAGCAGAAGGTACCCAACCTACAAGATCATTTACATAAAAATAAGGGTAAGAAGCAATTTTATCCATCTCAGGATGTACACCCAATGGATTATTTGATCCACGTTGATGCAATGCGGCCAGATGAAGAAGACTGGCGCCTACTAAAATAAGGGGGTGTAAATGATGGAGACTAATAAAACGATTTAAGGTGGCATTGTCCACGGAGAAACCACCCCAAAGCCAAGTCACTATGGTATCTCCTACTACTGGTATGGCGCTAGCTAAGCTTGTAATTACTGTTTCTCCCCAAAAGCTCATCTGGCCCCAAGGTGGTACGTATCCTATAAAAGCTGTCACAATCATTAATAGGAATATGAAAACTCCGAGACACCGAACAAATTCCCTAGGACTGCTATAACTCGCATGATATAGACCACAAAAAATATGAAGGTGAACCACAATGAGAAACATACTTGCCCCATTAGCATGCATATAACGGAGCAACCAGCCCCCTTCAACATATCTCATAATGTGTTCTACGTTGTTGAAAGCTAGATCCACATGAGGTGTGTCATGCACAGCTAAAAAAACGCCGGTCACTATCTTAATGACTAAACAAATACCTGCTAACAAACCGAACCCCCACCAATAACTAAGATTGCTCGGGGTTGGATAATCTATCAAATGATGGTTAAGTGTGGAGTATATATGTTGTTTAAGAAGAGAGAATCGTTGGTTCCTTATAGTCATTTCTCTTTTCTATCGTTACAACTCCTCTTCCCCCTTATTTACCCCCTTGCCTTGATGGAAATTGTCTTCGCTGCGCCCTGAATAATCAAAAAGCTGCATGAGAAGATTCATCCCATTTTGGCGAGAGGGAGGCAGCGAATCACCTGGGCTACGGATTTGTCGGTTAGTTGATTCTCGAAATAAGGTCATTCAGAAAAAAAACTGTCGCTTTCTCTGCCGGTTTCTTAAGGCTTCAAACGAACGACTAGTCATTAAGAAACCCATGAAATCAAAGTCTATTCTTGACCTTTCATGAAGAAGTTTTGCCTGCGCCCAAACTACCTAGCCGTTTTCAAAAGAACATCGATTTCCATCTCAACAAAGAAAGAACTCAAAATAAATGAAAACAATATTGTTGTCCTATTACTCTTTTTTCCTTGTGGAGCTTTGGAAAGGAGAGAATTTGAATAAAGTAACTCTCAGAAACTCTTATTAGACAAGAGAGAGTCAATATGATATTGGCGTGGGTTCTACCAACTAAACGAAGAAGTTTTTGATTGTATAAACAGTGTACAATGATAGACGCTTCTTCGACACACATGGAGACATACCTCCCGTAGCTGACCCCTAAATTCAAGGATACTGCCTGCTTTGTTACTAACTGACAGAAACCCCTTAATACAACGTTCATTTTTCATAAATGTCATAAGGTAGGTAGACCCGGTCTTGCGCTCATCCGGTTAAGTGGCACATTGTGCTAAGTGCTCAAACCGTTGGATGATCTCAGCTGTATCGCCTCATACAAATTAGTTAAGCGAGAAAACAAACAACTAGATAGGAGCTCTATGGTGGGCCACCAGCAGGAAGATCGAATGGCTTAGCGCATCCTGCGCCTACTAGACCTGACTTCGTAGGATACTCTGATAGACTAGTCGAATGGCAATGGCCTAGTGGTTGTATCTCTTGCTGATTCCTATTAAGAATACGAGAGTGACAAATGAGATGGGGATCTTGGCTATCATCAAACCATCCTCCCGCCACTTATCTCTTTCCTTTCTATATGATATGTCTACTTGCACCTCAAGGGCCGGTCATTTACGCTCTCCACTGCATGAACAACATTCCCAACTAGATCTGTACGGCTTCCATTATCTCCTTTTCGATTCCCGACTCTAGCTCATAGGTATCCATCAGAGCGACCAGCCTTGAATGCTTAAACCTATCAATCCTCTCCTAAATTTCTTTCATTTTGTCGTTGGGCAAGGAGCAATCCATTCAGCACTTTCCGATGGGGACCAAAAGCCACCGGGCTACCAAGAAGTTGGATTCAGTTCAGTCCCGTTTTCAAGATCCGGTTCAGTGTTTGGGATGGCTTGGTCCAAGCCCACATCCATAGTAGATAGACTTGAGCAGGCAATTATGCCACCTACTGATATGATTGATTATGACAATTATGTGTAACGCCCTCGATGCGGCTATATCTCCCACGTGTCGAGGCAAGACTTAGAGACATAACCGCATTGAAAGCAATGTCGCAAGTTAGGCAATCTTCACAACATCCCATGTAACATAAATAATAAAGGGGAGATAACATAGTTGGCTTACACTCGCCACGTCAATCAAGTACATAAATAGCATTACAACATTCAAACACTCATGGCCCGACTACGACGCCAAAATAAAAGATAACCCCACATGCGACACGGTCCCGATCACCCCCAACTGGGCACCACTACTGATCATCAGGGAAAGACACATAGTACCGTTGAGAGTCCTCGTCGAACTCCCACTTGAGCTCAAGCGCGTCACCTGGAGCGGAATCATCAGGCCCTGCATCTCGTTTAATAGTAATCTGTGAGCCACAGGGACTCAGCAATCTCGCACCCTCGCGATCAAGACTATTTAAGCTTAATAGGAAAGACAAGGTAAATATGTGGAGCTGCAGCAAGCGACTAGCATATATGGTGGCTATCCTGTTCGCAAAAGAGAGCGAGAAGAGGAGGCAAAGCGCGAACGAGAAACTAGAGAACAACCTGCGCAAGCATTAATTGAACATCGTGTTCACCTCCCGGACTCCGCCGAGAAGAGACCATCACGGTAACTCACATGGTTGATTCATTTTAATTAAGTTAAGGTTCAAGTTATCTACAACCGGACATTAACAAATTCCCATCTGCCAATAACCACGGGCACGGCTTTCGAAAGTTCAAATCCCTGCAGGGGAGTCCCAACTTAGCCCATGACAAGCTCTCACGGTCAACGAAGGAATAGACCTCCTCCCGAGACGTTCCGATCAGACTCGGTATCTCGGTTCTTCAAGACACTTCGACAGGTTAAAACAAATCCAGCAACACCGCCCGAATGTGCCGAAAAATCCCGATAGGAGCTGCACATATCTCGTTCTCAGGGCACAATCGGATAAGCAATCCGTACAACTAAAACCAGCCCTCGAGTTTCCCCAAGGTAGCGCTGCAAGGGGCTCTAGGTTGGACCAACACTCAGAGGAGCAC
>NC_041386.1:304136320-304145887 GCF_002162155.2 Triticum dicoccoides
AAATAAGATGACCCTCGGGCTCCGGAAACCCAAGGGAAAAAGAGGCTAGGTGGAAAATGGTAAAACCAAGGTTGGGCATTGCTGGAAAAGCTTTAATCAAGGCGAACTATCAAGGGGTTCCCATTATAACCCAACCGCGTAAGGAACGCAAAAATCCGGGAACATAACACCGATATGACCTAAACTAGGGCGGCAAGAGTGGAACAAAACACTAGGCGAGAGGCCGAGCCTTCCACCCTTTACCAAGTATATAGATGCATTAAGATAACATGGCAATATAGTGATATCCCAACAAGTAAATAATGTTCCAACAAGGAACGGTCTCCAATCTTCACCTGCATCTAGCAACGCTATAAGAGGGGCTGAGCAAAGCGATAACATAGCCAATCAACGGTTTGCTAGGACATGGTGGGTTAGAGGTTTGACATGGCAATTTGGGAGGCATGATAAGCAAGTGGTAGGCATCGTAGCATAGGCATAGCAAAAGAGTGAGCATCTAGCAAAGCAAAGATAGTAGTGATTTCGAGGGTATGATCATCTTGCCTGCAAAGTTGTCAGAGTTGACTGGATCCTCGAAAGAAAAATCAATGGGCTCCTCGTTAGCGAACTCGTCTCCCGGCTCTACCCAAACAAGACAAACAAGCAAACGGAACACAATCAACCACGTGCAAAGCTCAAACAATACGATGCAAGGATGGTATGCTATGCGGGATGCGATGCGGGATGCATATGCAAGATTTGACAAGGGATGCATGAACCTGGCCTCAACTTGGAAGTCCAAGTGTGCCACTGGAAAGATGAGATGAAATCACTTGAAAACTATATAAAGAACGCCGGAATCGGAGTTACGGTTTGGAAATGGCAAGCGATTCAAATATGGCACCGGTCTGCGATTTACAGCAAGTAGCCATCTAAATGCAACAAGATGAACATCCTACAGCACCCAAACATGGCATCAAAATACATGGCAGGAATCCATTCATTAAGCTTAACAAAAGTCTAGCACTGAGCTACGGCCAATTCATCCATTAACAGGTTCAAACAAGCATGGCAAAAATGCATTTGACAAACAGATTTCAGACTTAGTGAAATTAACACTTGTCTGGAATTTCAGATCAGATAGCACACTTCGGAGCAACAAAACTACATGCTACAGGACCTAAAATGGCAAAGTAAAGCATGGAATGGAGCTACTCAAAGAGCTTAACAAAAGTCCCTTAGTGACCTTGAGCCAAAAGGGATCAGAAAATAGAATTGCAAGCATGTGAACATGGCAAAAACATAATCACTTCTCAGACTTGGTGAAAACTGGAGCATGCTGAAAACAGATATCAAGTAGGCATGTTTACGAGCTCGATGCACTCACTACAGAGCAAGTCATGACAAGCTAAGCATATACCCAACAAGAATACACAAAATGCAAGCTAGACATGGCAAGAACAATAGCATGGCATGCACGGCTCAACTACAACATCATCGGCAAAATCGCTAACAAGTAGACAATCTGCCCAGATTCACGAAATGACAAAAGTAGAGCTCGATTGACTCAAGCTAGGGTGCTCCATAATAGCAAACAAAGACATGGATGGATAGAGCACTACAAGATTAACAAAACATCCTTACTGATCATCCTCAAAAGAGGCACGGATCATTAGGAAACAACATGAACATATGGCCATATGAGATAAACAGCTCAAGGACTCAGTGGAAATGCTAAGTCCCTGAAATCAGCATTAACAAATGACTCACTTTGCAAGCTTGTGCTAGTCACCACACACATCACAAAAATACATGGGTTGCACCTCTGGAAAGATGGCAAAACCCTTAATAAAACACATGTAGAGCTCATGGGCATATCATGCACCCAATAATCATGGCAAAAATGACAAATATCTAATTGGAGCAGCAGATCTGACAATTATCTCAAATAGCACTCTTCTAACAGCATTCGGGAATCAAGATGAACTCAAATGAAAATGATGCAATGAGATGAAATGATGTACTCTCTGAGACGAACATTTTGATATGCTATATGCCCAAAACGGAGCTAGGGATGCGGAGTTATAGCACGATGAACATGAGCAAATTATTAGGGTTTTGGGCAAAGAAAGTCAACCGTCTCAACTTCCAGATCTGGATCCGGTTTGGCGCGCGGCTTGAGGATGGCCGGAGTTCGCACCGGGGCTCGACGGGGAGGCCGCCGGGGAAGATGGCCGGCGAGGGGCGCCGCGGTGGTGACTAGGCGACGGCGGGCGGCGCGGGGCCGGAGCCGCAGCGGTGGTGGCCGTAGATGGAGGCGTGGCTGGCGAGGAGCGCGAGGCGGCGGCTTGCGGCGCCGGCCGGCGAGGTCGCCGAAGCTGACGGCGCGGCGGCCGGAGTCGGCCGGCCTCGAACAAGGCGGCGGCGGGATGCACGGGCGCGGGGCGCTCGGGCCGTGGGGGCCTGCCCCGGGCCGGGCGGGCTTCGGCGGGAGGAGGTGGCGGCACGCCACGTGGCAGGCGCTGGTTGGCGCGGGCGGCGGCGGCGGCTCCGTCCGGCGCGGACGGACAATGTCCGGCGCGGCAGAGACGAATTTTAGGGTTTCGGGGGAGAAGGAGATCCGGAATTTCAAGGAGGGGGTCTATATATAGAGGTAGAGGGAGCTAGGAGTGTCCAAATGAGGTGCGGTTTTCGGCCACGCGATCGTGATCGAACGCTCTAGATGATGGAGAGGGTTTTGGTGGGTTTTGGGCCAACTTGGAGGGGTGTTGGGATGCAACACATACGAGGCCTTTTCGGTCCCTCGGTTAACCGTTGGAGCATCAAACGAAGTCCAAATGGTACGAAACTTGACAGGCGGTCTACCGGTAGTAAACCAAGGCCGCTTGGCAAGTCTCGGTCCAATCCGGAAATGTTTAATCCCCACACACGAAATAAAGGTAGAAATGACCACCGGAGGAGAACGAAGCGCCGGAATGCAAAACGGACAACAGGGAAAATGCTCGAATGCCTGAGACGAACACGTATGCAAATGCAATGCACATGATGACATGATATGAGATGCATGACAACGATAACAACACACAGAGGCAAAAACCCGAACCCGAGAAAATAAAATAACTTAACGCCGGAAACGGCAAGAGTTGGATTACATATTGGGTAAATCACATCCGGGGTGTTACAACACTCCACCACTACGAAATCTCGTCCCGAGGTCTAGGACTGAAAGAACACCGGGTACTCAGAACGGAGGTGATCCTCGCGTTCCCAGGTAGCTTCACGGTCGGAATGGTGTGACCACTTGACTTTGAGGAATTTGATTGACTTGTTGTGAGTCTTGCGTTCAGTCTCTTCAAGAATAGCAACTGGGTGCTCACGGTAAGAGAGATCTTCTTGGAGCTCAATGTCCTCGAAGTTGATGGTGCGGTCAGGAGTCTTGAAGCACTTTCGGAGCTGAGAGACATGGAACACATCATGAACATTTGCAAAGTTTGAAGGAAGCTCGAGTTGATAGGCGAGATCGCCTCTCTTGCAGACAATCTTGAAAGGTCCCACGTATCTAGGGGCAAGCTTCCTTTGATACCGAAGCGACGAGTACCTTTCATTGGAGAGACGCGAAGGTAAACATGATCTCCGATCTCGAAAGCCAAATCACGGTGCTTACTGTCATAGTAGCTCTTCTGGCGGGATTGGGCTGCTTTGAGGTTATCTTGAATGACTTTGCACATCTCCTCTGCCTCTGTGATTAAGTCATTACCGAGAAGCTGACGTTCACCGGTTTCAGACCAGTTGAGAGGGGTACGACACTTCCTGCCATACAGAATTTCAAATGGGGCCTTACCCGAACTTGCTTGAAAACTGTTGTTGTAGGAGAATTCAGCATAAGGAAGACAATCCTCCCACTTCATGCCAAAGGAGATCACACAAGCCCTGAGCATATCTTCAAGAATCTGGTTGACACGCTCGACTTGACCGCTAGTTTGAGGATGGAAAGCTGTGCTGAAGCGGATGTTGGTGCCCATGGCCTTCTGAAACGAATCCCAAAACTTGGAGGTAAAGATGCTGCCACGGTCTGAAGAGATGACTTGTGGAATACCGTGAAGAGAGACAATTCGAGAGGTATAGAGTTCCGCCAATTGAGCTGCAGTGATTGACTCTTTGATAGGCAGAAAGTGAGCCACTTTGGTGAGTTTGTCGATGACAACGAATATAGCATCATTGCCATGCTTGGACTTTGGAAACCCAGTCACGAAGTCCATTTCAATGTGGTCAAACTTCCATTCTGGAATGGCAAGAGGTTGGAGTAGACCAGCTGGTCTTTGGTGTTCTGCCTTCACTCTTCTGCAGACATCACATTCGTTCACGAATTGAGCAATCTCGCGCTTCATTCGAGTCCACCAATAAGCCTGTTTGAGGTCCTGATACATCTTCGTGCTCCCAGGGTGGATGGAGAGGAGAGAATTGTGAGCCTCGTTCATGATCACTTTACGAAGGTCACCTTTGGGCACAACAATATGATCCTCAAAGAAGAGAGTATCCTTGTCATCAAGGCGGTAGCACTTGTACTTGGGTTGACTCTTGGCAATCCCAATCTTCACCTTTTTCACCATAGCATCAAGAAGCTGGGCTTGGCAAATCTGGTCTTCCAAGGTAGGAGATACTTGAAGGTTGGCGAGGAAACCTTGAGGAACAACTTGCAGATTAAGTTTGCGGAAAGCTTCACAAAGCTCGGGTTGATAAGGCTTGATAATCAGACTGTTGCAATAAGCCTTCCTGCTCAAAGCGTCAGCAATCACATTGGCCTTGCCTGGAGTATACTCGATACTCGGATTATACTCTTGAATCATTTCGACCCATTGAGTCTGCCTAAGGTTGAGATTAGGCTGAGTGAAGATGTACTTGAGACTCTTGTGGTCAGTGAAGATGTCCACTTTTGTTCCTAATAAGAGATGTCTCCAAGTCAAGAGAGCATGCACAACTGCCGCCAACTCGAGGTCATGAGTGGGGTAGTTCTTCTCGTTGGGCTTCAACTGGCGAGAGGTATAAGCAACAACTTTCTTCTCTTGCATCAACACTGCGCCAAGACCTTGGAGAGAGGCATCACAAAAGACCTGGTACGGCTTGGATTCATCAGGCGGAGTCAGAACTGGAGCAGTGATCAATTTCTCTTTCAAAGTGTTGTAAGCAATGTCACACTCCGGAGACCAAATGTACTTGACGTGCTTCTGGAGAAGATTTGAGAGAGGCTTCGTGATCTTAGAAAAGTTTTCAACGAATCTTCGACATTAGCTTGCGAGACCGAGGAAGCTACAGAGTTGCTTCACGTTCTGAGGAGGCTCCCAATTCACAATTGCAGACACCTTCTCAGGATTCACCGCAATGCCCTTGGCAGAGATGATATGACCAATATAAAGAACCTCATCGAGCCAAAATTCGCACTTGGAGAACTTGGCGTAGAACTTGTGTTCTCTCAACTTATCGAGTACCAAACGCAAGTGCTTGGCATGATCTTCCTTGTTCTTCGAGAAAACCAGAATGTCGTCGAGGTAGACCAAAACGAAGTCATTGGTGTAGGCGTTGAAGATGAAGTTCATCATGTGAGAGAACGTCGGAGGAGCGTTGATGAGGCCAAAAGACATGAAGTGTATTCATATGACCCATAGCTTGTACTGAAAGCCGTCTTGGGAATATCTTGCTCACGGATTTGAATCTGATGATAACCCATACGGAGATCAAGCTTGGAGAATACTTGGGCACCTTTGAGTTGTTCGAACAGCTCGTTGATGTTGGGAAGTGGGTATTTGTTCTTGATGGTCTTCTTGTTCAATGGACAGTAATCAACACAAAGTCGGTCCGTTCCATCCTTCTCCTTCACAAAAAGAACACCACAACCCCACGGAGAAGAACTAGGCCGGATGAGACCCATTCTCTCTTTAATATCGAGTTGCTTCTTCAGCTCCTTCAACTCTTCCGGTCCGAGCTTGTAAGGACGCTTGCACACTAGTTCCGTGCCAGGCTCAAGATCGATGACGAATTCAACTGGCCGGTGCGGAGGCATTCCTGGAAGCTCTTCTGGAAAGACGTCTTGATACTCACAAACGACTGGAATTTGCGAGATAGCATCTAGTTCACCCTTCTCATTGAGAGAAAATAGACGAATGGTATCATCATGAGCGGCAAAGACAATTACATCCTCAGACGAACGAGTCAATTGAATCTGCCTGGCTGCACAATCAAGCTGAGCCTTGTGCTTAGAAAGCCAATCCATTATGAGAATAAGATCAATATCCGAGTCACCAAGAACATTTGTATAAGACAAGAACTTATAGTCACCCAAAGTGATTGTAATATCCGGAACACATACTCGAGATGTCATTTGACGGGCCGGAGAGACAATAGCCAACGGTTTCGACAACACTTGAGTAACAAAATCATGCTTAGATGCAAAAGGTCTCGACATGAAACAATGCGATGCACCAGTGTCAAAAAGAACTCTTGCAGGAATATCGTTAACATGAAGGTTACCCATGATGACATCTAATGAATCCTCTGCCTGAGCTATGTTCATCAAGTTGACCTTGGCATGCTTGGGGTTATGCTTGACCACAGCTGTACTTGCCGATCTCACAGGAGGAGGAGGAGGAAGACGCCTCTGGTTGAAACACTTGTTGGCATAGTGACCGTTCTGTTGGCACTTGTTGCACGTGACCTCTGAAAGCGGACGGTGATACAGAGCACTTGATCTTGGAGCTTGAGACGAAGTCTTGTTCTGAAAGCCAGGGTTGGGTGAGTGGGAAGATCCACTGCCACCTTTGCTCTTCTGATACGGCTGACGAAACGGAGGAGGAGGAAGCCAATACTTCTGCTGCTTGGCCACTTGAGTGGAGGAACAAGGAGTAGCATCTCTGACTTGCTTCTTGGACGCATCACACCTCAGTTGAGCAGCCTCTTGCTTCAATGCCATGTTGTAGAACTCATCATACCTCAAGGGCTCAAAGAGAACAAGAGCTAGCTGAATTTCTTCTCTGAGACCACCCCTGAACTGGTATATCATGCTCTTCTCATCAGGGACATCCTGCTTAGCAAAGTGGGCGAGCTTCTGAAACAACTTGTTGTAGTCATAGACAGACAAAGAGCCTTGCTTCAGGTTGCGGAATTCCTCACGCTTGCTTTCAACCACGCTCTGAGGAATATGATGAGCTCTGAAATCTTGACGGAATTCATCCCAGGTAATAACACGTCCACCTCTGGAATCCTTGTACTGCTGGAACCATTCTGCAGCTTGATCTTTGAGTTGGAAGGAAGCAAACTTGACGAAGTCCTCAGGCCTGACGTTACTGCACTCGAAATGCTTGCACAGATCCGCGAGCCAATCGTCAGCATCAGTTGCCTCAACACAATTGCTGAAAGTCTTTGGCCTGTTAGCAAGGAACTGGTTGAGTGTAGCAAAGTGATTCTGATTGTTGCCTTGGTTGCCTTGGTTCGCTTGATTGCGCTCTTGAAGAATTTGCATGATCAACTGTGTGTTTGCATTGGTTGCGGCCATCACAGCTTGCCATGCCTCCGGAGGAGGGGGAGGTGGTGGCGGATCTTGATTCTGATTCTGATTGGTGCTCTTAGCGGGAGCCATCCTGAAGAGGTTGACCATCGTTAGCACATTGACAGATAAATGAAGCTGAATCCAATGGAATGAAAATTGCAACATAAAGTCTTCACATCCGAACAAAATGAATGAATGCATTCCTCTTGAAATGGTCAAATATCCATAAATTGAGAAGCCACTTAGAATTTAGGTAGATAAATAAATCAACAAGGTACGGATCAAGAACGAATAATCGATAAGAAATCCCAATCTCAAACCAAATATCCGTGGAAGAAGAACTAGAGCTATAAGAATTCCCACCTATGAAACTCCCGAACCTTTCCGGTTATGCAATCAGGTGTTGGGGATACAGGGGAAGCATAATATCTCACCCAAATCTAGCAAATCCTACATCCAGCTGTATCCATCCTTCAACACATAACCGAGAAAACTTCAGAAACCATCTACCTCAACCTTCGAAAAGCATCCGTTATACAAGTTAGGGAGATACTCCCGAACTCCCACCTCAGTACTGGGTGGCGGCGAGGTTATCTCACCAACGAACTGCATAAAAGAGATTTTCGATGTCGGCGTACTAAACTCAGGTATTCCAGAACTGCAACGATAAAATTATGACGACAACACCTCAGAGCTCAACTCCCCGGGACACTTCCACAAAACCCCTGACAGGAGGCACCAAGACAATGTTCTCGTCACAAAACCATCGGAACGATTCCAAGATACCCGCGTGATCCTAAATTTTTTTAGTGAAATTTGAGAAGAGAAGAGTCAAAACTCTACATCAGGATGCCTTACCAGAGCGATGAGGAGACTGGGAAGTAAAAAGAATTCCTAAACTCTCCGATATATAATTCCTAAATGACTCAAAACATTTTTCTAGACACAACTCGGCTGCTAAAACGATCAAGCAATGGGGATCCTAAGGTCGGGGAAGGCTCTGATTACCAACTTGTAACGCCCTCGATGCGGCTATAGCTCCCACGTGTCGAGGCACGACTTAGAGACATAACCGCATTGAAAGCAATGTCGCAAGTTAGGCAATCTTCACAACATCCCATGTAACATAAATAATAAAGGGGAGATAACATAGTTGGCTTGCACTCGCCACGTCAATCAAGTACATAAATAGCATTACAACATTCAAACACTCATGGCCCGACTACGGCGCCAAAATAAAAGATAACCCAACATGCGACACGGTCCCGATCACCCCCAACTGGGAACCACTACTGATCATCAGGGAAAGACACGTAGTATCATTGAGAGTCCTCGTCGAACTCCCACTTGAGCTCAAGCGCGTCACCTGGAGCGGAATCATCAGGCCCTGCATCTCGTTTAATAGTAATCTGTGAGCCACAGGGACTCAGCAATCTCGCACCCTCGCAATCAAGACTATTTAAGCTTAATAGGAAAGATAAGGTAAATATGTGGAGCTGCAGCAAGCGACTAGCATATATGGTGGCTATCCTGTTCGCAAAAGAGAGCGAGAAGAGGAGGCAAAGTGGGAACGAGAAACTAGAGAACAACCTGCGCAAGCATTACTCCAATACCGTGTTCACCTCCCGGACTCCACCCAGAAGAGACCATCACGGTAACTCACACGGTTGATTCATTTTAATTAAGTTAAGGTTCAAGTTATCTACAACCGGACATTAACAAATTCCCATCTGCCCATAACCGCGGGCACGGCTTTCGAAAGTTCAAATCCCTGCAGGGGAGTCCCAACTTAGCCCATGACAAGCTCTCACGGTCAACGAAGGAATAGACCTCCTCCCGAGATGTTCCGATCAGACTCGGTATCTCGGTTCTTCAAGACACTTCGACAGGTTAAAACAAATCCAGCAACACCGCCCGAATGTGCCGACAAATCCTGATAGGAGCTGCACATATCTCGTTCTCAGGGCACAATCGGATAAGCAATCCATACAACTAAAACCAGCCCTCGAGTTTCCCCGAGGTGGCGCTGCAAGGGGCTCTAGGTTGGA
>NC_041386.1:304146523-304148799 GCF_002162155.2 Triticum dicoccoides
AGGCTAGGTGGCAAATGGTAAAACCAAGGTTGGGCATTGCTGGAAAAGCTTTAATCAAGGCGAACTATCAAGGGGTTCCCATTATAACCCAACCGCGTAAGGAACACAAAAATCCGGGAACATAACACCGATATGACGGAAACTAGGGCGGCAAGAGTGGAACAAAACACTAGGCGAGAGGCCGAGCCTTCCACCCTTTACCAAGTTTATAGATGCATTAAGATAACATGGCAATATAGTGATATCCCAACAAGTAAATAATGTTCCAACAAGGAACGGTCTCCAATCTTCACCTGCATCTAGCAACGCTATAACAGGGGCTGAGCAAAGTGATAACATAGCCAATCAACGGTTTGCTAGGACATGGTGGGTTAGAGGTTTGACATGGCAATTTGGGAGGCATGATAAGCAAGTGGTAGGCATCATAGCATAGGCATAGCAAAAGAGCGAGCATCTAGCAAAGCAAATATAGTAGTGATTTCGAGGGTATGATCATCTTGCCTGCAAAGTTGTCAGAGTTGACTGGATCCTCGAAAGCAAAATCAATGGGCTCCTCGTTAGCGAACTCGTCTCCTGGCTCTACCCAAACAAGACAAACAAGCAAACGGAACACAATCAACCACGTGCAAAGCTCAAACAATATGATGCAATGATGGTATGCTATGCGGGATGCGATGCGGGATGCATATGCAAGATTTGACAAGGGATGCATGAACCTGGCCTCAACTTGGAAATCCAAGTATGCCACTGGAAAGATGAGATGAAATCGCTTGAAAACGATATAAAGAACGCCGGAATCGGAGTTACGGTTTGGAAATGACAAGCGATTCAAATATGGCACCGGTCTGCGATTTACAGCAAGTAGCCATCTAAATGCAACAAGATGAACATGCTACAACACCCAAACATGGCATCAAAATACATGGCAGGAATCCATTCATGAAGCTTAACAAAAGTCTAGCACTGAGCTACGGCCAATTCATCCATTAACAGGTTCAAACAAGCATGGCAAAAATGCATTTGACAAACAAATTTTAGACTTAGTGAAATTAACACTTGTCTGGAATTTCAGATCAGATAGCACACTTCGGAGCAACAAAACTACATGCTACAGGACCTGAACATGGCAAAGTAAAGAATGGCATGGAGCTACCCAAAGAGCTTAACAAAAGTCCCTTAGTGACCTTGAGCCAAAAGGGATCAAAAAATACAATTGCAAGCATGTGAACATGGCAAAAACATAATCAGTTCTCAGACTTGGTGAAAACTGGAGCATGCTGAAAACAGATATCAAGTAGGCATGTTTACGAGCTTGATGCACTCACTACAGAGCAAGTCATGACAAGCTAAGCATATACCCAACAAGAATACACAAAATGCAAGCTAGACATGGCAAGAACAATAGCATGGCATGCACGGATCAACTACAACATCATCGGCAAAATCGCTAACAAGTAGACAATCTGCCCAGATTAACGAAATGACAAACGTAGAGCTCGATTGACTCAAGCTAGGGTGCTCCATAATAGCAAACAAAGACATGGATGGATAGAGCACTACAAGATTAACAAAACATCCTTACTGATCATCCTCAAAAGAGGCACGGATCACTAGGAAACAACATGAACATATGGCCATATGAGATAAACAGCTCAAGGACTCAGTGGAAATGCTAAGTCCCTGAAATCAGCATTAACAAATGACTCACTTTGCAAGCTTGTGCTAGTCACCACACACATCACAAAAATACATGGGTTGCACCTCTGGAAAGATGGCAAAACCCTTAATAAAACACATGTAGAGCTCATGGGCATATCATGCACCCAATAATCATGGCAAAAATGACAAATATCTAATTGGAGCAGCAGATCTGACAATTATCTCAAATAGCACTCTTCTAACAGCATTCGGGAATCAAGATGAACTCAAATGAAAATGATGCAATGAGATGAAATGATGTACTCTCTGAGACGAACATTTTGATATGCTATATGCCCAAAACGGAGCTAGGGATGCGGAGTTATAGCACGATGAACATGAGCAAATTATTAGGGTTTTGGGCAAAGAAAGTCAACCGTCTCAACTTCCAGATCTGGATCCGGTTTGGCGCGCGGCTTGAGGATGGCCGGAGTTCGCACCGGGGCTCGACGGGGAGGCCGCCGGGGAAGATGGCCGGCGAGGGGCGCCGCGGTGGTGACTAGGCGACGGCGGGCGGCGCGGGGCCGGAGCCGCAGCGGTGGTGGCCGTAGATGGAGGCGTGGCTGGCGAGGAGCGCG
>NC_041386.1:304149197-304254952 GCF_002162155.2 Triticum dicoccoides
CGGGCGCGGGGCGCTCGGGCCGTGGGGGCCTGCCCCGGGCCGGGCGGGCTTCGGCGGGAGGAGGTGGCGGCACGCCACGTGGCAGGCGCTGGTTGGCGCGGGCGGCGGCGGCGGCTCCGTCCGGCGCGGACGGACAATGTCCGGCGCGGCAGAGACGAATTTTAGGGTTTCGGGGGAGAAGGAGATCCGGAATTTCAAGGAGGGGGTCTATATATAGAGGTAGAGGGAGCTAGGAGTGTCCAAATGAGGTGCGGTTTTCGGCCACGCGATCGTGATCGAACGCTGTAGATGATGGAGAGCGTTTTTGTGGGTTTTGGGCCAACTTGGAGGGGTGTTGGGCTGCAACACACACGAGGCCTTTTTGGTCCCTCGATTAACCGTTGGAGCATCAAACGAAGTTCAAATGGTACGAAACTTGACAGGCGGTCTACCGGTAGTAAACCAAGGCCGTTTGGCAAGTCTCGGTCCAATCCGGAAATGTTTAATCCCCACACATGAAAGAAAGGTAGAAATGACCACCGGAGGAGAACGAAGCGCCTGAATGCAAAACGGACAACGGGGAAAATGCTCGAATGCCTAAGACGAACACGTATGCAAATGCAATGCACATGATGACATGATATGAGATGCATGACAACGATAACAACACACGGAGGCAAAAACCCGAACCCGAGAAAATAAAATAACTTAAGGCCGGAAACGGCAAGAGTTGGATTACATATTGGGTAAATCACATCCGGGGTGTTACATTATGATATGGACTGGATGGTTGTGCAACCGATTGTACAGACTCACTTACCCCCGAGAACACCTAAGACATGGGGGTTATTTATGCGAGTAAGCCTAGCAAGGACCAAGATCTCGATCTAGCCTAGTTGGGGCTTTAGAGTCACATGACATAGTACCAAGAACGGGGGAACCAGTAACAATTGATACGGATTTCCAACCAATGGATCTTCTTACCTTTGGACCGGAACCTTTAGCTGTTTCCTACTCGGTCTACAGCTTGGTTTGAAATGAGGGAGCCATACCGTGTGGTTGAAGCAGAGTACCGTTTTGCAGTGGATAGGGTACTATCTCTATTCGTAGCAGCATTGCGTATTGCTCTCACTAGGAAAGGGGGACATAACCCCTACTATAGAGCAGGAATGGAAGGGAATGAGCTCGGCTGCTTCTCCCCCACACTTCTTTATTTCTCTGTGCCCCTTCCGCATGCACTTCGCGCGCCATTGGTGCTTTGCTCTCCTCTTATTTCTAAATTGGAGGGTTCGGATGGACTTCGCCATTCTTTCCCAACGAAAATGGAAAGGGCTATATCACATCGAGCTGTCTACTTGTTATCCATATGAGGGAGTGAACCGTTATGTTCTTGAAGTCAGTATTGGAAACACAGGTATCCAGAGCTATTCTTTGAGCAGCACCGACCTAATTCCTATGTTTTTCCGAAGATCATTCAGGGAAGAGAAGAAGACATGGGAAAGAAGAGCACGATTGTAAGTAGGCATCAATAGATAGATATGATTGGTTGACGAAGATTGGCTTCTTGGGCCCCCGTAGGGCTATGTTGCTATGCTGCTAGAAAGAAAGGAAGAGTTCGATGTCCATCAGTTCGTGGTTTCGGAGATTGCTTACCGACTTTCATTCATATTGATCAGATCAAGGGTGCCGAAGTCTTCATTGATCCAAAGAAAGAAGCTGACACAGGCAAGACCTGGATGATCGAGTTATCATATTGACTTGGTCTATCCTCGTACTCTTTGGTACTGACTCATTATTTTTATGCGGCAATCATATCACTGTCTTTATCGACTCCATGCAAAACATGTTCATTGAATTTGATAGGCCTAAAATGGCTAACATTATGACCAAAACTACTAACATGCCAAAACTGGTAATAGGCCCACGGATCTCTCTGGTTATCAATGCTATTTTATTGTGTTCTGTAGCCTCGCCTAACCACAGGTGTTGATCCACAAGAACAGAAGAAGCAACAAGATCGTGCTTCCCTGCTTTAGGAGTTTCTTCCACCTGTGTGCCTATAGGGAGATAATGACTAGCCTAAAACCCTTATTTGCGGTTAATTGTTAATTGGATCTACACTCTTGTTGGATCCACATCTTTGAAAGAAGACTAGTTTGGCACGGGCGGGCTAGAAAGACTTCGAGGATAAAACCGATCATTCAACAGATAAGGTCCTTTTGGGTGACTCTGGATGGAGCAAATCTATAGCATCAGCCAGTCTAGCGCGTTCTAACCACTATCGCTTTTGTCTTGTAAAAGTTTAATAAATGCGACTGTGAATTAGGGCCAGTAGATTAGAACTATAAATTGACCTGGTGTCGACGCGTAGACGCTCACCATTATGGTTCTATTGGTTCTCATCGAAGTATCTAAATGGTTCTATTGGGGTTGTCTTCGAGAAATCCAAATATTATTTGGAATTTACCACCCGTGTGGAGCCTTGAATGCGACTATAAATTGGATCAGTCACACCGGGCGATCACTCTCCTGGAGAGCTCTTATGGCTCTCATGTGATAACTAACTCTCTTTTCTCAGAATCTTCTGAATTGGGATCCGTGGTTGCGTCTGTTGGCAGTAGCACTTCTTCATTGTATTTGTGACTTGGCTTTGTGAAATCTCCCGTTGACATTCTAACACATTGGCATTCTAATCTTTAATTATTTCTTAATAAGTTTGACCCGGAAGGCTTTTTAGCTGAACATAAGGAGTGGTGTGCGGACCCACAGGTAGTTACCAATATATCATTAGTTTAGTTAATTGCCACACGCCAAACAGGTGTCACCACACTGCCTCCCAAAGGCTTCTTTTAGGCTTCCCCGCCACATCACACGCTTGCTTGCTTTTGCTAATCCGATCCAGAAAAAACGAACATTCTCCCACGTGCTTCGGGCCTTGCAATATCAGTAGATGCTACACACGTGGTGTCATTATCAGCGATTCCTCAATTGATCAAAAGAAATGGGATATAACCTGCCCCTCATTGTCCAGGTTTTCTTTGAACAACATCGGTCGGACAAGAACAAAGGTTTTCACCATCGTCTTTGCGCTTTGCCGGAACTATGTAAGGTTTACGCTCGTGACTTCACGAGATAGTGATTGTCAACATCCCACACAACTCTCACTCTCACTCTGGCAAAAGGAAATGAATGTATCTACTCCTTCAAACAACAGGAAAGCAGACACGCATCCTACCCGCATCAATGCCTCTACCCTCTTGTATCTACATATCATGATATGGATACCCTTGGTCATTAATAAAGGGGAGATGATTTTAGACGAGGTGATCGGACTAACACTGAGTGCATTTGTCCCAGCTAGGCTTATTACGTTCTTAGTGTTCTAAAGTGGGACAGGCGCTAGCTCTAGTAACCATTCTCCATTGAATGGAAAGGGCTTAGAAAGACATTTATGAAACTACGAAAGCATCACTCTGGCTTAGAGTCACCAACCATCGAACCTGGATGCAGCTCATGTTCGAGGTAGGTTAGTAGCTCTAGCCAGAAGTCGAAAAGCATTAGTTGGTGATAGCCCTTAGGAACACGAGGAGGCTAATGTAGTGAAACTGGATGAGCAATGACGAGGCCCTTTCACGCTATCGCCCTGGATTGTTCACCTAGTTCAGAGAACACTCAGGTTGTTTAGAAAGCGTAGCATTAGGAGACACCAGGGTGTTACCATTCAAGAATGAGATCACACCAGTGGTACCAGAAGCTCCAAAGACTGTTGAAAACAAAGGGAGTGGACAGACAAAGAAGAGAAAGGAACAAGAACCCAGTCCTCGAACCCGTATAAAGCCCTAAGTGATCTGCTCTACATCAGAATATGCACGACCGAAACCAAGCAAAATACGGTCATTGGAAATATGACGGGGCCTTCCATTTCTCTCCCGTGCGCTCATCCCTTGTTTGTTCTTTCGGACTAGCACTCTTTCCCGCTCTTTGAAGTAGATTTCTTAGCTCCACGAGTCAAACGAAATAAGGTGAAAGGCCCACTACTTCTTCATTCATGGCTTATTTATTTGATTGATCCCCCTTTCGTATTCACTCGACCTGAGGTGAGGTTGGAACAAGAGTTTTCATAAAAATAATGGTTCTTCTATGCAATTATGAACGGGCAGGCCTCTTGTGGATTCCTCCAACTCTATGAATGAAGGGGGGAGTATGAGGAAGGTCAATTTTCTTTCTATATGAAGATGAAAAAAGGATCCGGGTCAAACATTTCTTACTTTTGTTGAGTATGACTGAATGAGGAAGAGCTCCTTATGTGGTATCACTTTACCACCATCTGAAATGCGCGAAACTCCGATTGGTGGAAGCCAGTCCATGAAGATTCCCCCTTCTCTTACGTGAAATTCCCCTCTTTCGGTAAGCATCCAGTATCTCAGCAAATGAACATTTCTCCAAGCTTATCATGTATCTTATACGTCGTTTGAAAGCTTCTCCAAGGATCCAACGAATAGCTAAGGTTTGTTGACGATCCCTGGCTACAATCCCAGGAACATCATAACTAGTACCTGCGACTCCTACTTTGACCACTTCGCATATTGGCTTTACTAGCAAAGATGCCCGTGCGTTGCAATGGGGGAAACAAATTCTCGCACACTCCTAATGACACATATGTGTTGCCATTTCTCCTTTTTCGTGTCCCTTGGTCATGTTAAAAAATAGACACATGGGAACATCGAGGCATGAAGACCACATTAAAAATTATTTTTCTTGTACGAGTAAATTATTAATTAATGTATTTCACTAAACGAAGGTGGAAATTAATAAATTAATTAATTTCTGATCCACAACCTAAACAAAATAAGAAACTCTTACAAAGCATGCCTTATAAAGAAATCTGCGTAAAATCTCAACTGAACAACAAATATATAGCAGTTCTAATAAGATGGACGGAAATCAATGGTAAACTGATGCAATTGTAAAGAAAGGTCAGGTAACAGCACCAATTGATCAACTGATCAACATGTATTGTCGGCTCTACTTTGTCTTGCAATGGAAGTCGTGGCAATAATAACCCCTCGCAAAAAAGACACCGATTGTCGGTGCAATGTGCATAGTCATTAGTTATTTGAACTGACAAAATTTCCCTATTTACTTTATTAGCAATTGATTCCTGATTGAAGCCATATGTTCAGATAGATAATCCATGCCTTAGGACTGAACCCGTGGCAATAATAATTCCACGAACATATTGTCCTATAGCAAAAAATATTGAGAAGGGATAGAAGCCTGAAATGATTGAACCTAAGGAGAGAAGGTAAACGGTACCTTTGCTATTGGCCAGACAGAGCAATACAACTCTAGCAGGTCAATCTCATCCGCATCGAATTCATCGAGCATGGTGTGTCCGTTATTCCCTAGCAGGGTCGGCCACATGAACGTGTGCCTCTACAATACAAAGCACATCTCTATGCCTTGCCTCCACTGTTTTAAGTTTAACATAGAAGCTATATGCTTGTAGCTCCCCTCCCTTTCCTCCTACAGTCCAGCATGGAGTGTGTATGCCTTTTTTGTGTCTTCATGAGCCCTCCGTCAAAGTTATATACGTTGAACAATCCCTTTTGCATCATCTCATCCAAACTAACATTAGCTTCTTTGAATTGCTCGCTGGTGCATAGCTTAGTATCATACTTTGCACTCTTTTGGTCACCCTACTTCAGATGGGCAGATAATGCAACATTGTAAGTAAGTAAGTACATCAGGATGCAATACTTGGCCAGTGTGTCCGTACTGCCGTTCCCTGGCTGCGCCATCCACATGAATGCAGGCACATCCGGATATGCATGATGGTCTTCGCCCTAGGCCACTAACCTGGGTTTCAGATGGCTGCACGCTGCTGCAAAAGGGTTGCCATTCTGGAACTTGGCGGCGGCGAGCCTCGGGTTGATGGCCTTGCTGATGCATCTCCCCTCGGCGTCGTGAAACACCATCTCTAGGCTTGGCAGCATGAGTGTTGCCATTCTGGAACTCAGTGGCCGCAAGCCTCGGGTTGATCGCCTCAAGGATGCATCCCTCGTCAGCGCCGTGGTAGACGATGCCCAACAGTAGCAGTAAGTCCGTGTGGGCCTCCTGAAGCTCGTAGGCGGCGAGACTTAGGTCAGGTACATCGAGGATGGACCGGCGCCGTGGAGGTTTCGCCCAGATTTCATTTGATTCGATCTTATTATTAGGGTGCGACGTGAGGGAGGAAATCGGGGTGGTTAACTTATTTATAGCATTTCGATCAGTTTCCGAGTTGTAATACAAGCTTTGTTCTTCGATGGAGTCAGACATGAACTCATGCTATGGACGAACAGATAGGCGGTGGGCTGGAAGCAACGGGCTGGGTGGGCCAAATCAGGCTGGACATGCGGACATATGCGGTCGAACGATTTTTCTGTCGAATGTTCGGGCGGAAGCAATAGCCGCTTTATTATTAGGGAAATATTAGTACCACCTTGGAAGAAAAAAAACTGAAAGCGTAAATTCACAGGAAGAAGCGTATTGTGATGGTGAACCCAAGGAGTCAATCCGTGCTTTATTATTAGGGATAGATATTATCTACGGTGTCAACCATACGTTTTATTACATCACGTTCAGTTCGAGCTAGGCGGTGAAAAGTTTTATAAACAATAGCACGAACTCTCATTCTTTTACCATAGATATTGCAAAAGTTTACCAATTTCTTGATCAATTATTTTTGCTCACCATCAAAGTCCCCCATATAGCTGAGAATTTCCGAGCAATTGGATGCCTCTCTCGATGACGAGGCCGATAAATTGATATTACGCGATTGTTACTGTCCATCTTTTTCAGCTCTGCTCCCGAAAAGAGAAAGGAAAGGAGACTGATCTTGACATCGGCGTTGGTTTTTCCAACGAAAAACAAGAACATTCTTTCACGAACTTCCATGAAAAAATGCTAGTTGCCTTGTAACGCATACACTGAAGCGTTTGTCCCATCGACTAAGGCCACTATATGAGTTTTCTGAAGAGCAACATTCTCTTATAACCAAACATCGCAAAGACAGAAATGAGTATCCTGAATGTAAGGCCAATGGCTAGCATACTTCGCTGAACACTCTTGATATTCAGCTAAAGCTGGATGCATATTATATTATATTATATTATATTATATCTTTCCTTGGTAGAGCGAAACTTTGAACCCAACACAAGCAACTCTCCCGGTTTAGTGATATTGATGGGTTCCAGCCTCATTCCACTAGCCCTAAAAGGATTCTAAATATATAAAAGAGGGGGAATGGATTCTACAAGAAAAGGCGGGCAAAGGTAGTTCAGGGGTCAATTCTTGGAGCATAGCTCATTTCTAAGTCCCCAACCCATCTCGTGCTCGTGCTGTACGCGATCGAATCTTGCGGCCGGATAGAGCATTGGAATCACCGAGTCGTATGAAAAGAGGGCTCTTCTTTTTAATATTAACACAAAGGCTAGCTCCCCTAGGGGTTGTCATATTACAATCATTTGTATTACTTTCCTACCAATCCTGAACTAGCTATGACCCTTATAGCGAGCCTCGCTTTGCCGTTTCAGATAGAAACATATGGCGCTCCTAAAGTCGATTGGATACTTTCTTTTTTATTGAATTAAGCTAAGCCGTGGACTTTCTCACGTGAAGAACTCCTTTCTATGAGCTAATGGACTTGATCAATGCTAGTTCAAGTTCACATCATATTAGGAAATTAGTTCATTAATTCGTTTATTTGCCAACGAAGAAGCCTTGCGCTACTCGGAAAGTACTGACTAGAGGGGGGCGTGTGGATCCACAATCCTAGCCATTCTCACAACGGGATAATAAAGCGAACAAAGACCATGAGAAGAGATTACAACATCCAGAACGAAGCCTGTCAAGCCAACCTTCCCTCACTGCGAAAATGCAACATCCGGCGTACTCATTGGCTTTGACCTCAGATTCATTACTTGCTAGAGAAGTAGTTTACATAACTGCCACAGCTCCAATGCGATAATCTTGTTAATCAGCAAAGTAGCTAGCCTAAATAAGGAGTTTACAATTGCTTGACTATAGAGTAAAGAGCTGCTAATGGGAGATTGCTTGAGTAGGCTCAGTAAGGGATTACCCGCGGGCAGGGTGAAAGAGCTTTCATTAATAGTATGAACTGGTGGATCAGCAAGATAGCTAGAGCTCCTTAAAGGAAAGCAAAATCCAATTCTATATTATATAAAACTATAAAGCAAAGATGAGGAAGTTGCGCCTTTACTCGCTCGAATTAGAGGAAAAAGGGGATATGCAACAGTAACAGCTTTTCGTTCAATAGTAAGCAGGAAATGTAAATAAGAGAAGGGTAGAAGAAGCAATCCACGCATTTCCTTATTTCACAATGGATTTGACTCGTTAGAGAAATCATTTCTTAGGTATGCTACATTCTTTGAAGAAAGAGTAGGTTCTGCTATTTAAGACTTAGAGGAAGTGATTTCTAGGAACTAGCAGACCAAGCCAATCAATAAGGAAAGCCTGTCAAGCAAGGATGCCACCAAGCAAACCTTTAATAAGCATCTCTAGCACAGTCACTTCTCTATAGAAAGAAAAAACACAGTCAAGACTAGTCACATTAGTTAAACAAGTGATTCGCTGATATTCAGTTCAAATAGAAAGAGTAGTCACAGCTGCGACAAGTTGCTCTAAGAGGAAGGAGTTGACTTACTTTCAATTCCTAATACAACAAGAGTGGATTTTTTTCATGTAGCATTTCTACCCCTATAGGATTTCCCATCTTAACCGAGAATGGGTGCCCACCTTGTACGTACCGAGAATGGGTGCAGCTCACCCCAAAGTAGCCTAAAATTCATTCCTCTACAATCCAGAGCAGTCCGATCATGTATCGCGATCTGGACGGACAAAGAATGTCGTACACTTGAGTGACCCCCTTTTCTGTGACCACCACCAAATTCAAAAGAAGAGGTGAGATCACCCTGAAAAAATCCTTTGTATCTCTTAAAATATGGGCCAACCCCTCCATTAATATTGATACTCATTGCACCTCCTTCTACCACTTGTTTAATCCAACCTCTCCACTTCTCACTAAAGAAAACCCTTTTTAAGCAAAACCTCTTGTAGAAAATCCCAATTCACTCTGTCATATGCTTTTTCAAAGACTAGCTTTAGTATGACCCCCTCTTGTTTAGTCCTCCTAAGCTCATGAAACACCTCATGGATAGTGAACCCCATCTAAAATATTTCTGTTTTTCATAAATGCCATCTGACTCTTACTCACCACCTTATCTGCAACTCTCTCAAGCCTATTTGTCAGTACTTTAGTCACAATTTTCTAACAAACATAATATAAACATATTGGCCGATATTGCTTGATAGTTGCAGCATCTTTCATTTTAGGAATCAGAGTAACCACCCCATAATTAAGTCTTCTAAGTTGCAACTCCTCAGCATGCGGGCTATCAAGCATTCTTTTGACCATCTCTTTAACCATCTCCCAAAAATGTTTCTAAAAGATTACTGGTAAGCCATCTGGGCCAGGAGTTGTATTGGTTTTCATATCTTTAACTACTAACTGTATTTCCTCCATAGTGAAAGGCTTAGTCAACTCTTCTGTGACAGCCTGATTTTTGGCCCTTTCTTTTTCTTTTGTTTTTTAGGTTTTTTCTTGAGTTTGCTTTTTCCGTGGCTATGTGGTCTGGAAACTGAAGAAGATGCCCTCTTCTTTGCTTTCAGAGTGGCTTGTCATTCCAAAATCCTTCCCTAGACCCTGTCATTTTTCATCCTAGCCCAAATCCCAATATTGTTTTCATTGGGAATATTCCTTATCTATTAAAGGAATAACTCAAATTGCCCTAGGTTGTGAAGCAACCTTTATTTCCATCACTCCTAAAATTCCAAAATATTTATCACAAATTGTTTGGGTCATATCTTTCTCAAATATGTCAAAATATTTCATTTGTCATGTTTATCATCATGCTCAAATAATTCATTTCCTATTCTGCCCTAAATGGCACATGGTGAAGCAAGTGCTATTTTCATTTTCCCAATTAACCTCAAACTCCTTGGACACCTTTTCCTGTCCATATCATTGCCACATGCCAAAATGCAACCTCATTTGCCTAGTAATTATTTATTTATGATTTTCCAAAGTTTCTATCTAGAAAGAAGCTTTGTGAAGGAGGTGCAAGCTAGGCATATCCAAATGAGTTGCCATTTTGCATGGTCCCTCATATCATCATATCATAGCCTTCCACCAAAGTAGAGCTCATGTCATGCATCCATGTGAGCTCATCTTATATTCTTTGATTCTGTCCAAAATTTCAGTTTGTGAAGCAAGTATATTTTATCTTGCTCCATTATGGCTGCCAATTTTTCTTAGCCTTTTGTTATCCATATAACATACCTCCACCCATTTTGGGAATGGTTCATGAAGCCATTTTCCCTCTAGAATTTGTTTAAGTTTCTGTCCAGAGGAGATGTTTGTGAAGCAAGTACCAGTTAGGCTTGGCCAATTGGTATGAGACTTTTTGAGAATCTTCATAGGACCAAATGACACTGCCTTGCCCAATTTGAGCTCAAGTTGATGCTTCATCAGAGTGCATCATCCTAATCTAGTTTCTGGACCAGTTTATGTGGTTGTTAAGAAACTACATGAAATCTTGATCCTAATTCTCTCGAAGTTACCAGGGTGAAAGTCCTTCTTACCCTAGACCTACCAGACAACTCCATTGCTTCCAAACTCCTTCCCGTTGATCAGCAGTTCTCATCCAAGTTTACTGTAGTAAACTACAGAGGTGGTTTACCACTTAACCAGAGCACTTTTAACCAATTTACCACCGCAGTTGCAACCTACCCAGGAAGGCCAAACCCCCAGACATCGTTTGGTTTCGCTTGTGGCACTGTGTGCACCAGTGTGCGCGGTGACCACTGACTTGGCATGCAGTGGGCGCGTCCAGAATGGCTTCTTGCTTGGGACCCTCCTCTGCTCGGCGTCTCAGCGAGCATGAGCATGTCCCTTAGCTTCCTCTCGTCGTCGCCGTTCTCCTGGACCCCTCTCCCCCTCCGTAAGCCCCTCCGTCAGCACTCGTCGCCGCATGCCCATAGGCGCACCGTGGCCAACCGCGTCTTAATGGCGTTCGGCCGCGTCTCTCCTGCGCTCCCTTGGCCGCCTCTTCCCGAGCTCTCCCTCCTCTTCCCTCTCGTCGCCTCCCCCCGAGTCTATTGCGAACTTTTAATCTAAACAAAGAATGATGTGCCTTTTATTTGGGGGACCGCATAGGAAGAAGCCTTCACGGTATTGAAAGATAAGTTGACACATGCTCCTTTACTCCAACTTCCTAATTTTAATAAGACTTTTGAGCTTGAATGTGATGCTAGTGGAATTGGATTAGGAGGTGTGTTATTACAAGATGGCAAACCTGTTGCATACTTTTCTGAAAAATTGAGTGGGCCTAGTCTGAATTATTCTACTTATGATAAAGAATTATATGCTCTTGTTCGGACCTTAGAAACATGGCAACATTATTTATGGCGCAAGGAATTTGTTATACATTCTGATCATGAATCTTTGGAACACATTAAAAGTCAAGCAAAACTGAACTGTAGACATGCTAAATGGGTTGAATTCATTGAGACTTTCCCTTATGTCATTAAACACAAGAAGGGTAAAGAAAATGTTATTGCTGATGCATCATTATACTATGCTTTGACAACTTGACTTTAAAATATTTGGTTTGGAGACCATCAAAGATCAATATGTGCATGATTCTGAATTTAAAGATGTATTGCATAATTATAAGGAAGGGAGAACTTGGAACAAGTTCGTTCTTAATGATGGATTTGTGCTTCGTGCTAACAAGCTTTGCATTCCAGCTAGCTCCGTTCGTCTTTTGTTGTTGCAGGAGGCGCATGGAGGAGGACTAATGGGACACTTGGGCGTGATGAAGACGGAGGACATACTTGTTACACATTTCTTTTGGCCAAAGATGAGACGGGATGTTGAGCATTTTGTTGCTCGCTGCACTACATGTCAAAAAGCTAAGTCACGACTTAATCCTTATAGTTTATATATGCCTTTGTCTGTACCTAGTGTTCCTTGGGAGGATATATCTATGGAACTTGTTTTAGGTTTACCTCGAACAAAGAAGGGGAGGGATAGCATATTTGTTGTCGTGGATATGTTCCCGAAAATGGCACACTTTATACCATGTCATAAAAGCGATGACGCTGTTAATGTTGCTGATTTGTTCTTTCGTGAAATTATTCGCTTGCATGGTGTGCCAAATACTATTGTTTCAGATCATGATACTAAATTTCTTAGCCACTTTTGGAGATGTTTATGGGCTAAGTTGGGGACTAAACTGCTTTTTAGTACTACTTGTCACCCCCAAACTGATGGACAAACTGAAGTAGTCAATAGGACATTGTCTACTATGCTTAGGGCTGTTTTGAAGAATAATAAGAAAATGTGGGAAGAATGCTTGCCTCATATTGAATTTGCTTATAATCGTTCATTGCATTCTACTACTAAGATGCGCCCTTTTGAAATTATGTATGGTTTCCTACCTCGTGCACCTATTGATTTGTTGCCTCTTCCATCTTCGGAGAAGGTTAACTTTGATGCTAAAGAATGTGCTGAATTGATTTTAAAAATGCATGAGTTAACTAAGGAAAACATTGAGCGTATGAATGCTAAATATAAACTTGCTAGAGATAAGGGTAGAAAACATGTTGTGTTTGCACCTGGAGATCTGGTTTGGTTAAATTTGTGTAAGGATAGATTTCCTAATTTGCGCAAATCAAAGATAATGCCACGTGCTGATGGTCCTTTTAAGGTGTTAGAGAAAATAAATGATAATGCATATAAACTTGAGCTGCCTGCAGATTTTGGGGTTAGTCCCACTTTTAACATCGCAGATTTGAAGCCTTATTTGGGTGAGGAAGATGAGCTTTTGTCGAGGACGACTTCATTTCAAGAAGGGGAGGATGATGAGGACAATAATACCATTGTTACACCCATAGCCCCTGCTGCTATACATACTGGACCAATTACTAGAGCTCGTGCACGCCAATTAAATTATCAGGTACTTTCGTTTCTTGGTAATGATTCTGATGTTCATGAGAATATGATGCTGCCTAAATTGGATACATTTGTTTTGCTTACAAATGAAGGGCCTGGCATGGACAAGAGGGATGAACACTGGAGCAAGACCAAGCATGGAGATGATGGCATGCGCAAGGGGATCCAGAACGGAGTTACAAGTGATGATTTCAGGACTTTAAAGCCATCATAAGGAGTGCATGAAGCCTTGGATGAAATATACAAGATGCCACTTCATAAATTTTGTCCAGAGGCTATTCTAGGTGCTGCGTCACCTTATTATTGGGCCATGCCCATGTATTTTCGAAATACTTAAGTATAGGCTGTTTTTAGAGTCCGTATGTGTGGGGAAACAAGAGTTATGGTTGGTTTTGGACCCCTCCTCCAAGGGCCACGAAATTCCCCCTCTCTCCCCATATATACAGCCCTTAGGGCATCGTTTAAACTTTGGGTTTTGTTTAGATTAAAAGTTTGCCATAGCTGCAACTTCGCGTACTTCATTTGTGTCCAATGACCAGACCAAGACGTCACAGAACCCCACCTTCATCAATAAAGCTTTCCTCTTATATTCGCAATATCCAGATTGCAATTTCAATTTCTTGCTTGTTCTTCATTGCTTGCAGGAAATAGACCCCCATGGTCAGGTTGATCGTGCTCCGGCATGGTCAATAACCTCTCGGAGTTGGTTTAGCGATTGCTAAGGCGCGACGTCCTCGCACGTTTGTAGTTGGATCGTCAAAGTCGACTTCCACCAAAACGATAGCCACCATCTCATCGAAATATCAGGCCCCTCCCCTCTATCCAGTCGTATCACCGAGCAACCTGAAAATCTGATACCACTTGATAGAGGGGAGGGGCCTGATCTTTCGATGAGATGGTGGCTATCATTTTGGTGGAAGTCGACTTTGATAATCCGACTACGAACGTGCGAGGACATCGCGCCTTAGCAATTGCTAAACCAACTCCGAGAGGTTATTGACCACGTCGGAGCACGATCAACCTGACCTCGAGGGTCTATTTCCTGCAAGCAATGAAGAACAAGCAAGAAATTGAAATTGCAATCTGGATATTGCGAATATAAGAGGAAGGCTTTATTGATGAAGGTGGGATTCTGTGATGTCTTGGTCTGGTCATTGCACACAAACGAAGTACGCGAAGTTGTAGCTATGGCGAACTTTTAATCTAAACAAAACCCAAAGTCTAAATGATGCCCTAAGGGCTATATATATGGAGGAGAGAGGGGGCGTGGCCCTTGGAGGAGGGGTCCGAAACCAACCCTAACTCTTGTTTCCCCACACATACGGACTCTAAAAACAACCTATACGTAAGTATTTCGAAAATACATGGGCCTGGCCCAATAATAAGGTGACGCAGCACCTAGAATAGCCTCTGGACGAAATTTATGAAGTGGCATCTTGTATATTTCGTCCAAGGCTTCATGCACTCCTTATGGTGGCTTCAAAGTCCTGAAATCATCACTTGTAACTCCGTTCTGGATCCCCTTGCGCATGCCATCATCTCCATGCTTGGTCTTGCTCCAGTGTTCATCCCTCTTATCAATGCCAGGCTATTCATTTGTAAGCAAAACAAATGTATCCAATTTAGGCAGCATCATATTCTCATGAACATCAGAATCATTACCAAGAAACGAAAGTACCCGATAATTTAATTGGCATGCGCGAGCTCTAGTAATTGGTCCAGTATGTATAGCAGCAGGGGCTGTGGGTGTAACAATGGTATTGATGTCCTTCTTCCCCGTGAGCTCTCCCTCATGTTCCCTCTCGTCGCCTCCCCCTGAGTCCATGCGTGAGCACACGCGTCAGCGGTGCCGGCCGCGTGTCAGCGACGATGATAGCGCGACACCTCGCCCGGAGTGTCAAGTCCATCATCGCCCGTAGCCATCGTCCACGCTCCTCAAAACTGCCCTCTCCTCGGTGCTCATCAGTGTCCATGCCCTATGCCATCCGATGCGTCGCTTCTTCCCGAGCACGCCAGTGTGCCGAGCTCCGCGGGAGATGGCCGGAGTCGCCGGGACTCGCCGTCGAGGCGGCCGACCTCGCCTCTGCCTCTCTCAAGCGCGGGAGGAGGAAGAAGGAGCCAGGAGGAGAGAGAGATGGACAAGGCGGACCCCACCTGTAAGCCTCTAAGCCGCCCGGCCCCACCTTGCCACGCTGGATAAGTGGAGGCGTATTCCTCGGAATACGTCTTCCCAGCTGGAAAGTGTAGTTTCGTTCTATTTCAGCTCAAAATGCATTTTCCTGTTCCGAAAGTGTATTGTCTGAAATACGTTTTCTGTTTTTAGCTCAGGGGCTTGTTTGTAGAGATATTTTTACAGATTGGTCCCTGAACTTCGCGGGGCTATAACTTTTTGCTCGAGACTCCGATTAAGGTGAAACCAAAGCTCACTTCTTCGTTTCATCGAGCCCGTTCTGTTGGTTTCATTTTCACTATGGTTTGACACAGTGAAAATGACCTTTTTTCCCTTGCACGTAAACAACCCCTCCGAGAGAGAACTGTTTCCGGCAAATCTTTCCGCGGCTTCACCGCACTTCTCCCCGGTGCCTTCTTCATCCCCAGGCAAGCCACAATACCCACTTGCATGATAGTCATGCAGTAGCCATGGTTTTCAACTTGAATATTTATTAAATGTTTTCTTATTTAAAATATGGTTATCATTGTTTCGGTAATGCTTCTGGATTAGTGCTTACTTTCTTGCTATGTTATTACGCACCTGGTTATCATGCCCTGCTAGTTGCTAGTGTTTCTTTCATATGCTTATGCTTGCTAGTAGTACATGTTGATATTGGTGATGGTCTTTGGTGCATGACTGCCGTCTGTCCCGAGTACCGTTGTTATGCATGTTCCATTGCATCCAGTTGGTTAAATGATTGCATGGTAGCATATTTTATATGTCTTGCATGATATTTATTGTTCCTGCTAGTGGTCATGCTAGGTTTCAATGAGTAGTGTTGTACTTGTGATCTTCATGCTCGTCATTATACTATGTTCAGTTGGATATGATTCATTGTGGATATGGTGGATAATTATGTTGCACCCCGTGCTTATGTTGATATCATGTTTATGCATTATCGCATCATGTTATTTTATCATGGCTCAGCATATTGCATTCAAGTTTAACCGGATTAAATTTAACTTGAACAACTGTTGGCTGAGTCATGGTGCCACCATATTGATCTGACCAGTGCAACCACGCTTACCTCTATGGGAAGGTCCTAACTCGATCTATTGTCATGCCTCTCGCTGGTACCTCCAACTAGGGAAGGTTATGGGTGTGCTTACCCTAATCAAGTAGGCGGACATGACCTTGTGTGCCCGTATATTTGATGATAAGCGCTTTTGTCCCTGTTTGGGACGGGCCACGACGGTGGCCGTTGTGTCTTTGGTAGACACGGGGCCACCCATGACTTAGCCCAAAGGGGAGTTGGTCGGAGTGGCCGGGAGAGTGTCATGGCAGTAGATCGATTTTGTCGGAACACCGTTGGTCCACCCGAATGGGAGTGCGAGGCCATGGGTTCTGTGGGGTGGGTACAGTGTACGAACCTCTGCAGAGTGTATATTAAATCTATCTATAGCCGCGCCCACGGATAAGGGCCCAGTTCGTAGTTGGTCACACTATGTGTCAACAGTATTAATAAGAACTCGATTAATGACAACCCCGGTTCGATGATGAGATAAGTTGGTTGTGATCGCCGGAGAGATCACCGTTTGAGACCAAGTGTTGGTCATGGTTGTGATCGCTGGAATGATCACCGTGGTATCGAGGATACCAAGTTGTTGGATATTCGTCATGTTGTGCGAGAATCATGGGTAAAGATCAAGCTCCTTGTGGTCATTTAATGATTACTACGGTATTGTTTATACCAAGCTTGATTTGATCCTGAGATGATCGTGTGATGTCCGAGGATGGTAAGTGATGCATGTGATGGTTACGAAGTAACCCGACCAGAATAAATAGTGCATATAGTGTCATCATGTTGCTTGCTAGTATCGTCAGATTTATATGCTCATGTTGTTCTAGCTGTATCATGTTCATATTGTTGCTGCCATGTTATCCTGATGGCCTCATGAATATTTCGTGCTTAACCTGTAATTGCCATGTTGTTGTTTGTCTTGAATGCTTCTGGTTATTGTGAGCTTGCAAGTACATTCAATGTACTGACCTGGTGTGTCATGCCAGTTTGCAGGTCATGCTGGATTTGAATGCTTGTTTACCGTGGATTCTTTGTTTACGAGCTAGGATAAGCGTTCCAGCTAGAGTCCCTGCGGAGTGGAGTTCACCACTGTTGTCGTTGTTCCGCTGCTAGAAGTTTTTCCGCTGCTTCGAGTTGTTCTGCTGCTTGTATAGAGCAACCGTGGTTGGCGTAGTGTCGCCGTACAGATGTTATTCATTGTAATATCGGAACCCTTGTATTCATATTCATGTTGTAATAGGGAGCTGGTTCATTCTATGCTAAGCAGTGTCGTATTCCAGAAGACTTCACCTCGATCTCTAGGCTGGAATACGGGGCGTTCACGTTTTCTCTAAGCCGGGGCACCACATCTTCATTGTCTAGTTCTGATAGTATGTGCTCTGTTGACCAAGGGGCTTCCACCAAGAGATATGCCCCCCTGTCCTCTGAACCAAATAGTCTCTTATAGTAACTAGAAATGTGTTCTTGCAACTCTTTCTCATCTTGTATAACATTTCCTTCATGTTCCAAAGAAGCAATATTACATTTTATGTGTCTTCCATTGGTAGCACTATGGAAGAATGAAGTATTTGCATCTCCCTCAAGTAACCACTGACAAACTGACTGACAATGTGGACTGCATGAGCAATGTCAGGCCGGGTCACAATGAGGTACATGTGACGCCCCGAGACCGATGCGCCAGGTGTCTTCCAGTTATTCACTGTCTATGCCATGTCATTTGCTTGCGTGTTGCATCTTGCCATGTCATCATGTGCATTGCATCATTATGTTTTCAAAACTTGCATCCGTCCGGGTTCCCCCAGTTCCGTCCCTTGTTCGTTCTGAGCCCAACCACACTCGCACGCGCCCGCGGCACCTCCGAAATTTTATTTTATAAGTGGCCGGAAAATGTTCTCGAAATGGGTTGAAAGTTGGCGTGCGCTGTTATTTTGTTGTTGGTAGGTCGCCCACCAAGTTTCATCGCATTCGGAGTCCGTTTGACGCCCCAACGGATAATTATAGCGGCAATAGTAGCCGGTCTATCGTCGGACGTTTCCGGGATCCGGAAACATGTGCCATGTCGTTTTCTCTTCTGTCCTCGCAGTCCAAGCCCTTCTTCACAGCCCACTGGCAGCCCACCTATCCCTTCTCGCGCCCGGAGCCGTCCAATGGCGATCGCACGGTCCAAAAAAGCCCCCAAATCCCCTAAACCTAAACCTGCCCTATATAACACCCCATCCCTTCCATTTTTGGCCTTCTCCCCCCTCGAAATCCGTGCCCCCAATCATTTTCTAGCCACCTCCCACCTCCTCTCCTCGAATTCCTGCACCGGCCAACCCATCAACTACCACTTGGCGCCGCCCAACTGGCCAGCCGCCGCGGGCTAGGAGCTCTCCACCTCTCCCGTAGCGCCACGTCGCCTCCCTAGTGCCCACTTCACCGTGGCCCTCAGAGCCCATGGGAGGCCCGCCTCGGGTTGGATATGGGCCCGACCCCGCTGACCACGCCCGCTCCTACTCGAGCCTTGTGCCGCTCGACCCCCGCCGCTTCGCGCCTTGCCTCCTTCACCGCCGGTGAGCGACGTCGCCTCCGCGTCCGATGAAACGTTGAACCACCAGGCCCACAGCGTCGCCGCGTGCCTTCCCTTCCCCATCTCTCTCGCTCTCACCCATACCCTCTCTCCCCTCCACAGATCTCCGCCGCGTCATGGGGTCACCATCGCAGTTGCCGGAGCTCGCCGGAGTCAACGTCTCCATCGGATTCGGCCTCCTTTTGCTGTGCCGCCGACGGATCTGAGTTGCTCTGTCCCAGATCTATTCGTTTTCCCTGCCTCCTATCTATTTCGGTCGTCGGAAAGCCTTGCACTGCCTCATCCCAACGTCGCCGGCGGCCAGGTAAAGCGCCGCCATCCTCTGCTTCGGGCTGAAGCTCACTGGTGCCCGTTGACCTAGCTCCAGCGCGTGGGCCGGCCTAGCAACCGCGGCCTGCCCGCTTCCTAAGACGGCCTCCTCTGCTTCCGAACTGGGCCAGGCCCATGGTGATCCACCCCCTCTCCTGTGCACTGTTGGGCCGTGTTCATTTCAGACCGATAGTGTTTTTTTCCTCTGTTGCATTTTTAGCTATTTATCCAGAGTTACCAGATTTGCAGAAAAAACCCCTAAGCTCCATGCATATCATAACTCACCAACCATGCATCTTTTGTAAAAACATTATATACGCAAAATGCTTAAAATTTCATCTAGTTTCACAATATCCAACTTTCATGCATGTTTGAAATGTTTAAACTGCTGTTTGCATTAATTTGCTCCTATGCCATGCTAAGATGATTTAATTCATAACTAAATTACTGTAGCTCCAAATTTAATAAACTTTATATGGAAATGTGGTAGCAAGATGCCTAGTTTATCTTGGTGACATCACATTGCATGTTTAACAAATCTAAAATATGGTTTAGGGCAGAACAATACCAGCTCTAAAATATGCACATGAGGATTTTTTGGAATTGTTGTTTGTTGTTCCCAGCCTCATTTAAACTTGACTAGATAGTTAGTTTATGTATGCTTCACCTCTTGCCATGCTAATCAACATTTAATATGGTTGAGTACATAAACGAGAGAGAAATAAATAAGTCATTTGGTGTTCCGTCAATATGCAACTCATTGCATATTGAGCTCCACTTAACTTGTAGTTTTGCTTGTGCACTTTGCCATGCCATGCCTCATTAAACCGGACATGCATCATACTTGGTTGTGCATCATGCCATTCTTATGTGATGGTTGTTTACTATGTTGTTTGCTTCTTTCCGGGTTTCTTCTCTCGTTAGCTTCGGTTTCGTTCCGGAGTTGTGAGGTTTCGTTCGACTTTGTCCATTTGTCTTCTTCATGGACTCGTTCTTCTTCCTTGCGGGATCTCAGGCAAGATGACCATACCCTTGAAATCACTTCTATCTTTGCTTGCTAGTTGCTCGCTCTATTGCTATGCCGCGATACCTACCACTTGCTATATCATGCCTCCCATATTTCCATGTCAAGCCTCTAACCCTCCTTTCCTAGCAAACCGTTGTTTGGCTATGTTACCGCTTTGCTCAACCCCTCTTATAGCGTTGCTAGTTGCAGGTGAAGTTGAAGTTTGTTCCATGTTGGGACATGGATATTTTGGGATATCATTATTATATCTCTTATTTAATTAATGCATCTATATACTTGATAAAGGGTGGAAGGCTCGGCCTTATGCCTGGTGTTTTGTTATACTCTTGCCACCCCAGTTTACCGGTGTTATGTTCCTTGATTTTGCGTCCCTTACGTGGTTGGGTGTTATGGGAACCCCTTGACAGTTCGCTCTGAATAAAACTCCTCCAGCAAGGCCCAACCTTGGTTTTACCATTTGCCTCACCACCACCTACTTTTCCCTTGGGAGTCGCGCTCCCGAGGGTCATCTTTATTTTAACCCCCCGGGCCAGTGCTTTTCTAACTGTTGGTCCAAACCAGAGCACCGTGCGGGACCGTCCCTTGGCAACTTGGGTTATGTAGGTACCTGTACGCTTAGCTTATCCGGTGTTGCCCTGAGAACAAGATATGTGCAGCTCCTATCAGGATGTCGGCACATCGGGCGGTGTTGCTGGTCTTGTTTTACCAATGTCAAAATGTCTTGTAACTGAGATTCCGAGACTGATCGGGTCTTCTCGGGAGAAGGAATATCCTTCGTTGACCATGAGAGCTTGTGATGGGCTAAGTTGGGACACCCCTGCAGGGTTTGAACTTTCGAAAGCCATGCCCGCGGTTATGTGGCAGATGGGAATTTGTTAATGTCCGGTTGTAGAGAACTTGACACTTGACTTAATTAAAATGCATCAACCACGTGTGTAGCCGTGATGGTCTCTTCTCGGCGGAGTCCGGGAAGTGAACACGGTTCTTGTGTTATGCTTGAACGTAAGTAGTTTCAGGATCACTTCTTGATCACTTATAGCTTCTCGACCGTGCTTTGCTTCTCTTCTCGCTCTCTTTTGCATATGTTAGCCACCATATATGCTAGTGCTTGCTGCAGCTCCACCTCACTACCCTTTCCTACCCATAAGCTTAAATAGTCTTGATCTCGCGGGTGTGAGATTGCCGAGTCCTCGTGGTTCACAGATACTTCCAAACAGTTGCAGGTGCCGATGATACCAGTGCAGATGACACAACTGAGCTCAAGTGGGAGCTCCATGAAGATCGTGTTCGTTGTGTTGTTTCGTTTCCTGTTGATCAGTAGTGGAGCCCAGTTGGGACGATCGGGGATCTAGCATTTGGGGTTGTCTTCTTTTATTTTGGTTTCGTAGTCGGTCCTTGATTGTATTCTGGATGATGTATGTTTAACTTGTATTTGTGTGAAGTGGCGATTCTAAGCCAACTCTTTATCCCTTTCTTATTCAGTACATGGGATTGTGTGAAGATTACCCCTCTTGCGACAAACCTACCATGCGGCTATGCCTCTAAGTCGTGCCCCGACACATGGGATATATAGCCGCATTATGGGTGTTACAAGTTGGTATCAGAGCCTTCCCCGACTTAGGAGCCCCCTGCTTGATCGAATCGCTGACGTTGTTGAGTCTAGAACAAAATATTTTGAGTCTTAGGATTATATATATGGGAGACTAGGATTCTTTTTACTCCTCAGTCCCTTCGTCGCTCTGGTGAGGCCTCCTGACGTACAAGTTTTGACTCTTCTCTCCTCAAATTTCACAAAAAAAATTAGGATCACGCGGGTATCTTAGAATCGTTTCGATGGTTTTGTAACGAGAACATTGTTCTTGGTGCCTCCTGACATTTAGGGGTTGTGGCAGTGTACCGGGGAGTTGAGCTCCGAGGTGTTGTCGTCACAATTTTTTCGTTGCAGTTCTGGAATACCTGAGTTCACCGACATCGAAAATCTCTTTTATGCAGTTGTTGGTGAGATAACCTCGACGCCACCGAGTACTGGGGCGGGAGTTCGGGAGTATTGCCATAATTCATATAACGGATGCTTTTCGAAGGTTGAGGTAAATGATTTCCGACGGTTTCTTGGTTATGTGTTGAAGGATGGATACAACTGGATGTAGGATTTGCTAGTTTTGGGTGAGATATTATGCTTCCCCTGTATCCCCAACACCTGATTGCACAACCAGAAAGTTTTGGTAGTTTATAAGTGGGAATTCAAGTAACTCCTAGAATGTCTTTCCAACAGACACATGATATAACATGGGGTCTATCTTATGTTTGTTTCTGGCTTATTTTGCAAGCCAACTCTTTGTTTTGTTTTCAGTTGTGGTATTCGAGTTGCTTCAATGTCAAGTGTTGATTCCATACCTTTCCTAAGCGGTGTTCTCATATTCCTATGTGAATACTAATCCTTCTTAATCATCGAGTTTGTCATGTCAATCCTTTCAACCGGAGTGCTCCTCTTCAAGTGGATCCGATCTTTTTCAACATCCGCAAGATCAACTCTAAGTTTTTTCTCAACGGTATACTTTCCATCTGCCCAAGTTGCCTTTGTTTTCCCGCCCTCCCACCCTTTTCTTCAAGGACTCGGATTTCTTAATCAAGTATCCATTTTATTGATGTGAAGTCTCTTCTTTCTTTCCTTTCAATGTTCTTATCCGGTGATTCTCATGAAGATACTAACGGAGCTTCAAGTTCATCATTCTTCGTTCTCTTTCTTCTTCGGTGGATTCAATTCAAGCCTTGTCGATCATATCCTTTCCTTGTTTCAAATGATCTTTCCATACCGGTGCACCTCGTAATATTTCACTTCTTGTTATTCTTTTGTTCTGGAGTGCTGAAGATATCTCAGAAGATTCAAGTTTCCATTCTCAATTCGCTCAACTTCTTTTGAGGATGTTATCTCATTCAAGCCATTTAATTCAACTGGCGCAATCTCTCTTTTAAATCGTTCAACGGTGTATCTTTTGAGTGGGCCCTAACCCACAGGTCTTTCCCAGGATCTTACCAGACTCTTCTATTTTCCCGGAGTTACTCTCAAATTCTTCTCCAAGTTGACTTAAAAATGAATTATCATCGGTCATATGTCTTTCTCTAAGATCGTTCAAATTCTTTCATCGTTGGTCAACCTTTCTATTATTCATTCCGGAGTGTCTCAACAATTCATGGTGATGTTTCTTATTGTCATTCTCTGCATTTGAAGACTAAAGAAGTGTTTCCTCTAAATATTGCTCCATTCTCTTCAAGATTCATGGTTCTAGCTTTATGCCATCCTCTCATAATTGTTTTCGTTTGTGAGAATTCTTTTCACCCATCCAGAGCAATTCAGGAGTCTTTTCAGTTTGATTCTCCGGAGCCCATCATCTCAGAATTATGCATTCCAGCTTTCAGCTCTCGTTCTCCAAATCTTACCGGTGCATCGCTCAAATATGCTCTAATCAGTTCATGATATCTTTGTTCTCTTGTATCTAAATTCTCTCAAGTACCTTCTTTCATTTTTCCAATTCTTCCCGGTGAATTGTGCCTTTGGTACTTTCATTTTCAATTCTTACGGTGGTTCGTTCAAGAGTTCTCTTCCTTGGTTGTCATATCAATTCATTCGTTGTTTCAATCCTACCGGTGGATCGTTGAAGACCTTCCCAAATTTGCTCCATATCTCTCTTAATCCTTTCTACGAGAATAAGTAGTATGCCAAATCTGTTACTTTTCATCAATTTAAATTGGTGAAGGATAAGCATAATGCAATTCGTATTCTTGTTTCATCTTTCTTTTCCCGGAGTTCCAAGATCTCAACTATATCACCACGAAGATCCATCTTAAATCATTACAAGGCTTCACCTTGTGTTTTCAACTTCTCTTTCTTTTATCATCATTTTGTTACTGGAGTTCTTCATGGAGGCTCTACTTCGTGGTTCGGCAAGGATTCATTTCATTCTTCGATTGTTCTTCAAGATTTCTCTTGAAGTTATGATCCGCCAAGCTATACTCTCAAATAAACATGGTGCTCAACACATGTCTTGTTTTGAGGAGTTCAAGAATTCTTCATATTGCATTCCGAAGTGCAATTCTTTCTACCTTATATTTTGAGGTGGTGTTATGTCATTCTTGACAATTTCCATTCGTGTTTCATGATTCACAAGTTGTCATGGATGAGATATGTAAACCCTTCTTTTTCTTTTCGTTCAGGAGATCCTTTGTAATCCATTAACCCCTTCGTTGGAGTTATCTTGTGTCATTTTTCACCTAAAGCCTTCCCTAAGGATTGTTGCAATTTATGGTGCTTATAAATGACCCAAGTTCTTCATTTATCCTCTTGATGACATAAGTTCTTGTCTCCTTGTTCATATCAGTCCAATCTATTGTTTTTTCTTTAGTGGCAGAATTTCACCTCAGTTTTGAGATGTTTTCCATAAGCCCACTACAAGCTTATTCGTTTCGTTGTTGGTTTTCTAACAACTCTGTGATAACCTTCTTGGAAGGGTGTTTTCCAAGCTCAATTGTGGTAGAAGATATCATTTTCTTCCCAACTCTTTCCTTTCCAACGATCCAACTTCTATTCTTTCGTTCCAGAGGCATTGTGATGTTGCTCTTTTCACTCATCATCTCGGATTGTGAGGACCATCTTCTTTTCGTGCTTACCCATTCAACCAGAGTGTCGTTTCCTCTTTTCAAGTATCCTCTCATCTTGTCAGGATCATGTTATATTCCTTCCATTTACAATAGGAGTGCTGTCCAATTTATATCATTCTTATTACTTCTCTATCTTGTTTTAATCGGAGTCATGTGTCTATCATTCCTCTTCTAACTGGAGTTTCATCCAAGTGCTATAATTTTGCCAAGTTCATAATTTTTGCTTTACATTCCCAATCGGAGAGTTGTCATAATTGATCCATATTGTTCCTTGTACATCTCGTTTCAATCAGAGTGCTTGCATCTACTTCTTGACCATTACAACCCTTTACTTATGTCTTTCTACCTACAAGGTTCTCGTAATGTTCCTTGTTCCTCTTTTCTAACGGAGTGTTTTCAACTTTGTTCATCTTCATTGTTTTCTTTCTTTCAATTTGTCCAACCTCGCAAGGTTCTTTGGTTTCACTCATTTTTCAAAGAAGCAACTTAGTTTTACCTTTTCTCTTCCTCTTCCGTTTTTCTCCGGTGCCATCTTAGATCTCGGGACGAGATCCTCTTGTAGTGGTGGAGTTTTGTGAAGCCCCGAGACCGACGCGCCAGTGTCTTCCAGTTATTCGCTGTCTTTGCCATGTCATTTGCTTGCGTGTTGCATCTTGCCATGTCATCATGTGCATTGCATCATCATGTTTTCAAAACATGCATCCGTCCGGGTTCCCCCAGTTCCGTCCCTTGTTCGTTCTGAGCCCAACCACACTCGTACGCGTCCGCGGCACCTCCGAAAAGTTATTTTATAAGTGGCCGGAGAATGTTCTCGGAATGGGTTGAAAGTTGGCATGCAGTGTTGTTTTGTTGTTGGTAGGTCGCCTGCCAGGTTTCATCGCATTCGGAGTCCGTTTGACGCCCCAACGGATAATTATAGCGGCAATAGTAGCCGGTCTATCGTCAGAGGTTTTCGGGATCCGGAAACATGTGCCGGGTCATTTTATCTTCTGTCCTCTCAGTCCAAGCCCTTCTTGACAGCCCACCGGCAGCCCACCTATCCCTTCTCGCGTCCGGAGCCGTCCGATGGCGATCGCACGGTCGGAAAAAGCCCCCAAATCCCCCTAACCCTAAACCTGCCCTATATAACACCCCTCCCTTCCATTTTTGGCCTTCTCCCTCCTCCCCCTCGAAATCCATGCCCCAATAATTTTCCAGCCGCCTCCCACCTCCTCTCCTCGAATTCCGGCGCCACCAACCCATCAACTGCCACTTGGCGCCGCCCAACTGGCCAGCTGCTACGGGCCAGGAGCTCTCCACCTCTCCCGTAGTGCCACGTCGCCTCTGCAGTGCCCACTTCGCCATGGCCCTCAGAGCCCATGGGAGGCCCGCCTCGGGTTGGATATGGGCCCGACCCCGCTGACCACGCCCGCTCCTACTCGAGCCTTGTGCCGCTCAACCCCCGCCGCTTCGCGCCTTGCCTCCTTCACCGCCGGCGAGTGACGCCGCCTCTGCGTCCGACGAAACGCTGAACCACCAGGCCCACAGCGTCGCCGTGTGCCTTCCCTTCCCCATCTCTCTCGCTCTCACCCATACCCTCTCTCCCCTCCGCAGATCTCCGCCGCGTCATGGGGTCGCCATCGCAATTGCCGGAGCTCGCCGGAGTCAGCGTCGCCGTCAGATCTGGCCTCCTTTTGCTAGGTGGCCGACGGATCTGAGTTGCCCTGTCCCAGATCTGCCCGTTTTCCATGCCTCCTCACTGTTTCGGTCGTTGGAAAGCCTTGCATTGCCTCGTCCCAATGTCATCGGCGGCCAGGTACGGCGCCGCCATCCTCTGCTTCGGGCTGAAGCTCACTGGTGCCCGTTGACCTAGCTCCAGCGCGTGGGCTGGCCCAGCATCCGCGGCCTGCCCATTGCCTAAGCCGGCCTCATTTGCTTCCGACTTGGGCCAGGCCCGTGGTGAGCCGCCCCCTCTCGTGTGCACTGTTGGGCCGTGTTCATTTCAACCCGATAGTGTTTTTTCCTCTGTTGCGTTTTTAGCTATTTATCCAGAGTTACCAGAGTTGCAGAAAAACCCCTAAGCTCCATGCATATCATAACTCACCAACCGTGCATATTTTGTAAAAACATTATATATGTGCTTAGAATTTCATCTAGTTTACAATATCCAACTTTCATGCATGTTTGAAATATTTAAACTGCTGTTTGCATTAATTTGCTCCTATGCCATGCTAAGATGATTTAATTCATAACTAAATAACAGTAGCTCCAAATTTAATAAACTTTATATGTAAATGGGGTAGAAAGATGCCTAGTTTATCTTGGTGGCATAACTTTTCATGTTTAACAACTCTAAAATATGGTTTAGGGCAGAACAGTACCAACTCTAAAATATGCACATGAAGATTTTCCGGAATTGTTCTTTGTTGTTCCCGGCCTCATTTAAACTTGACTAGATAGTTAGTTTATGTATGCTTCACCACTTGCCATGTTAATCAACATTTAATATTGTTGAGTACATAAATGGGAGTGAACTAAATAGCTCATATGGTGTTCCGTCAATATGCAACTTGTTGCATATTGAGCTCCACTTAACTTGTAGTTTTGCTTGTGCACTTTGCCATGCCATGCCTCATTAAACCGGACATGCATCATACTTGGTTGTGCATCATGCCATGCTTATGTGATGGTTGTTTACTATGTTGTTTGCTTTTTTCTGGGTTTCTTATCTCGTTAGCTTCGGTTTCGTTCCGGAGTTGTGAGGTTTCGTTCGACTTCGTCCGTTTGTCTTCTTCATGGACTCGTTCTTATTCCTTGCAGGATCTCAAGCAAGATGACCCTACCCTCGAAATCACTTCTATCTTTTCTTGCTAGTTGCTCGCTCTATTGCTATGCCGCGATACCTACCACTTGCTATATCATGCCTCCCATATTGCCATGTCAAGCCTGCCATGTCAAGCCTCTAACCCTCCTTTCCTAGCAAACCGTTGTTTGGCTAAGTTACCACTTTGCTCAGCCCCTCTTATAGCATTGCTAGTTGCAGGTGAAGCTGAAGTTTGTTCCATGTTGGGACATGGATATTGTTGGGATATCATTATTATATCTCTTATTTAATTAATGCATCTATGTACTTGGTAAAGGGTGGAAGGCTCGGCCTAATGCATGGTGTTTTGTTCCACTCTTGCCGCCCTAGTTTCCGTCATACCGGTGCTATGTTCCTTGATTTTGCGTCCCTTACACGGTTGGTTGTTATGGGAACCCCTTGATAGTTTGCTTTGAATAAAACTCCTCCAGCAAGGCCCAACCTTGGTTTTACCATTTGCCTCACCACCACCTACTTTTCCCTTGGGAGTCACGCTCCCGAGGGTCGTCTTTATTTTAACCCCCCGGGCCAGTGCTTCTCTAAGTGTTGGTCCAAACCAGAGCACTGTGCGGGACCGTCCCTTGGCAACTTGGGTTATGTTGGTACATGTACGCTTAGCTTATCCGCTGTTACCCTGAGAACAAGATATGTGCAGCTCCTATCGGGATGTCGGCACATCGGGCGGTCTTGCTGGTCTTGTTTTACCATTGTCGAAATATCTTGTAACCGAGATTCCGAGAATGATCGGGTCTTCTCGGGAGAAGGAATATCATTTGTTGACCGTGAGAGCTTGTGATGGGCTAAGTTGGGACACCCCTGTAGGGTTTGAACTTTCGAAAGCCGTGCCCGCAGTTACGTGTTAATGTCTGATTGTAGAGAACTTGACACTTGACTTAATTAAAATGCATCAACTGCCTGTGTAGCCGTGATGGTCTCTTCTCGGCGGAGTCCGGGAAGTGAACACGGTTCTTGTGTTATGCTTGAGCGTAAGTAGTTTCAGGATCACTTCTTGATCACTTATAGCTTCTCGACTGTGCTTTGCTTCTCTTCTCACCCTCTTTTGCGTATGTTAGCCACCATATATGCTAGAGCTTGCTACAGCTCCACCTCACTACCCTTTCCTACCCATAAGCTTAAATAGTCTTGATCTCGCGGGTGTGAGATTGCTGAGTCCTCATGGCTCACAGATACTTCCAAACAGTTGCAGGTGCCGATGATACCAGTGCAGATGACGCAAGTGAGGTCAAGTGGGAGCTTGATGAAGATCGTGTTCGTTGTGTTGTTTCGTTTCTTGTTGATCAGTAGTGGAGCCCAGTTGGGACGATCGAGGATCTAGCATTTGGGGTTGTCTTCTTTTATTTTGGTTCCGTAGTCGGTCCTTGATTGTATTCTTGATGATGTATGTTTAACTTGTATTTGTGTGAAGTGGCAATTGTAAGCCAACTCTTTATCCCTTTCTTTTAGTACATGGGATTGTGTGAAGATTACCCCTCTTGCGACAAACCTACCATGCGGCTATGCCTCTAAGTCGTGCCCCGACATGTGGGAGATATAGCCACATTGTGGGTGTTACAGCACACAAGGCTGCCTACAAGATGATGATAGCGAGTGGTATCCCTCAACAGGAGTACCATCACTAGGGCGCAATTGGAGATGGAGCTCCATGGGTGTAGCGGCATTGTGTGTATCAGTAAGACCTGAGCGTGAGATCAAATCCTGAGTATAGCGATGCTGAGAGAGATAGTAACCATCATTAGTTTGATCAACCTCAATTCCCAGAAAATAACTAAGAGAAAATCATTCTGACATCTTAAATTGCTCACTCAACTTTTTCTTCACAAAAGCAATGTACTTCTGATCATCTCTAGTGATCAACATATCATCAACATAGAGAAGAAGCAAGGTACGACCGCGGTCAGATGTATGAGTGAAAAGTGCAGGGTCATGCTCACTAGAAGAGAAACCAGCAGCTTGAACCAGAGAGCTGAACCGCTCAAACCAAGCACGAGGTGGTTGCTTTTTTCCCCATAGAGGGCCTTTCCAAGGCGACAAACATGACCATCAGGAACTTCAATACCCAGAGGTGGCTGCATATAGAAAAAACTCATGTAGATCACCATGAAGGAAAGCATTTTTGACATCCATTTGAGAGATTTGCCAAGATCGAGCTGCAGCCACAGCAATCAGAGTACGAACAGAAATTGAAACAACACAACTATACTATCTATTTACGATAATTTGATTGCTGACAACACGACAACATCACACTTCTCTTTCTTATTCTTATTTATATAACTGTCACTTTACCGGGCCGGAAAAGTGACACCGTCACATCTCAGGGTCATATGCCTGGAACAAGAAGGGTCGTCGTACAATTTCGGCGATTACAAAAAAGAAGGAGGCGAGCTCCCTATCCCTCCTTGTCTTTCCACTTCCCTCGTTCAGGAACAAACACTTGACCAAATTCTTTTGAGTCGCCGATTTTCCCCACTAACCAATTATGTTACGACCACTGAACTAACTTGGTTGATGAACATGGTTTATGCGCCGCTAATCTAGTGGCTTGTCGAGCATTTGAAAAACTCACACCATCCATTTCAAATGGGATTTGTCCTGTGGACACATGAGCAATCCAACCCGTCGGATTTCCTTTTCCTCTTCCCATTCGAACTTCTGCGGGTTTCCCCGTAATAGGAAGATCTGCGAGAACTCTTACCCATATCTTACAATTTCTTCGGAATTGTCCGCTCATAGCACGATGGAATTGTTCGATTGTAGCCCAATGCGCTGCTTCAATGGCTCGATATGAAAGACGACCATCTCTACAACTTTTGGTGCCATATCTTCCAAAACCAAGTTGTGTACCATCTGGTTCGTGACCCCTACTACGTCTGCGTTTAAAATATTTACTATATTTCGTACATTTCGGATATAGCACGTCCCTTCTTATTTTGACTATATGAGATCCGCACTTGGACACATGAAATTCCGTTACGAGTAGATACTTACGCAGGAGCATAATCGATTTCATAGTTAAATACATTACAAGATGTTTTTCCATACTTTCCACATTCAGTTCTTGCTATTTCCGCACCCCCTAATCGACCAGAACAACAAATACGTATCCCCTCCACCCCTTTTGGCATTATTAATGGAATATCCTTCACTATTTTACTAAAAATGGAACGAAATGAGATTGGATTGTTCCTTAGTTGAAAAGAGATGTCTTGAGCAATCAGAGAAGCACTTTGATAAATATATTTGATCTTTACCGACTCAATTAAGATATTAGTGTTTGTTCTATTAGACAAAAAAGATCGCATTTTTTGCACTTCGTTCAAATAAGAGTTGTACCCGTACGGAATTATCCTCTTTCTCAGTATGATCTCTATCATCATCTCTATTCCCTTTATCAATTTTCCTATCCTACCTAGGTCTATGAATTTCTCTATCAATTCCATTACCTTATCCTTACCCATGAGGTTCCTACATTTGATCCTAAATTGAGCTAGGAGTTGTTTCCGGGCATACTCAAAAAGGGTTATTATACACCCCAACCCCATCCCTTGGAAAAAAGAAGGTAGCACGGAAGAAAAGGAAAGAGCGATATGGTGGTTTTTGTTGTTCCCACGAAGCGAAGATCATTCGCTTGGCGAATGAAGTGGGTCAACCTCTTTTTGGCTCGGGACAAACACTTTTTCTCGCTGGTAGAGCTTTCTAAAAAAAGCGAAGCGAGAGCATATTCTCTTATCTAAGCTTCCTCCGTTCGCTCCCCCATCGTAGATGGTTCAGCCACACCCGGCGCCACGAAATGATTGAGAACTAGGACAAGATCAAAATGCATTTTATTCTTAGTATTCAAAAAATATTGCATGAATGAATTATTCAAGGAGGGGCGCACAGCGGGGAGGGTCCTTTTTAGTAGATGACTCGTCGGGCCGTCAGAGCGGGACTTCTTTGGTAAAAATAACTTGATTCTATTCCTTTTTAGTAAGGAGGCGACATTTCCCATATGGAAAGGTATGTCAATTACAACCCCGGCGTATTGAGGCCGCTTGAAGGCCCCGCTCACCCGAAGTGATTTATCAAAATTCTTCTTTCTCGATGGTGATCGGTCATGGTATCCATAACGTTGCATCTTTTTCGGCCAAATCTGGATTTCATTTTGCTTCTCTCGGTCGATCGACTCGACACTTTTCCCTGCCCCCCGGCCTCTCACTTCGTTTCGTTCTTCCTCTGTACCCTCGCTTGAATGAAGACACCTGATCGGCCCGACTTTCCCAAATGTCAACCACCAGCCCTTTTCCTGTAGTACGAGTCTTGATTTCTTGTGTTTTTTTGTTTTAGTTGTGGTGATCGCCCGGGAAGAAAGAAATGGATGATTGTCCTTTTGGGAAAATGTAGAATAATACAGCTACAGAGATGAAAGCCAAGGGTGAGTTTCATAGGTGGACGTGTCGAACTAAAATAAGATCTAAGATTGACATCTTGATACAATGATTTACCATAATAATAAATAGAGTCAATGGTGACAGAGCCGTGGGAAGAGCCGCTTCTTTTTTGCGGCGGGGGCTTCCATTCACCAGCGCAGACTACATACACGTGCTCTCTGAACCGTGCTAGATAGTCACCCATCACACGACTCTCAAACCCAACCTGTGGTGGATCTTGGGGGACAAAGCAAAGTCAAAGTGCTTGATCCTTTTCCCCATACTTTGAGATCTTCCTCCCCGCCAATCAAGCGGCAACGCAGCTCGTGATAGGCTTAGCTTAAGCCGCTAACGTTCGGTTCAGATAAGTAAAGTCCCTTCGGTCGGTTCGCTCAGGTGGTCTTCCCTTATTTTCCCTAACATTCAGAGTTGTTCTGGTTTGAGAAAGGAGCACCACCAAGTCCACTAGGGGAGCCCTGAATGAATAAGAAATGGACAGCTGAGGTCAGGCTTGCGTGAAAAAAGAAGATAATAAGTTAGATGTACACACCTGAGGTTGGTAAGAACTGAGGGACAATGCCCCCCTCACTGGGCCCATCAACGAAAGCAACTGCTACTTAATCGTAGGTTTGCTCTCGTGCAAGGCCCCCGCTGTTGGAACAGGCGGTTGTCATTTTCAAGTCAACGCCCCGCCCCCTTTCTTTGCCCGCTGGCCGCCTAGCTCGTTATTCTTTGAGATCTGGATAAAGTCTCGCTTCGGGGCAGGGGAAGCATGGATTCGATAGATCTATCGAATCCATGCTGCAAGCAGCAAGCGTAGGATAAAAAGGCAATAGTCTAACGTTGGGGTAGGGCGCGCCAAAACAACCGGGGGCCCCTCCGGGGTCAGTACAAAAGTGCTACATTCTTTCCACTTACTTTCATTGGCTAGCCGCCTTTTGTAGCGCGCGTACTCTGATCCTCTTCTACGAATCTACAACACTCTTTACTGAGCGAGACTTCATCTATATCCCTCAAAGTGGATTTGGATTCTCATTTCTTCTTTGAATGATCGCTTCAACTGGGCTCCACCTTAGAGAGGGTTTTCGGTTTGAATCAAGATAGGGTCAGGGGCGCGTCAGAACGGTAGCTGCTTAGTCCCATCCGAGAGTCCAATCTCTTTGTACTGTGCTTGCTTTTGTGTCTTTGAATAAAAAATAAAGAAGGGGGTCGATTTAGGATCCTTCGCTTCCACTGCATAGCCACGCTATCAGGTACTACGAGCCCTTTGCCCCACGCATCTAACCAGCTCACGTGGTTCACCGGTTCCACCGAAAACTCTCATTTGTTGAAGTGGAGCATAGTGTGGTGTCTGGCGAGAAAGGTCTCTTTTTTGGTTTATTCACTGATCTGAAATGAAACTTAGCACTTGTTTTTTTATTTATTCTTGGGGCTAGGCGTTCGCAGAATCACTCTATCCGAACCGCAGACGCACTTTTCAGATCAGTGATGGCCTCTCCAGTAGAGCTGGGCGCCGGGGCCCTGGATGCGCTAGCGATCGGCACATTAGGGGACTACTTGCCCGGGTTTCTCGGCCTGGTATCCTTATCCTCGCGTTCATGATATCTACATTCAACTGTGCCTCGGAGACATGGTCGAAGCACGCCCGCCCCGTGTGCGTCTTTCACGACATGCTCTGGTCCCGGGTTTCTTCGTGTGGTCTTCTAGCGTTAGAAGAAGTCGTGTCCGTCTTGGACATCTGCAACGTCCTCTCACGCCTTTTTGGGGGGCCAAACAAAGATCAGGAAAAGACGGACCGAACCCATTCGGTGACTTTCGCGGTCGCCCTCACTGAACCGACTTGGATCTGAACTATGATTCAGATCAAGTCTTACCGAAATTGGATTTCCTTTTCATGCCATATGTCGCTTATACTTTACTTTTTCCCCTTTCCGCCCTTTCCTCTATTTGTTCGATAGGGTCTTCGTTTTATTCTAATTCGAAACCCATTGTCGTCCACAGTTTCCTTGTCGATGCGAAGGGGCCAGCAGCCCCCAAACCAAAGTCTGAGATCAGAACTCATACCGCGGTTGTGGCTTGAAGGCCACATGCAAGTTCTTCAATATTTAGAGAGTATGTGTTAGTACGAGTTCGCGCTATCAACTTATTTCATCTTTCTCAATGATTAGGACAAAATTGTATCCTTAGGAACCATACATGTACCTTTGTTTGGATGCAGATCTAATTTGATTTTATGTCCAATCAATCAGGAATATGATGAAAAATCAACCAATTGGATTTCATTGTCCTTCCACTTCCCCCTAGTAATGAAGTGAACTAGTGACGACTCGAGCGACTCTCACGAGTCGACTCTCCTCTAATTAAACCAAGGAATTCCCTATTACTCCTAAAGGAAACTCAGAGGAAATACTGCATACTCATGACATGCACTTATTGCGTATCATGATCACATGCATAGGGCTATGGTGGGTTCATCGAAAAAGATGATCCACAGCTAGGACAATCGTACTGGTTGTCGTCCTTGAAGGGACCGATAGCTATACCAGAATCGAACAGGTTATATGTGAGCAACAGAATGGGAAATGAGACTAACTGTGTTGACTAGTCCAATGCCGATCAAATCAACTGATCAATTAGGAACTCTCCCATTCCATTTGCATATTCACACTGGACATACGGTCAAGAACTTGCTTGTACTTGAAGGCCACACGCAATTGACTCACCTGCATTTTATGCTCCCACCCTTTTGTAGAAAAAGCCTCTGCCTCTGGGGAAGTACTCACATCAACTCCAATTTAGATGGAGCTTCTCGATGGGTTAGAGCGTTTGCGAACCAAAAAGGGGAAAAACCCATCCTCCAAAGTAGTGAAGTGAGCCAGTAAAATAAGACAATAGGTCTCATGGGCCAAGCCTGCTATCAGGTAGTGAGTGGGAATCAATCCTGAAAGAGAGAAGGTCTAGTGCTCTCAGAAAATATTTGATTTGCCGAAAAAATTGGCTTTACCAGACCAATCCATGTTCAGAAGCCTTCCATCAAAAGTCAGTGGTCTAGGCCGCTTTCCTTGACTTTGAGTTGGATCTCATTCTTCTTCCCAGCACAAAAAGAGAGTATACTTCTTCTGAGACACATGGGTTCTTTTGATTCCTTCAAAGAACTCGTCTTTGAGCCTCTAAAAAGAAGGGCATAGTATCCCAGCCACCTAGACCACCTAGACCGACTTGGGAAATTCACAGCAGGAAAGACTGGCGCCGTTTCAGCGAAAGCGAACCCTTCAGTACATCGCATTCAGCCCTCCCTCAAAATCCCATTTGTTTTATTGAGGAATAACTCTTGATCCTCTAAAGGCTCTTCTCCGTCTATAACTCAAAGTCCATATGTCTCTCGTGGAAGCGCTTTAGAGTGCCAAGAAGATCCATCAAACGGGGGTGCCAATGCTGTCCCAAGACCAGATCACGGTAGGTAGCTGCTTTAAAGAGGTCGGGAGACAGACTGGTGAACAATCTTCTTATTGTTTTCTCCGACCTAGAGCACTCTTTTTTTCAATCGTATGAAGACACTCTGTGAAAAACCCAGCTATCACTCCTATGAGATGGCTAACTCCCAACTCCCAATACATTCTTTAGAGTCGACCAAAGGACTCGTTGGTTTGGACATAGTTTCTTTCTTCCTGTGTTTCTGTTTCGCTCTCCCCCTTTTTTCACTTAGTTTAGTTGGAATGGAAAGATAACTGCCTTCAGTTTTTCTTTTTTTGTTGCCTGGTTCAGTCTCTCCGAGTGGAATAAGTGGGTCCTTCTTCTTTTTCCTGACTGATGAAGGTCGAAACTGAAGATCGAATCAAGCGGAGTCTGGATTCCTATGTTCGTACCAACTCAAATGATTGATGAATTCGATCTTTAGTATGCTCACTTCGCTACTCAGCAAGGGTGAAAGAATGACAAAGAGACTGACATCACAGAGGATGGGAAGGACCCAATCGCCTTCCTCTTTCTTGGTCCACCCACCCCTCGTGGGTACTTTATAGCTCACAACACGAGATAGGCAGATATGTGACATAGAAAAATTGCTTTCATTGACAACAAGACTCTCTACCTGATTGGGATTGGTCTGTGCAGGATATCCTTCCCTATGAGACTCTTGCTTCCCTTTGAAAGAGGCAGACCCCTACTTCAATTGTCATCTGACGACTCTTCCCCAGCTGTGGACTCAGACCTCTCACAACCAAAAAAAGAAAATCAAAATCAAACGAATCTGAATATAACCAATCTATCGCCTTTGATGACTCGTTGACAGCTTCCTCAACCCAAGCTTCCATCTCCTGCTCCAGACATCGGAGCTTGCCCGCGCCAGTCCATGAAAGGTGGATGAAGGTGAGTTTGACTACGAACTCGAGGATGCTGGGAACGATCTCTTTTCGGGGAATCACTCCCGTCAAGAGGCCATGTTCCTCCCTTTTTCTGAATCTGGGAGAGAGACAAAAGAGAAGTCCAGAGAGACCTCAACTCTTTTGGGGAAAGGAGGGAGATCGAATGCGAGATGGAGTCCCCGCCGAATGGAATGGACATCCTTGGGGACAGTTGTGTAAGACTTAATTTACCATAAAATTGGACGGAAAAACTACTAAAAAGATCACAAGAAACTCAGCTCAAAGTGAGTGGAGAGAGAACCCCTGCACCTTGGAAGGATCTGAAACTGTTCGGACACTCATAGACAAGTGAACTCCAATCCAGGATCCCTCGAAAAGTGAAGTGAACTAACCAGGTAGAACAGTCAGGTTAGGAAAGGAGTCTTTCATGTCAAGGTGGAACATAGACAGACAAGGTTAGTTTGTTTTCCTTAATTCTCAGAGAAAAGACTCGTTGCTAGAACCGAGAGCACTGGCGATTGCTTTCTTTCTGACCTTCAGCCGAGAAATTCCATACCTTCCACAGACTTCTTTTGTGTGTGGCCAGAACGTGATGCTTTCCAATGCCGAGTACTTTTCTTAACAATGTATGAAGCCCGTAAAACCGAAATCGATCCAAATCCACGACCTTGACGATCGAGGAAAAAGGGTATGTATTATTATGGTGTGAGCCTTCTTTCTTTTTGGCCTTAGATTATCATAAGCGAGGAATGGTGCGTGCTAGCCTTCAGACTATACTTTATTGTAGGGAAAGGGAAAAATGGAGAATATCTTTAAGAACCCTAGAAAAAATTTTACTTGGAGCAATAGGGGTCAGGTCACACTATATCAATATCATAATTCTCTTTTTTTAATTGATACTGATTAGCCTTAAATCAATTCGATTTTGTTATGCCATTAAGGAAACACTATTTGGGATACAATACCCATTTTAGAACCGTTCACTACTAACAAATAGAAAATAGAAAATATCAAAATAACAAATAATAACAAATAATATAGTTAATGGTTCCAATTTTTCCTAAATTTGGCAGTCTGTGACTGGAAATCCTTTCTCTTTTCAATAGAAAGAGAAGGTATTTAAGCAATGTGTGTTTTGAGATACAATCAATCGAAGAGAATAAAACTTGGTCCAATAAAAAACAGGAATGAATTTATTAAAAGGGATTGGAAAGGGATGAGTACAAAGGGATTCAACGATTTAAAAAATGAAAAAGGGTTTAATAATCCCCTCCTACGAATAAAAATTAGTAAAATAATGTGGATGAATAAGATTTTTCTTGATTTTGGATCAGATTTGGCGGCATGGCCAAGCGGTAAGGCAGGGGACTGCAAATCCTTTATCCCCAGTTTAAATCTGGGTGTCGCCTGACCGAAAAAATACTTAGGATTTCTTATTGTACTGATTGAACTTGACAAATTCTTGCCCTGCATAAGCAAAGGAAAAGAACTAGGCCTGTCGATACTGGATTTTACCATAGTTCTAGTTCTAAAAAAGACTGTCAATTTCTTCTTAAAAATAGGGCTCTGGCAGGGTTCTGGGTAGTGGCCCAAACCGATACCAGTAGGGATGAGGGATATATACTTATGAATTTCATAATTGATTCTATTCCGCAATTCAAAACTACGAAAGTAAGAGGTCGGAAATCTTGGTATAGAAAGGTCCCTAAAGGACATTCCTTTTTTGCTCTTGGGATTGAAGAAGAGATTATACGAAAGACTATCAAGACTTCCTAATTATCTGACACTACCTACACTAAAGTAAGGACTACTGACTCTGTCTGGAATTAGATTGGATAGGCTAATGGGAAATTTAGGAGTTGTGGAAAGAAGAGACTTTCTTTCCATACTCACGAGAGACTCTGAGTGCTCAAACATTCAATCAGGATGGTCGGTTAGCTCTTATCTTTTAGAATAACTTAGTAAAAAAGTAAAGTAATAAATAAAATGAATGTCCTTACTCGGTAGCCCATGTGTTTCCAATGGTTAGCTTTGGATTTTTTCACGCATGAAAGCAAAGAAGAAGGGAGGATTCTCTATTACCAACTTCCCCCATTGTCCTGTCCTCATTGGCCATTCATCTTCCCCGATCTAGTTCCATCGTTCTTCAAGGTGCCAGAGGGTTTGAAGCATACCTACTACCCCTCCCCTGAGCTTAGTTCAAAGTTGGCTCAGCGCGCTCGAGTAATAACTGGGAAAATCAAGCCTCGACAGGTCTTCGAGCCAACTTCAGGAAGAAATGCAAGTGAAAGACAATGCTCTCGAGGGCGCAGGAGTCTTTTCCTGTCTTTCTTATTTGAAATCCACATCGAAATGCCTCAACTTGATAAATTGACTTATTTCTCACAATTCTTCTGGTTATGTCTTCTCCTCTTTGTTGGAAGATGAGTACACATCGGGTAATCCGCCCACGAGAGCCCAATCACAAGAGGCTCATACAGAAAGCAATCAGCCCATAGCCCATTATCGAGACCACATCCTATTATTCAAACCACAAAGGATCCGTCTTTCATCATCCAATCTTCTTGCTCGAACATATTGACATCAATACTCCTTTCCATGGCCATTCACGGCCCGCGAAGATCAACCACTCGTGCCCGAGATCATTGTCCAATAAAAAACCGGACTTCCAAGATCCATCTCACTCAGACCCTTTTGAACGTAGCGGATAACAAAGGAGTGGGGCCATCGAATTGATATGTATTCAAATCTTAGGAGCTGGTAATCACTGATATGCTCATATTGGTGACGTTATTGTTGCTGTAATCAAAGAAGCAGTGCCCAAAATGCCTCTAGAAAGATCAGACAGAAGTAAGACGAGCTGTAATTGTACGTACATGTAAAGAACTCAAATGTGAAAATGGTATGATAATACGATATGATGACGGTTGTCATTGATCAAATAGGAAATCCAAAAGGAACTCGAGTTTTTGGTGCGATCGCTTGGGAATTGAGACTTATGAATTTCACTAAAAGAGTCTCATGAGCTCCTGAGGTATTAAAAATACTAGTAGTAGAGACTATGATATAGTAGGGTATCAGAATATAGATCAATTAGTAGATTGTGTCTAACGCATATACATCAAAAAAAGAATAATAAGATAATAATAAGAATAAGAATTCGAACTTAATAAAAGGAAGGGTTCGAATAGCATGTATTAATATTACCAAAAACTTTGTGAAAATACTTCTACAAGAAGGTTTTATTGAAAACATTTGAAAACCATAGGGAAAGTAACAAATCTTTCTTGGCACGTGCCCCTGCTCCATGTCTTCGAACTAGTCATTAATGGTCGGCAACATAGGTACCCTTTTTAGGTATGCGTTGCGAACACTTTCATTTTTAGCATCTCATCTTCTCTGGAGAAGCTCAAATCGAACGGATAGAGCAGATGGTCCAACTACATAACTTCTTCTTTTTCATTACTTCCATGGTCGTGCCCCGTGGCACGACAACACCCATACTATTGAAATGGTTCGTCAGTAGAGATGTTCCCACTGGTGCCTCTTCTTCCAATGGTACTATAATTCCTATTCCTATGCCTTGATTCCCTTTTTTGGACTATCTACATTTAAGGAAATTCATATGCTCCATGGACAGAGCAAAAAGTGGAGTGTTAGTCAAAGCAAGCCGCCCTATTCCATTACTAGACAAAATGGAGAGAAGCTCATCTGCTAGAAATGCTTTATTTCATTTCGTTCTCGTTCTTCATTTCCTTATTATTGAATCCATGGGGGAGTTGTCATATTTAGAATCTTTCTGCGGTCTGCTCTGTTTACAATTCTTTCGTACTCTCTTCTCTTTACCACACGATAGGTCAGCGAAGCGTGAGCGGGTGCTCCGAAGTAAAGGCCAAACACTTCGGCCTAAGGGGAATGAGCAACAAAATGACAAGATGAGGTGCCCCGGGCACCCCCATATAGAAAGAAGGGTCGAAGGTTTTGGGCCTGTAGCTTTCCCCGCCCCCCTCATCGAGTGTGCTTGTTTGGGGGGTGTCCCACCAAAAAGCGGGCTTGAAGCTCTCGCCTTACCAATGAGCCGACTGCTGATGGCTGTTGGTCGCGACTACTACAAAAAAGTGAAGATGAATCTTTCTATTTCACATGGAGGAGTGTGCATCTTTATGTTGGGTGTTCTTCTGTCGTGCGACCCGATGGCTTATGTGCGACCTGTGGCCCACGCCTCCTATTCTATTTGTTCAGGGTGGGCGGCGTGAACTCTGATTCGATCCGGGTATTCAATCCTGCCGCTGAGATGCTCAGTTGACTCCTTAACCTTGATAGGAAGATGGCTTATTCCAAAATTCGTGCATAAGGGTAAGGAACTTTGGATGAATTAATGCAAATGGGTGTAAGCCTCGCTGCTCGGAAACACCCAGTGCTGACCACACTGAGAGACACGAAAGTGCAGGTAATGCTAGTTGGCGAAGTGGCGTTAAGCATCCCTAGTGGTACGCAAAGATAGGTCATGATGATATCATCTACGTCCGCACCGCTCCTCGTAGAGTAGATCCCGCATCCAACCAACCCTTTTTTGACCAGGGAATGGGAGAATTCCCACTACCGCTGGCAGGCCAGCCGGGCCGTGAGCGCGGTGGGAACGGGCTTCCCAAAAAGCGAACCCCGTCCCGGGTCAGCATAGAATGGAGGGGGGACGGCCCTAATGTTGTGTTGGCCGGGTTGCGGGCGGATAAAAGCGGACGTGGGGACTCGGGTCGGGGCACATCGTAACTAAGAGAGACATTCCATTTAGGGCGAGACAGAATGCGTGAGTACAAGTGGTCTGGTGTCCGAGCCGATTGGTCAGACGACGACTACTGCACATATTATATTAGCCGCCTATACCGGAATGGACTGGGATGGAATAGAAAGAACGCGAAGCAACAAACAAGGGATGAGCGCTTTGTTGCCTTGCGCATACGTTTTCTTGCTGGGTCGGTTTGTTTTTGGGGGGTGGGGAAATAAGCTTGCTTCTTCACAAGCTTATCCCCGCCCCCTTTCTTGTCCGTCCCGACCGGCAGCAGTTGGGTCTCCCCATCTCTCCTCAACTTCCCCGGTCTTCGCCCCGAGCTGTATGAGGCAGAAACTTGTCCCACGTACGGTTCGGAGGCCGAGCCCCACCCCTGCAATAATGGTGCGGCTTAGGTCAACTAATATGAATAAGATACAGTTCACTCAACGATTGCCCTTGGGTCCCGAACTCCATATGGGGAAGGAACGTTGTTGTTTGCGAGGTCTCGATCATTTACATGGACCCACTTCTCATTCCATTTGTGGGAATTTGATGATTTATAATTCGTCCCCAACGAGTGGAAGGTTCATGTTTGAACAGGATGAATCACTTCATGCCAACCTGTTGCCGATAAACTTTCCTGCCTCATATGAGAATGGAAAACTGGAAGATTTTCTGCATCGATGGATGAAGAATCACGAACATAAGAATTTATGGTTTAGCATGTTCCCAGAAAGAAGATACTTTTTTCCATTCGAGAAACGAGGAGCACGACTGAAGTGGCTATACATACAAATCCATTTACGGATCTATATGCTCCGATTGGAACTGGAAGTTCCAGAACTGGCGGCTGGTATACCACCATAATGAAATTGCCTGTTATTTTTATTATTCGGATAGGATTTCTGTTGGCTTCATCGGCAGGCTCGCATACTTTGTTACGTCAACTCCAAAAGGATAAGTTGCATTGGAATCGAGAAAGTTTCATTCATAATTGCATAAAAGGAGTCAAAATAGTGGCTGCGGCGCATCGAGGGTCAACCTTTGATATCGAATAACCTTTCGAGCCTTCCCCAATGGATCTCTATCCTCCTTTGAAACCAATAGAAGTTCACTAACCATCCCTGTCAAACATAACCCAAGGTAGGATCAAGAGGAGAAGAATAGGACTCTTGCTAGTATCATAACCTCTCGATGGGAGAATGAAACCATTAGATTAGTGGAAAGAAGAAAGAATGGGAAGGAACCAGCCAACTTACCAAGAGGAAGAAATGATGACCACCTTTTGTATTATCTCGAAAGTTTTCATTGGATCTATAAGTAATCACAACGTCAGTTTTCGCCGGAGATTTCATCGTAGTTTTTGGAAACTTAAATTGATTAATGAGGTCAAGAGACTCTATAATTCGAATGATATGTGGAGGGAGCGGGGCATCTTACCCGCATCAATCGATACCATGGTGTCACATATACACGAAGGTTATTCTTCATTGCATCCCAAATTGGTATACAAAGCCTATAAATATGGTGGGAAAGGTATGACTATGCAGGAACATTTCACTCTTGAAAGGCAAGATGAGCTTGGGTATTGTTGTGCCAGGCGCCCACTCATCAATGTTGGTGATTGGCCTTGTATGGCTGCCCCATCCCTTTCAGAAAATGTACTACTTTTGAAAGCATTAGCGAATATCTTAATGCAGGAGTTTATATGGAGAAGAAACAATCTTCCACCTAGATTAACTCATTATAATGAAATGGCGAGTTTCTACGAGGAGTTCTGGGATGGTAAAAGGGGTGTAGATAAAATAGTCTGTGTGGATTTGAGTCATAGTAACCACTATTTTTCTACTCCATGTCTATGGAATACATTAAAATTTCTATACAATCTGGGGGTGATTTCGCATATCTTAAAGGAATTTATATCTCTCCCGATATATAATGCCGACACTAAACTCCAAATTCCGCATTCAAATTGCATACCATTGATAGGTGAATTGAGTGACGTGCTCCTACATCTCTTTTTTCAACATCAATTTGATAGGGAGGTCCTGAGCCGGTATGAAGGTGTTCTTTATACAAGATGGGGCACCAATGTCCTTCTAGCTTCAAAATGCCATGATTCATATTGCCTTGATTGTCGTCAAATTCTGGACATCTTAAGGTACGTGAATCTAACTGGATTTATTTCAGTGATAGAGCGTGGTGGCGGGGGCATGCATGTGAACCCTGAGAAATCTCAGATATTTCTCAGTGCAGATGGTGATGTTAGTGTCCCTCAACTAGACGAAGGTGAGACTGACTATGATAGTGAATGATTCAGGGAATTGGATAGAATGTTTTTGATAGAGTAACCTATTCATAATAATGAAGAGTATCCCTCATCTAGGGAAACATACATGTCCTATTTGAGAAGGAATAACAAAGGTTCAAAGAAAGGGAGAGAAGAGGTAGATGGATCTGAACCTGGAATCAAAGGGATCTGTGAAAGGGATTTTGAAGAATCTTACGTCTTTGAGAAAAGTAAAAAGATAGGAAAGGGAAGTAATGTCAAACCTGAAAAAGAATATGGCACGGGAGATTTAATAAAGGGAGGAATGAATCGGGCATCAAGTAAACTAAGGCATCAAGGAAAGTAAGACTTGAGGATGGAAGGGAGGAAGGAACCAATAAGCCACCATCAGTGTACCAGTCATTGGGAATGGTGCCGTGTGTTCGGTCTACCTGCCTTTAGTACGACTCGGATGAAAAGATGTTGACTTTTCTTAAAGGTTAGGCCAAATGATTCTAATCTTGAGGAGCCATTCTATCCTGGCCTAAATGCTGGAGTTTTAGAGTTCACTCTACTTCTTACTGACTTTCGCCGAATATATCCTATGTGCTTAACACATTGATGTCGGCGGCTAAGCTTTCTTCCTAATGGTAAGCCGGGGATCTAATAATCCACTTCACCCATCAAACTTGACCTCGATATAGGTTGCTTTTTGATGACTAATTAATAGAATAGACGGTATCTATTATTTTCTACCTCCTCTACCTAGATCTCCTTTTCCTAAGGAGGGAGAGAAGACGGTTCTCCGGCACGGAAGACATCTCTCACTCGTACATATATGGATGGGTTTTCTACCTCAGAAAGGGATGAAACTGAGCAGCAGAGATTGCTAAAATAGCAAAGGGGGTCCAGATTATTTCAGAACTCCAACTGAATGATGCTATACTCGAATTTGATTCTGCTGCAGCTTGACAAGGACCTGTGAAATGCTGATATCTCGAATCTCTATCTTATTAAAATGGGGTAGCTTTACGGAAGTACTACAAAAAAAGTATGGAAAAAAGCATAGTCAGTACTTCTTAATGCGATACATAAGCTGGTTATCCTGACTAACAATCATGCCTTGCTTGGATTTAGGGATTAGGAATTCTTATTGGGAAAGAGATTGGATTGGCATTCAAGTAGAGTAGATCCAATGGGTCCAAAGTACGCATTCTTGTATCAACTAAAGTAGCTATCTTCGTGAAATAAGCGCTAAGATTCTAGTTCAAAGATAGGAGCATTAAGCTCTAAATCCAGTCAGTCCAGCTGGAAGTTTCACTAACTACTTAGGGAATTAGGCACCAAACCAGAGTTATGATTGGTGTATTCCATTCCTACCGTAATTGAGACTTGCCCTTGCTCGTGGGTGATTCCTTATAGCTTGATCCATGTGATGGCTGTTCTCTGCAATGAACCACAACATGTCCATGGACTTCACAGAGAATTGAGTGAATGCACTAAAAACCAAGAAATGACATAGCGAGAACTGAGCAGCTCGAAAAGCTCGAACTTCGTATACAGAAAGTAGAACTAAAAGCAGATGAGTAGAGATTGAATCGAGCATAGAAATAAGAGAGTTTTTCTTTGCTTAGCACTGTTCGGTTCATCTTTCTTTACAAGTCAATCTATGTATAATTCTATTTCTTGCAGCGCTGAATCCGCTTTTGAAATACAGACCAGGGGGCGGTATTCTTATTCCTTGGCTCGCCACTTATGAAACAAAACTAGATATTTCTTATTATTTTCTTAGGAGCTGAACTCCGCATGCGGTTCGATTAAGGTGCGACAAAACCTTGTCCATTAGCCTTGGTGATGCCAGGAATGGAGGGAGTCATTAGTCGCACAAGCTTATTGCTAAAGCCAAGATAGGACATAATAGCTTCTAAGTAATGCCATTGTACCCGCTTTCATCATGCCCAACTCAAAAACCATCTATCCCACACTTCTTCTTTTCTTGTTCCTTCGTATGAATAACAGGAATCCTGGTTCGGATGGTTGACCAACATTATGATTGTGTATGAACTAGGGATTTGGCTCAACACCTGCTGTCTTCCTTGCCCATCCTTTTTGTGGTATCGAAGTTGTTCATTGAGATCCATAGGTTCACGTTACAACCCACGAATATTCGATACCAGAGTGGAAGGTGAAAAAGATAGGACGGGGACCCTTCGGAAGAAGGTATATGCTCGTAGTATCTATAAAATATTCATGGTTGCAAGAGCGAGGTTAGTCACCCTCACCATCACCATCCAATACCGGTACTCGCTTTTTCTACAAGCTTGATTTATGGACTCGACCTTTCATAGGCAGGAAGTTCTGTATACCATCAATGGAGTCAAACCGCTAGAGGGTCACATATATCTAAATACTAGTTCCGATCATACCAGTACTTACTTCTATGGAGATACGAGAAAGGGGGAGAAGATGCGATTATGTATCATAAATACTAAGGCCAGACAGACTAAAAGGGGCTTTTGGATACGAAGAAGGTTTTCACGTCTTGCTTTGGGTGGTATGCATCCTCACTGTTGCTATTATGCCCTTTCCCCATAGTCAACCACCAACGAACGCAAGGAGATCTGGACCTGCATGTAATGTTTTTTGCCAATACTCTAAAGCAGCTTCCTTACATCAACATGGGATTGCAAAAGGGAGGGAATTGAAAAAGGCGACTCCTCCTTAGTAGGAATAGTAGCTGAGGCTACTTCAACTCATAACGAAGCTATTCCAGCACATATGTCCGGGATGATCTGAGGTCGCTGGTCTCACATGGAAGAGACACGAGCCTCCGCTGGATAAACACCAGAACTAGTACCGGCTTCTTTTGTTTGTAATGAACAAGCAACGGATTGGGATTGCCAATAGAAAAAGATACAACCAACCAACAGCTTTTGGAAACCAGGATCACCCCCATTGTAAAGAGAACACATCACCCATTTCCATAGGGGCTCACAAAGGTATTATACTTGATGTGCGTAGAGAGGTAATGAAACTCCATTCCTTTTTCTCTATACTCAAGGATCTGCTATAGCTTGCTTTTCCAAGAGTATTGTATTGACCTTATTCCCCAGGAAAGACTTGATGGCATCGCAATGCAAGAAGGTAGAGAAGAATCCCTAGCGAAGATGTGCCGAGAGCGAGAAAGCCTGTCTTCCCCGAGATTATTTATTCCTCTTATTTCTTATGTGAATAAATAAAATCAATCCTCACTTGTATTAACTGCATGAGTGAAGAGATAGAGAAACCCTCAATACCGGCACTGCTCCTATCAAAATCAAATAATTGGATTTGTTTCCCCACTTCCTCCACGGGATTCGTACATCGTATGAGGATTCCTACAATGGTACAACGGATCAATCCATTCAAATCAATGAAACCATTAGGTACGCCCCGGGATCTACTCTATTATTAGATTTTCTAATGCCGAGATCTGATGCGAAAGCAAAGCGAAGGTTGTTATTCAATAGTTGTTGCCGGTAAAGGAACATCGGAATGGGTATCTTTAGCAAAGCAATTTTGATTGGTTGAATCGTATTGAGTTCCGGTCTCTTATAGGGTCTTTCTTTGTCCTGCTTATAGTATCTTTCCTCCAGCCTATCGAAACTCGTGTTTTTATTAACCAACAACACATGCACTTTGTTAGAACTAAAGAAAAGGTTATTCAATCCACTAGTGCAACTGAAGTGAAGGAATTACCTATTCTGAACCTCCACAAGAAAGAGCTCATAACCACTGCTTGTGAACAGTTCTCCTCAACTGAAGGCGCACTACTTTACTATCAGTCTAGTCTCTCGAGGGCACTCTTTTGATCTCGAACAAACTTACTTCTCTGGAAGAGAGATATACAGAAAACCCGATTTCCAGTCCTGTCTTAAGAACCCGACTCCAATGAAAGAAAAAAGAAAAGCATAATAAAAGAGAACAACAAAAGAGAGATCACTTTTGATGATTGAACAACACTTTTATATCCATATTGGAACTGGACTTGAACCTTCATATCCAGAGTTCACTCCACTTTCACTTTCATATCAGGAACATCGACTTGCACTTTCAATAGTGAATTATTCACTTTCCGGAATTGGCTCATATTCACATAGGCCAAGAAAGACGAATAAGACCTTGAACTCCCTATTTCACGTATAATCGAGAGACTCATAATATCAGTGCCTTGGGTAAATCCCTACCAAAGGGAGAAGATTACCGAACTTTTTTTGTCTTCTTCGCTTCCTAAAATATTTAGGGAACAGGCTGGCTTTCATGTTGATAAGTTCTCTTTGTCACATACATCCATCGCTTTCGTCTTTCTTGGCTTACTTAGGTGATCTAATTAATGGGCAAGGCCCACTCAAAGCAATTCAGTCCGGAGCTCTTTCTTCTAAATGCGGATTCAATAGCACCGGTGACGAAAGCAAAGGATATTCAATCCACTTATCGTCTTGTGGGCCTGCTTCTTTCCGTTCTTTCTCTTCTTTTGCAGAGGTGTGTGTTGCGCCACACATACAAATCATTTTTTTAGCCAAAGGGTGACTTTACCACTCGCTTCTGGTTCCAATGGATATGGGTTAGATGGATGGAGTCTTCCTTATTGAAGTGGGCAAGGCAAGCAGCTCCTCTTGAATAGGCTGATCGGTGATACGTGATATTGGAATGACAGCTTGACGACTCAACCCTCTTCTCATCTCAAAGCTCGACCTCTGCCACAACTACTGCTTCCCTAGCCAAGCCATACTTCTCATTCTTTGCTTGAATCCATAAAAAAACAAATTCCTTCGAGTTTCCTTGCATGGGTTGATTGACTTTGAAGTCCATATATAGATTCTCGCAGTTCATCTCAACTTGACCAACCATTGAGAATGGAACAAATAGGGGAGATTGAATTCTTCTATATTGTCTTTCAACCCTTTCTCTTTCCTTGGCTTTGCCTTCCACCTTCAGCTAAGCACCTAACCCATGGGACGGGACCTTCGGTCTAGCCTTTGTTCGGGTATGGGACCGACCTGGGATTCTTCCATCCGAGTGAGTATCTCCCTTATGATTTGGTTTGAGTACGGCACCGACCTTCTCTTTTGTTTGAATAAGCATTTCCTTTGTTTACTTCTAGAAGGACTCGAAGTGAGACCAGAGACAGAAGAGTTTTCCCACAAACCATAGCGACTAGCTAGTCTAAAAAAAAGAGTTATTTTTAAGTAGCGGGGTTGGGAAAGTAAGGAAAGTCAAGCCCGATGATTCTGTGGGAAGGGACAAATTTTGAATTCCTTTTTCCTTCCTTTTTACGCCACCTCCTCCCAATCCTTGAAGATATGAAACAATATTTTATTAAGACTAAGTGAAGGTTGGTATGGCCCAATCCCATCATTTAAATGAGAGTGGATCGAGGGAATGGAATCTAGACTATAGATTGAACTAGAAAAAATGCAATATATTCATTTAAATGACATATATCCAGCAAGAATTGCCCCTTGCGGGAATGCGTATCGTTGCTGCATCGCCATCGTATTCCTGACTTGCTTTTCCGAATCAAGGTTTCTTAGTGGTTTGCTTCTCAGTCTACCCAATCAAGGTTAAACCTCACTCTATCAACCATTGCTTTAAATAGTATCATGTCATTTCATCTTTCATTGATACCATCATTACAACCGAGGGCCTACAATCCATGGAAATCCCTATTCCGATCACTGGGAAAGAAGAGCAAGTAAGTAATGAATGAATGAATTTAGATGGTATATAAACATCTCCCCATGAAGGGAAGGTGCTATAGTATCTAACTAAGAAAAAAGTAGGTTGTGAAATGATAGGAAATATGCCATGCAGAAAATCAAGGAAATATTTCCTGGATTTTCAGATGACCCGGCTTATCTTTGCAGTTATCCTTATTTAGCAGAATCTAGTGAGTGTTCCATTAAAAGGAAAGAGAGCTATTCCTTTTAGGATTGATCCAGGCAACCCAACCTATGTCACCTATCGCGCCTAACCTAAGTATAGTGCCAGTGGTCGGCGAGGAGAAGTTCATTCCTGTAAAGAAGAGAGGGGATCCTATTTCCTTTCTCCCTTTCCCAGTATGGCAACCTTATCTTCGAGCATGAAAGTTGGTATCAGAATGAAACAATCCAATCCATACTTGTGGAGTGCTCAGTTCAGTTCCAGATTTATCTCAAGCCTAAACTGGAAAAGGAAACCTATTACCCGGGGTCCCCCCTTTCGGCTATCTCATCTGCTGTTCCTCGACTCTCAAGAAGGTAAGATCATCAATCAATAGTAGGTTGCTGCTCTGTGCAGTTAAAGATGGGATCCAACCTATTATGTTTGCTTGTTTCCTATAATCTGTGCTCGATTCCATATTTCTATATCCTTCGATTCCCGGGACAGATCTGATCTCCTTTATACTTATCTCAACAACGAGCAAAGTCGAGATGTTGATGAGAAAGGGGCTTTTCTCAAGGCCAAAGACTGCTCTTTGAAGGCTACTATGCATCCTTACAAATACAAGATTGGTTTTTTTTGGGTATAGCAGGACTTGAACCTGCGACCATTAGGTTAAAAGCCCAATGCTCTACCAACTGAGCTATACACCCGATTTTACAAGAAGGCTTGCGGAAAAGAAAAGAGGGCGACCTGGCCCGTTTTATTCTTACCATATCACAAGGGTGCGACTCTATATGGTATAGTACTATGGAGTAAGTCTAGGAGTCCTTTCCACTCATTGAGGATTCTATCTAAAAAGAAGGTCAACGGGGGAGACTACAGTAGCTCGAACTCAGACTATCTACGAAAAAGGTAAAGTCGTCTTTCCTAGGGTTCAACCTAAAGGAGCTGTGTTCTATGGTTTGACGTTGTGGACGTCCAGCACTCTTCTAAACAAAGAAAGAGGGGCTTCGCGCTACCTCCTACTCCTACAAAAGATAGATTGGCGCGAACTTCCGATCGATTCCTTATTCATTGTTGCCGACCCTTACATCACCATAAAGAGAATCAAGATATCCCAAGAACCCAGCTAGGGATGAATGACTAGTGCTCAAGAACAAGCAAGGGATGAGCGCACGGGAGCGGCGTTTCTTGTTGCTTTATTATCACATTAGATAAGCGGAACCTCCAAGCTCAGACATCTCGAACTCAGAAACTACCCTTCTATCCCACCCTGCTCCTCCGACATCGGAAGCAGAACTACGTGACCGAAGGAGATAGACAGGAAGGGAAGATGGTCATACAAAGGCTGAATAAATCTCTCTTGAAGATGCATCTGAATAGACCTAGAGTCACTCAGTACATACGAACCCTTGAAAAAATAAGAATTGAGAAGTATGAAATGTGGGCATCATAACAAAAAAAGAAAAAGACTGAACCAATAAGACTAATGTCTACTTATTTATACCTTTGAGAGGTCCACGTAGACTATTATGATTTTCTCTTTATCTATGTAGGTTATATAAGATTCAATTCAATCTAACAAGCGGATTGGACTACCTTCGGCTACTACAAGATATTTAGAAACCTAAGAAGCTGAGCCTACTTTACGCACTTAAGGCAGCAACAGATGATGAAGAAATGGGCGGTAGATGATAATGAGAAAGGGCGCCCCTTGGCATTTCCTATGGGGGGAGTCTGATTGATCCAATCTTGATGAATGATGTCAACCCCCTCTTTTGCGCCTAACTTGACTCTGATTCTCCAACTATGAGAGTTGATCCAGGGGCTTGTTTGGCTACAAAATGGAATTTATGAAAGCCCCCGTCTTTCCGACTCAATGTATTGCCCTTTGGGACCAGGATCTGACGAGGAAGTGAGAGAGGGGACACCAAACATAGGTGCGTACCATTGCCTCAATCCAATGGACTATGTCATACAGGGAGGAACCCTTAGAGGTTGGGACAGAAAGAAAGCAAGTTTTGCTTCTGCTTCCTTCGAGCTACCAAACTCTTTCATCAGGTGTGGGTCAAGTTCCCTCATTATTGCTTTACTTTCCCTTTGGGGCACGAAAAGATGGACTAGGAATTAAGTAAGGGGGTGGACAACCCCTGTTTCTGGCTTACCTTCAATGAGTGAGTGCTATTCCCATTCCTTACTTTGATCTGGCCCTATTCCCCGACCAGTTTGCTTGCTCACTAGAAGAGTCAAGCGAGAGCAGCTAGTTTAGAATAAAAAGGACATCTGGGGCTATTTGGCCTCACTTGTCGGAGACTGAACTACCGCTCGCTTACTTGCTGATCAAGGAGGTCATTTCCACTTACTCTAAGCATAGAAGGTGTAATATACTCTTTCCCAAAACTTCTCATACCAGAACAACCCACTGAAATGCAAATAGGGATCAGAAATGTGGTCAATATCACGAAGAATAATGAAAGACCGTCTATACCCATATACAAATGGATGTTTTCATAAGGAAGCCATCGAAGGCTTTCCACAAATTGAGATTTGGCTGCAGAAGGATCGAATTGTATTCGAGGAACAGGGGATACAAAAAAGTAATAAGAGAAACACACAGACCAATCAATCGTATCGGTCTTATTGAAGAATTTGGAATAGGCAGAAATCTACTCCTATTGCCAGTCAATACGGATGCGTTAAATACTGGAAATATAGAGTTTATCTCAACCTAACCTATGCAAGCACTTATCCCCTTGCCTTGGATTAGGCACTACAACTATATGTGACTTAGAATCTGACCAGTAACTATATCTTATGAAAACTAAGCACTAGCTATAGACAGAACTATATAGTCCCGAGTAAGTGGCGCGGAGCGGATTGCAATAAAACAATAGAGAGTTAGCTACATATGTTGAAGTTGAATCTATGCTCTTTGGAAGGCAAAAATCTATCCAAGATAGTAAGTACTCGGTCGTATACTCCTGTAGCTCCTTGATTCCTTACGCAAGTTAGAGCCTTATGAAAGAGGGAAGACTGCTTATTAATAGGCAACTTTTCTTTAGACATAAAAAAGACTGCTATTTGAGGGAATGCAGCATGGGCCCTATAACTTGCTTTTCTATTTCCAACCAAATCTAGAAGAGCAACGCGTCTATCCTGAGTTTTCGTGTCTAGCTTGCTTGCTCACTTCCTATAACGGCAATCAAAGAAAATCTCGTTCTGATCCTATACCCTAACTAAGTAGTAAAGAGAAGATTAGGATGAGTAAGCCCTGACTTCAAGTCTATGTATAGCAACTAGCTATATTACTACTTATTAGTCATACTTTATCTCAATGGACCTATTGCCGCCTATTTAGAATAATAATAAATTCTTCTATAATTACTGGCATATTACTCCCATCAGTGAGAATTGTATACGTAGGAGAGAACCTTGCACAAAAAGGGCTTTGCTTTATGGTATAGATTAGGAATTGGAATAAGTAAGGCTAACTAAAAGAGAGAAGAGAGTCTACAGTCATTCTATCTCAACACTGAAGAATAAGACATCTATCCTTACTCTTGCATTAAATAGAATAATATTAAAGGAAGGGGAGTATATAGAATATAAGGCAGCCCTCAAGCAAACCCATAATAAGGCTAATGAAAGTGAAGGTGAATTTAAAACAAATAAGGTACACTCTTGATCCTTACAACACATCTTTACTATGACTAAAAAGTGCCGGAAGGAGAAAGTCAAAGAAGGACTCGAAACTTGCCGATAATGAATATAAAGATGAAAGATTGAATGCTTTATTAGAGATAGATTTTGACTTGGGCTTTAACAAAGCCATTCTTCGCCTTTCTTCGCTAGTTCGTTTAAGTACATAGGTTATGGGAATACACCATTTTATCTTTTGCTTAGGCTTGAAACACTTATTTTCTTATTATCTTTTTTATTTTCTTTCACCCTAGGCAATCTCTTTGCTTGCTGACATAAACTTTCAACATAGGTCATGTTGTTTTTAGGAGTTTTACCTCTTCTTACTTCTTGACATCAGAAAGACAAGCGCTTACCTCCTTCCTAGCAACCTACATATCTGTCTGCTCAAAGCACATTCGGAGTATAGTTGACTATTCCTCCTTTATGTATCTCAGCCAAAGCCTACTTTATTCTCTACAAGGTAGGTAGTTAAGGAATTAAGTAACTAATTTAGACTGATTGGTGGTAGGTTCTAATGAAAGCTTATGGATTCAGCACTTTGCTATAAGAAAGAAATAAGGTTGTCCGACAAAACTAGAGTTTTAAGTAAACAAGAGATTGATTGCGTGGTAGGAAAGAAAGGAAACTACCAAGTGAGGGGTTGTTTGCTTATTATATACTTATTCACTTCTTGTCACTAAAGTACTAGTTTTTTAGTTAGTAGTGTGCAATACTATTTAAGAAATGCATGCAATCTGAGACGTCAGAAAACGTATACTTGAGTCAAACTACACTAGAATAGTCAGTGAAAAACTACACTGAATTATAAAGGTCTTTTCCTTGAATGAATAGGTTTTTTGCATCAAGAGGATGTGAGGAAATAAGTAACATAGTTAATGAGGAGGGGGTATGCATCTTATCATCTTCTATTTGAGAATAATAAATGATCGAGAAAGGCTGCACATGAATCTTACTCTAGAAATGCCTATGGAATGTCCATCATCGAGAAGAAGTCGATTCGCTGAAGCATAAAAGAGAAGGAAGAAGAGATCTTATTAGTTTAGTTAACCCTTTGGCCAACTCATAGCATCTCAAGAATGCACTCTTCTCAAGCGAATCCAAATAGGTGTTGGTTTGTCGACTCAGCAGTCGCCTTAGGAGCACGGATCTTGTAGAGCCGGTGCTTTAGGAGGCATCAAGTCCTTTTACCTTTCAGAAGCTCTCTTTCTAAGTTATGTTTTTTTATTGTTGTCAATTTCCATTCATTTAGTACGAGATCGATTCATACTTCATGGTGCTTACACCTCTCGCCTATCGAAGTTCTTTTCAAAAACCTCGTACAAGAACTTGTATAGAGAAGGATTTCCTGTGGCACAACAGTTCTTCCGTACCAACTTAGCTGCCCGGTGCTACTATTGGCATAATAGCCGGTACACCATAGGTTGACCTAGCCCAGTCCTGTCGTACTAGGGCTGGCTCCTCGCAGTTCTTCCTTTAACACCAACGGTAGATAGGAACCAAACTGTCTCACGACGTTATAAACCCAACTCACGTACCACTTTCATCGGTGAACAACCGAACCCTTGGGACCTTCTTCAACCCTAGGATGTGATGAGTCGACATCGAGGTGCCAAACAACTCCGTCAATAAGAGCTCTTGGGAGTCATTAGCCTGTTATCCCCGGCGTACCTTTGATCCTTTGAGCGAGAGCCCTTCCACACGGGACTCCCGGATCACTTTGGCCGACTTTCTTCTCTGTTCAACCAGTCGGTCTCACAGTCAGTCAGGCTTATACCATTATGCTCACGAGAAGAATCAATGCTTGAGACTACCTTTGCACACATCTGTTACTCTTTAGGAGGCATCCGCCCCAGATAAACTACCCACCTCGCAGTGTCCCCCCCGAATGATCGGTGCGGCGGTTAGGCATCCTTAGATGAAAGAGTGGTCTTTCAGGATTGGTCATTGTGTGTCACCACCTCCCACCTATCCTACACATTCGATCAAGGTTGTCATTGCGAAGCTATAGTCAAGGTGCACAGGGTCTTACCGTCTAGCCGTTGGTACTCCGCATCTTCACGGAGAATTCAATTTCACCGGGTCCATGTCAGAGATAGCAGGGCAGTCGTTACACCATTCGTGCAGGGTGCTACTTATGCGACAAGGAGTTTCGCTACCTTAGGACAGTTAGAGTTACTGCCGCCGTTTACCGAGGCTTCCATTCAAAGCTTATCACACTTCTCCTTCTGACCTTCTAGCACCGGGCAGGTGTCAGACTCTATACATCATGTTACCACTTAGCAGAGTCCTCTGTTTTTAATAAAAAGTCGCTACCCCCTAGTATGTGCCGCTTTCCTAATCAAAAGATAGGAGAGCACCCCTTCTCCCGAAGTTACGGGGTCATTTTGCTGAGTTCCTTCAACATGGTTCTGTCGACGTGGCCTAGTATACTCTACTTGTTCACCTGTATCGGTTTGGGGTACGGTCAGTTCACTGGGAGGATCACCCTCCCAATTTGAAGTTTTTCTTGAAAGTTCCAACTGTCGTTGACTATAAAAACAATGGCGACCGACTATTAAGATCCTCGCAACTATGGCAGGGTTGTACGCTCTACTCTCTCGCGACCTCCACTCTAATCAAAATACTAAAGGCCCCTACGGAAGATGAAAAATGCGAGGACTGAAATGAGAAAGGAAGGAGTTCGGCAAGACGACTTCGGTTCACACGTGAAAGAGCTTCGAAAGGTGTCAGCAGGTGCGCGGAGCCCAAGCCGGCATGTTCGCCCGCTGGGCCGAGTGTTCGCCCACTTCTTTTTCTTTGCCTTTAGAGAGAAATCCGTGTCTGCCCCAGCAAGAAAACATATGCGCGTGTACGGAAGCGCAACGGATTTCCCTCTCATCCCTTGCTTCAAAACTACAGGTTTTAGCCATCCATTTGTTGGTCGCCAAAGACGAGAGCTTCGCCTTTGGAAGCACCAGTAGCGTAGGGTGACCGGGCCATCCGAGCCCCTCTGAATTAGTTGACGGCTTTGATGACTCGATGGTGAATATTAAGGAAAGGAGAGAGAGGGGAAGAGGGGGCAGCCCTCGGTCCGATCGTCCAACTCGCTCCGATGATCCAGGCATGGTTCAGTAGTCAAAGCAACTTCGTCACTTTCGTGTACCCATCGGACGGCAGTCCTTTCGGCGGTTCCTTAGGGACCGACTCACTCTGCGTAGATTGACTGAACGCAGAAAGCCTTCCACTGGCAGGCGATCGTGTTTTTCACAGGATTTCTCGTTACTCATGTTAGCAATCTCACTTCTGATATCTCCAGGTCTTGTCACAAAAACCTTCCCCGATTGACAGAACGTCCCGCTACTGACACTTGAAAAAGCTGCTTTCAAGGTCTCGTCGCTTCGGTGAATGTGACGCCCCGAGACCGATGTGCCAGGTGTCTTCTAGTTTTTTGCTGTTGTTGCCATGTCATTTGTTTGCGTGTTGCATCTTATCATGTCATCATGTGCATTGCATCATCATGTTTAAAAACTTGCATCTGTCCCGGCCTCCTCGTTCCGTCCGTTGTCCGTTCTGAGCCCAACAACACTTGCACGCGCCCGCGGCACCTCCGAAATATTATTTTATATGTGGCCGGAAAATGTTCTCGGATTGGGTTGAAAGTTGGCGTGCGGTCTTATTATAGTGTAGATAGACCGCCTGTCAAGTTTCATCGCATTCGGAGTTCGTTTGATAGCCCAACCGTTAAACTATAGCGGCAGTATAGCCGGTCTAACGTCGGACGTTTTCAGTCTCCGGAAACAGTCACCGGGCCTCCCTCTCTTCTCTTCTCTCAGCTCGAGACCGTCTACACACCTCACTACCTACCGCCAGGTTCAACCTGACCTCTCTCGTCAGCCCGCGGCCCTCCTCGGGCGCTTGTCCGAAAATTGCCCCGAACCCGACCCGGGGAGTCATCACCGTTGGGTCCGGATCATCCCCAAACGTCTACAAAACATCACCGTTTCTTTATTTGGACTTCCTAGTCTATTTTTCTCGACCACTCGATTTTAATTGGAGGGACGGATTAGCCCCTAAACTCTCCCTCTTTCCTTATATATATACTCCCTAGTCTAAATCTAGACCAAACCCTATTTTCTAGGGATCCTCCCCTATCCACTGGTCGCCGCCGCCACTCCAACGGATCCACTTCGGGATCCATCCCGCATCCACCTTGTGTTCATCCACCCACCAACCAGAGCAGCGTTCGTCCTTGCCTGCCCGCATCCCACCGAGATCCATCTCGACCAACCGGACTCCACCCAAGCCTTCCCCTCGATCCACCTCGTCCCCGTGCCCGAGATCCACTCCTCCAACGCGCTCGGCCTCCACCATCTTCATCGCGAGGACTCGCTCCAGCTTCCTCTGCCGCATCAAGAATGATGACCGCAACTTGAACCCAGTCATCATTGTCACCCAGGCAGTCCCCATCCGACGCCCCCCTTCTTATCCTTCTCATGCTCATCCCGTTTCCCCTCTCCGAACCCTTTGTTTTCTGCCCATCTGCTGTAGGAGCAGCTACGCCCTGGCCAAGAGCACGCCGTGGGCGCCTCCGTTGTCCGACCTCGCCTCTGTCTCGACTTCGCCGTGATCCTCCCCTGCCTAGAGCCCGACCGCGACCAGCACCCGACGCCGGCAAGCAGCAACAGAAGCTCCCGCATCCCCTCGTTCCCGAGCCTGTCGTCCTCCACAGACCATGAACCCAGCCGTCTCCATCTTCTTCACGGAGGTTGCCTCGCTCGCCCCGTCGTCGAACGCCGCCGTCGTCGGACGTTGCCGTCGTCGGACGCCGCCGTCGTCCTCCTCGACCCCACCGTCCAGATCCGCTCGGTGCCGCCCCGTTCTGCCGTTCCTCGACGTCCCTGCACCTTCCAGCGCCACCGCTGCCTCAATTCCATCGCCCCGTCCTTGGCTTCCACTTCAACAAGCAGCAGGAGCGCCACTCATCGTCGTTGACTGCAGCCGCGCGTGGACTCCCGCGCCTTGGGCCGCCTTCGGTTGCCAAGGTCCATCCCGCTCCAGATCCGGCCGGCCTCCGCCAAGTCGCCGCTGCCTTCAGCCCTCGTCGTTGCTGGAGTTTGTGTCACCGCTGCTCTGCTTCTGCTTCTGCTTCCTGTCGCGAAGAGGCGCGCCTCCTCTGCATCGAACGGGGCCGCTCCAACTCCCACTGACTCCTCCAGCAAGGCCGGCCCAGCATCAGCGCTTGATGATCGCACCCAAGCCCAGCATCGCCCCCCTGCAGGCCTTCCCTCTCCACCAGTTGGGCCAAGGCCCGGTGGTGAGCAGCCGCCAAACCCCCGCTGTGTAGCTGGGCCAGACAATTTCGTCCCAGTGGTTGTTTTTTATGGTTCTGCGAATTTGTTAATTAACCAGGGTTTTACATATTTGCAGGAAAACCCTTGCACTTCATGCATATAAAAACTCATCAACCGTGCATCGGATTTAAACAAACTTAACATGAAAGTTGCTTAGAATTTTGTCTAGTTTATAATATGTCATTTTCATCCATGTTTAAAATGCTTAAAATGCTGTTTGTTTAAATTTGCTTAAATAACTTGCTAAAATGATTTATTTCATAACTATTTAACCGTAACTCGGAATTTAATAAACTTTATATGTAAATGGGGTAGAAAAATGCCTAGTTTAACATGGTGGTCTTACTTTGCATGTTTAACAACTCTAAAATATGGTTTAGGGCAGAACAGTACCATAACCATGCATATGGGGTTTTACCGGAATTGTTGTTCGTTGTTTCCGGCCTCATTTAAACTTGCCTAGGTAGGTAGTTTTGTTGTGCTTCACCCCTTCCCATGCTAACCAACATTTAATTTTGTTGAGTACATAAACGAGAGAGAACTAAATAAGGCATGTGGTGTTCCGTCGATATGCAACTCATTGCATATTGAGCTCCACTTAACTTGTAGTGTTGTTTGTGCATTTTGCCATGCCTCTTTAAACCGGACATGCATCATACTTGTTTGCGCATCGTGCCATGCTTATGTGATGATTCCTTACTATGTTGTTTGCTTTCTTTCCGGTGTACTTCTTCTCGGTAATCCGGTAACGTCGCGTTTGTGAGGACTCGTCCGTCTACATTCGTTTGTCTTGTTCATGGACTCGTTCTTCTACCTTGCGGGATTTCAGGCAAGATGACCATACCCTCGAAATCACTTCTATCTTTGCTTGCTAGTTGCTCGCTCTTTTGCTATGCCTATGCTACAATACCTACCACTTGCTTATCATGCCTCCCATATTGTTGAACCCAACCTCTAACCCACCTTGTCGTAGCAAACCGTTGTTTGGCTATGTTACAACTTTGCTCAGCCCCTCTTATAGCGTTGTTAGTTGCAGGTGAAGATTGGAGTTGGTTCCTTGTTGGAACATGGCTATTTTGTTGGGATATCACAATATCTCTTATTTAATTAATGCATCTATATACTTGGTAAAGGGTGGAAGGCTCAGCCTTATGCCTGGTGTTTTGTTCCACTCTTGCCGCCCTAGTTTCCGTCATATCGGTGTTATGTTCCCGGATTTTGCGTTCCTTACGCGGTTGGGTATAATGGGAACCCCTTGACAGTTCGCCTTGAATAAAACTCCTCCAGCAAGGCCCAACATTGGTTTTACCATTTTCTACCTAGCCTTTTATTTCCCTTGAGTCGGCCGGCTCAAGGGTCATCTTTATTTTAACCCCCCCCCACGGGCCAGTGCTCCTCTGAGTGTTGGTCCAAACTGAGCGATGTCCGGAGCTACCAGGGGCAACTCTGGGCTGGCCCACCCGACGTCTGGCTCATCCGGTGTGCCCTGAGAACGAGATATGTGCAGCTCCTATCGGGATTTGTCGGCACATCTGGGTGGCTTTGCTGGTCTTGTTTTACCATTGTCGAAATGTCTTGTAACTGGGATTCCGAGTCTGATCGGGTCTTCCTGCTAGAAGGAATATCCTTCGTTGACCATGAGAGCTTGTGATGGGCTAAGTTGGGACACCCCTGCAGGGATTTGAACTTTAGAAAACCGTGCCCGCGGTTATGGCCAGATGGGAATTTGTTAATGTTCGGTTGTAGAAAACCTAAACTTGACCTTAATTAAAATGCACCAACCGCGTGTGTAACCGTGATGGTCTCTTCTCGGCGGAGTCCGTGAAGTGAACACGGTGTTGGAGTAATGCTTGACGTAGGTAGTTCTAGGATCACTTCTTGATCATAGATTCTCGACCGTGCTTTTGCCTTCTCTTCTCGCTCTCTTTTGCGTATTGTAGCCACCATATATGCTAGTCGCTTGCTGCAGCTCCACCTCATACCTTTTACCCTTCCTATAAGCTTAAATAGTTTTGATCGCGAGGGTGTGAGATTGCTGAGTCCCCGTGACTCACAAATACTTCCAAAAGCAGTTTGCAGGTGACGATGTTACCGAGCAGGTGACGCAACCAAGCTCAGGAGGAGCTCGATGAAGATCTTGTCCTATGTGTTGTTTCATTCTAGTTGATCAGTAGTGGAGCCCAGTCGGGACGATCGGGGATCTGTGTAGCATTTGGGGTAGTCTTCTTTTATTTTGGCTCCATAGTCGGGCCTTGATTGTATCTGGATGATGTAATGCTTTATTCTTGTATTGTGTGAAGTGGCGATTGTAAGCCAACTATGTATCCTTTTCCCTTATGTATTACATGGGTTGTGTGAAGATTACCTCACTTGCGACATTGCTTTCAATGCGGTTATGCCTCTAAGTCGTGCTTCGACACGTGGGAGATATAGCCGCATCGAGGGCGTTACAAGTTGGTAATCAGAGCCTTCCCCGACCTTAGGAGCCCCCACTGCTTGATCGAATTAGCTGACGTTGTTGAGTCTAGAAAAATGTTTTGAGTCAATTAGGAATTATATATCAGAGAGTTAGGAATTCTTTTTACTCCTCAGTCCCTTCATCGCTCTGGTAAGGCATCCTGACGTAGAGTTTTGACTCTTCTCTTCTCAAATTTCACTAAAAAAAATTTTAGGATCACGCGGGTATCTTGGAATCGTTCCGATGGTTTTGTGACGAGAACATTGTTCTTGGTGCCTCCTGACATTTAGGGGTTGTGGCAGTGTCCCGGGGAGTTGAGCTCCGAGGTGTTGTCGTCACAATTTTATCGTTGCAGTTCTGGAATACCTGAGTTTAGTTTTGCCGACATCGAAAATCTCTTTTATGCAGTTGTTGGTGAGATAACCTCGACGCCACCCAGTACTGGGGCGGGAGTTCGGGAGTATTGCCATTACTCGTATAATGGATGCTTTTCAAAGGTTGAGGTAAACGATTTCCGAAGGTTTCTTGGTTATGTGTTGAAGGATGGATACAGCTAGATGTAGGATTTGTTAGTTTTGGTTGAGATATTATGCTTCCCCTGTATCCCCAACACCTGATTGCATAACCAGAAAGTTTCGGGAGTTTATAAGTGGGAATTCAAGTAGCTCTTAGGATATCTTTCCGACAGAGGTATGATATGAAATTGGGGTTCGACGTCTAGTGGTCTGCCTATCCACGGTTGGTTTTACAGTGGTCTCGTTGTGTCTTAAAGAGTCCTTGGCTATGCCGACTCGGGGACGCTTTGTATGTCATGTGCACTGCCTTGTACATGATGGTGCTGTACGATCGAGCCCTTGTAGGCCCCACCACGAAAACTTCGGACGAAATCTCTATCGTATGTTTGTTCCAGCTTATTCTGCAAGCCAATTCTGTGTTTTGTTTTGAGTTGTGGTATTTGAGTTGCTTCGAAGTCAAATGTTGATTCCATACCTGTTCCTAAGCGGTGTTCTCATACTCCGATGTGAATACTAATCCTTCTTGATAATCAAGATTGTCATGTAAATCCAGTTCCACTGGTGTGTTTCTCTTCAAGTGGATCCGATCATTTCAACATCCGCAAGATCAAGTATCAGTTGTTCTCAATGGTGTTTGTTTCATCCGTCTCCAAGTTGCCTTTGTTTTTCCCTCCCACCCACCCTTTTTCTTCAAGGACTCAGATTTCTTAATCAAGTATCCTTTGATTCATGTGAAGTCTCTCCATTCTTTCCTTCATGTTCTTACTCGGTGATTCTCATGAAGATTCTAACGGAGCTTCAAGCTCGTCGCTCTTCACTCGTTTTCTTCTCTGGTGGATTCAAATCTAGCTTTCGGTGTTGATCTCATACCCCCTTTTCCTCGTTTCAAATACCCTCTCATATCGGTGCACCTCATAATAATTTACTTCTCGCAAATTCAGTTGTTCGGGAGTGCTGAAGATATCTCAGAAGGCTCGTCTTGTCTTTCAAGATCAGTTCAACCTTTCTCGAGGTTGTTATCTCATTCAAGTCTTTTAATTCAACCGGTGCATTCTCTCTTTTAAATTGTTCAACGGTGTTTTTTTTGAGTGGGCCCTAACCCACAGGTCTTTTCCCAGGATCTTACCTGACTCTTCTAATTTTTCCCGGAGCTAGCCTAAATTCTTTTGAAGTTTAACGTAAGAATGAATTTTCATTAGTCAGAGGGTTTCTCCAAGATCTTTCAAATTCTTTTCATCATTGGCTCAACCTCTTTGTTTCGATTCTTCCAGAGTGTCTAAACAATTCATGGTGGTATTTCTCGTCGTAATTCAAAATTTGAAGACCGAAGAAGATTTTCTCTCAATCCTGCTCCATCCTCTTCAAGATTCGTGATTCTAGCTTGTTGCCATCCCCTCATAATTGTTTTGATTATGAGAATTCTTTTCACCCATTCGGAGTAATTCAGGAGTCTTTTCAGTTTGTTTATATGAAGGCCATCAATTCAGGATTATTCATTCCAGCTTTCAGCTCTCATTCTCCAAATCTAACCGGTGCATCATTCAAGTATATTCTCTAATCAGTTCATGATCTCTTTGTTCTCTTGTATCTAAACTCTCTCATGTATTTTCGTTCATTCTCAATTCTTACGGTGGTTCTTCCAAGATTTTGTCTTCCTTCGTTCATCATATCAATTTATTCGTTGTTTCAACCCGACCGATGGTTCATGGAAGACCTTTCCAAGTTGATGCTATATCTATCTTAATCCTTTCTATGAGAATAAGTAGTATGCCAAATCCGTTGTTTGTCATCAATTTAATTGGTGAAGGTTAAGCATAATATAATTCTTATTCTTGTTCATCCAAGTGATTAATTCCTTATTCCGGAGGTTCATCAAATTCCTAATTTCAATTGTTCATCTTCTCTTTTTCCCGGAGTTCCAATCTTTTTCAACTATTTCACCATGGAGATTCATCTAAATCGGTACAAGGATTCACCTTGTGTTTTCAACCTCTTTTTCCTTTCATTTGATCATTCTTTGTTACCGGAGTTCTTCATGGAGGCACTACATGATGGTTTATCAAGGATTTATTTCCTTTTCGAAGTTTTCATCGAGATTCTTTTAAGGAGCTCAATCACTCTTCTTCTTGCATTCCGGAGTGCAATTCTTTTTAACTTTTCTTTTGAGATGGTGTTATGTCTTTCTTGACAATTTCCCTTCATGTTTCATGATTCAAAAGTTGTCAGGAATGAGATATTTAAACCCATCAATTTCTTCTTTGGATTTATCTTCGGTTATATTTCACCTAAAGCTTTCCCTAAGGACTGTTGCTATTTATGGTGCTTATAAATGACCCAAGTTTTTCATTTATCCTCCCGGTGATATAGTTTCTCGTCTCCTTGTAATATCAATCCATTTTTTTCCCGTGAGTGGCAGAATCTCACCTCATAGTTTTGAGTTGTTCTCCATAAGTCCACTACAAGATTACTCTTTTCGTTGTTGTTTTTTTCCAACAACTACGTTCGAACCTTCTCCTAAAGATGCTTCAATCTCAATCGAGAAGAAGATATTGTTTTCCTCCTCCGTTCATTCCATTCCATTATCTCATTTCTTCCGGAGGCATTGTGATGCTGCTCTCTTCAAACCTTCTTCTGTTCTTGTCAGGTTCTTGTTCTTTTCATGCTTATCCATTTAACCGGAGTGTTGTACCCTTTTGCTCAAGTTCTTTTAATATTATCAAGGCTTGCTTAACTTCTTAACCGGAGTGGTTTCAATATATATCGTGCCCTTCAACCTCGAGGTTTTTCGCAATGTTCTTTGTCCCTCTTTTCTAACGGAGTGTTTTCAACCTTGTTCACCTTCGTTGTACTCTTTTCTCGAATTTGTTCAACCTCTCAAGGTTCTTTGGTTTCACTCGTTTTTCAAAGGAGAAACTTAGTTTACCTCTCCTTTTTCTCTTCCGTTGTCCCTCTGGTGCCATTCTAGATCTCGGGACGAGATCCTCTCGTAGTGGTGGAGTGTTGTGACGCCCCGAGACCGATGTGCCAGGTGTCTTCTAGTTTTTCGCTGTTGTTGCCAAGTCATTTGCGTGCGTGTTGCATCTTATCATGTCATCATGTGCATTGCATCATCATGTTTAAAAACTTGCATCTGTCCCGGCCTCCTCGTTCCGTCCGTTGTCCGTTCTGAGCCCAGCCACACTTGCACGCGCCCGTGGCACCTCCGAAATATTATTTTATATGTGGACGGAAAATGTTCTCGGATTGGGTTGAAAGTTGGCGTGCGGTCTTATTATAGTGTAGATAGACCGCTTGTCAAGTTTCATCGCATTCGGAGTTCGTTTGATAGCCCAACCGTTAAACTATAGCGGCAGTATAGCCGGTCTAACGTCGGACGTTTTCGGTCTCCGGAAATAGTCGCCGGGCCTCCCTCTCTTCTCTTCTCATAGCTCGAGACCGTCTACACAGCTCACTACCTACCGCCAGGTCCAACCTGACCTCTCTTGTCAACCCGAAGGCCCTCCTCGCGCGCGCGTCCGAAAATTGTCCCGAACCCGACCCGGGGAGTCATCACCGTTGGGTCCGGATCATCCCCAAACGTCTACAAAACATCACCATTTCTTTATTTGGACTTCCTAGTCTATTTTTCTCGACTGCTCGATTTTAATTGGAGGGACGGATTAGCCCCTAAACTCTCCCTCTTTCCTTATATATATACTCCCTAGTCTAAATCTAGACCAAACCCTATTTTCTAGGGATCCTCCCCTATCCACTCGTCGCCGTCGCCACTCCAACGGATCCACTTCGGGATCCATCCCGCACCCACCTCGTGTTCATCCACCCACCAACCAGAGCAGCGTTCGTCCTTCCTGCCCGCATCCCACCGAGATCTATCTCCACCAACCGGACTCCACCCAAGCCTTCCCCTCGATCCACCTCGTCCCCGTGCCCGAGATCCACTCCTCCAACGCGCTCGGCCTCCACTATCTTCCTCGCGAGGACTCGCTCCAGCTTCCTCTGCCGCATCAAGAACGACGACCACAACTTGAACCCAGTCATCATTGTCACCCAAGCAGTCCCCATCCGACGCCCCCTTCTTATCCTTCTCATGCTCATCCCGTATCCCCTCTCTGAACCCTTTGTTTTCTGCCCATCTGCTGCAGGAGCAGCTACGCCCTGGCTAGGAGCACGCCGTGGGCGCCTCCGCTGTCCGACCTCGCCTCTGTCTCGACTTCGCCATGCTCCTCCCCTGCCCAGAGCCCGACCGCGACCAGCACCCGACGCCGGCAAGCAACAATAGAAGCTCCCGCATCCCCTCGTTCATGAGCCCGTCGTCCTCCACAGACCATGAACCCAGCCGTCTCCATCTTCTTCACGAAGGTTGCCTCGCTCGCCCCGTCGTCGGACGCCGCCGTCGTCGGACGCCGCTGTCGTCGGACGCCGCCATCGTCCTCCTCGACCCCACCGTCCAGATCTGCTCGGTGCCGCCCTGTTCCGCCGTTCCTCGAGGTCCCTGCACCTTCCAGCGCCCCTGCTGCCTCAATTCCATTGCACCGTCCTCGGCTTCCACTTCAACGAGGAGCAGGAGCACCACTCATCGTCGTTGACTGCAGCCGCATGTGGACTCCCGCGCCTTGGGCCGCCTTCGGTTTCCAAGGTCTAGCCCGCTCCAGATCCGGCCGGCCTCCGCCAAGTCGCCGCTGCCTTCAGCCCTCGTTGTTGCTGGAGTTTGTGCTGCCGCTGCTCTGCTTCTGCTTCTGCTTCCTGTCGAGAAGAGGGCGCGCCTCCTATGCATCGAACGGGGCCGCTCCAACACCCGCTGACTCCTCCAACAAGGCCGGCCCAACATCAGCGCTTGATGATCGCACCCAAGCCCAGCATCGCCCCCCTGCAGGCCTTCCCTCTCCACCAGTTGGGCTAAGGCCCGGTGGTGAGCAGCCGCCAAACCCCCCCTGTGTAGCTGGGCCAGACAATTTCGGCCCAGTGGTTGTTTTTTATGGTTTTGCGAATTTGTTAATTAACCAGGGTTTTACATATTTGCAGGAAAACCCTTGCACTTCATGCATATAAGAACTCATCAACCGTGCATCGGATTTAAACAAACTTAACATGAAAGTTGCCTAGAATTTTGTCTAGTTTTATAATATGTCATTTTCATCCATGTTTAAAATGCTTAAAACGCTGTTTGTTTAAATTTGCTTAAATAACTTGCTAAAATGATTTATTTGATAACTATTTAACCGTAACTCGGAATTTAATAAACTTTATATGTAAATGGGGTAGAAAAATTCCTAGTTTAACATGGTGGTCTTACTTTGCATGTTTAACAACTCTAAAATATGGTTTAGGGAAGAACAGTACCATAACCAAAATATGCATATGGGGTTTTACCAGAATTGTTGTTTGTTGTTTCCGACCTCATTTAAACTTGCCTAGGTAGGTAGTTTTGTTGTGCTTCACCCCTTCCCATGCTAACCAACATTTAATTTTGTTGAGTACATAAACAAGAGAGAACTAAATAAGGCATGTGGTGTTCCGTCGATGTGCAACTCGTTGCATATTGAGGTCCACTTAACTTGTAGTGTTGTTTGTGCATTTTGCCATGCCTCTTTAAACCGTACATGCATCATACTTGTTTGCGCATCGTGCCATGCTTATGTGATGATTGTTTACTATGTTGTTTGCATTCTTTCCGGTGTACTTCTTCTCGGTAATCCGGTAACGTCGCGTTTGTGAGGACTCGTCCGTCTATGTTCGTTTGTCTTCTTCATGGACTCGTTCTTCTACCTTGCGGGATTTCAGGCAAGATGACCATACCCTTGAAATCACTTCTATCTTTGCTTGCTAGTTGCTTGCTCTTTTGCTATGCCTATGCTGTGATACCTACCACTTGCTTATCATGCCTCCCATATTGTTGAACCAAGCCTCTAACCCACCTTGTCCTAGCAAACCGTTGTTTGGCTATGTTACTGCTTTGCTCAGCCCCTCTTATAGCGTTGTTAGTTGCAGGTGAAGATTGGAGTTGGTTCCTTGTTGGAACATGGCTATTTTGTTGGGATATCACAATATCTCTTATTTAATTAATGCATCTATATACTTGGTAAAGGGTGGAAGGCTCGGCCTTATGCCTGGTGTTTTGTTCCACTCTTGCCGCCCTAGTTTCCGTCATATCGGTGTTATGTTCCCGGATTTTGCGTTCCTTACGCGGTTGGGTATAATGGGAACCCCTTGACAGTTCACCTTGAATAAAACTCCTCCAGCAAGGCCCAACATTGGTTTTACCATTTGCCACCTAGCCTTTTCTTTCCTTTGAGTCGGCCGGCCCAAGGGTCATCTTTATTTTAACCCCCCCGGGCCAGTGCTCCTCTGAGTGTTGGTCCAAACTGAGCGATGTCCGGAGCTACCAGGGGCAACTCTGTGCTAGCCCACCCTTCGTCTGGCTCATCCGGTGTGCCCTGAGAACGAGATATGTGCAGCTCCTGTCGGGATTTGTCGGCACATCTGGGTGGCTTTGCTGGTCCTTTTTTACCATTGTCGAAATGTCTTGTAACCGGGATGCCGAGTCTGATCGGGTCTTCCCGCTAGAAGGAATATCCTTCGTTGACCATGAGAGCTTGTGATGGGCTAAGTTGGGACACCCCTGCAGGGATTTGAACTTTCGAAAGCCGTGCCCACGGTTATGGGAAGATGGGAATTTGTTAATGTTCGGTTGTAGAAAACCTGAACTTGACCTTAATTAAAGTGCACCAACCGCGTGTGTAACCATGATGGTCTCTTCTCGGCGGAGTCCGGGAACTGAACACGATGTTGGAGTAATGCTTGACGTAGGTAGTTCTAGGATCACTTCTTGATCATAGATTCTCGACCGTGATTTTGCCTTCTCTTCTTGCTCTCTTTTGCGTATGGTAGCCACCATATATGCTAGTCGCTTGCTGCAGCTCCACCTCATACCTTTTACCCTTCCTATAAGCTTAAATAGTCTTGATCGCGAGGGTGTGAGATTGCTGAGTCCCCTTGACTCACAGATACTTCCAAAACTAGTTTGCAGGTGCCGATGTTACCGAGTAGGTGACGCAACCAAGCTCAGGAGGAGCTCGATGAAGATCTTGTCCTTTGTGTTGTTTCGTTCTAGTTGATTAGTAGTGGAGCCCAGTCGGGACGATCGGGGATCTGTGTAGCATTTGGGGTAGTCTTCTTTTATTTTGGCTCCGTAGTCGGGCCTTGATTGTATCTGGATGATGTAATGCTTTATTCTTGTATTGTGTGAAGTGGTGATTGTAAGCCAACTATGTATCCTTTTCCCTTATGTATTACATGGGTTGTGTGAAGATTACGTCACTTGTGACATTGCTTTCAATGCGGTTATGCCTCTAAGTCGTGCTTCGACATGTGGGAGATATAGCCGCATCGAGGGCGTTACAGTGAATCACTTGAGCCATGAGACATTTTCGGTGCCATGGAGCTAGATCAGTGAGCTATTACGCTTTCATAGAGCATATCGTTGATTCAGATGTGCTCCTTTTCACTAAATACTCCACTTGAGGGACAAGAAAACTGCATTTGCTAATCTTAGCATATAGTTTTTATGACCTTAGAATGTCCAGGACTAACTTTAGATGCTTGAGATGAGCTTGTTTGGTCTTGCTATATATCAGAATATCATCAAAGAATACCAAAAGGTATTTCCGGAGCAAAAACATGATTCATTAAAGATTGGAAGGTAGCATGTGCATTAGTGAGTCCAAATGGCATCACTAAGTATTCATAATGACAAAAATATGTCCTAAAATTTATGAATGTCTTCTCTTCTCATTCTTATCTCATGATAACCTGATCTCAAATCAAGTTTGAAAAACAGTTGTGCACCATGTAGCTCATCTAATAGATCCTCAATGACAGGAATATAGAATTGATTTTCTGCACTTAACCCGAAAGCAAGTTTGAAAACAAGACCTGCTCTGTGAAGTGATGGAAGTAGTGAAGGTTTAGGCTTTGGATATGTGAAGTTCAGGTTTTGGAGTAGAGGTCAGAAGCTAGTGCGGGTAGCCCTGTCGGAAAATAGAAAGAAGAGACTGATGCACCTGCCCGGCAGTGGGTGGGTTCAGCTCGAACAACTGGGATAGGAGTTTTTTCTCTATCTTGCGCCATGGTGTTCAAGCAGTGCATCCAGAAAGCTATGATTCATGGGAGGGAGCAGCTTCAATAGCTTTGGCTGTGAAAACTCTTGGTCTTGGAGAATCAATGTCATTAGTTCACCCAAGATCAGTAGGACAAATAACCACTAGGTTTATGCCAGAAAAGTGTCTTGCGTGACGGGGAAAGAGTGGAAAAAGAAAGAGATTCATCAGCTATGGAATCTGACAGGTATCGGTATTGAACAGAGGGGGCTGTTCACAAAGCATCCCATGGATGGTAATGGTGCTTCCCCAGCTGTTGTTCCTACTCCTTTGGCTGGTGCCAAATCAGGCGACTTTGAAGTTGAAGCTTGCCCGCAGAATGATGTAACCATTCTGGTAGTACTATGATTGCCTTAGAGCGCAGATGTCTCTGTCCCTAGGAAGGTGATGCTTAGGTGCGAGGTGAAACACAAGCACGAGATCAAGAAAAGAAATCATACGGATTGCAACCTACAGATGAATAATCTGCTTCATTGTTCCCACCATCTATATCAGATGTTTAATAAGAATAGGAATTGAATAAGCTACTGATTGACTGAGGAAGCATTTGAAAAGAAAGGAAGGGTGATGCTTGTTAAACAAAGCTGCGTGTGGGGCCGCCACGTATAGCTGTAGTTTCTGATGTAGCGTCTTTTATTTCCGTTATTGGTATAGTAGCATCGGTTATTGCTCAGGTTACGAATGACCCAATCTATCCATCGCAACCACCCCTACTTCTAGTAGATGGAGATGCGCACCTAGAAAAGACGGATGAAAGAGAACCTGCCCTTCTGACTTATTCTCTTGTTTGTCCTTTACACAAAGCGATCTATGGTTTCAACAAGCCCCAATAGCGTCGTTTTTTGAAGTTCAACATAGTGGTTATGTTATCCAGGCAGGGTTTGCTCGGAGTGATCATGATTCGGCCATGTTCGTATTAGTTTATCCTCGAGGACATGCTATTATGTTGTTGTATGTTGATGATATCAAACTGACTGGTGATTACTCCGTTACCATATCGCTGATCAAGTGTCGCCTTCATCAATTATTTGCTATGAAGGCGCTGACGCGCCCTAAGCCTTTTCTTGGCTTGGAGGTCGCACATTCTCTAGTGGATATTTGGTATCTCAGATCAAATAACGTCATCACTTGATCACTGGAGCTCAACTCAATGATGAGAAGACTGTTGACACTCCCTTGGAGCTTTACGTTAAACTCCGACCGACTGATGGCTCACCGTTATCTGATCCGACGTAGTACAGATAGTAGGTCGGCAGTTTTGTTTATCTGACAATCTCTTGCCCAGATGGCTTTTCCTAAGAAAGTCATCCTTTCACGGCTGCCTCCCGGTCAGTTCACATTGCAGCAGTTCATCGGATTCTTAGATATATTCGAGGTACCTTTTTTCGAGCCATCCTTTTTTCCGTCATCATCTTCTTTAGAGTTGTGTGCAACTACTGATGTTGATTGGGCCTTCAGATAGGTGCTCAACTACAGGGGCAGCCCCGACCAAAGCCTTCCAACGCGGTTAGTATAAGTCGATCGGCTGCCGCCGGTTGAGTGATAGGCCTACCTAAATGCTTCCGGCCTTTTCTTTGGTCTAAAGGACCTAAACTACTCACTTGCCAAACTGCCTATTCATGTGCCCTTTCCTAAACCACTTTGCTAGTTCTATACACCTGCCAGGATGCTTCTATTGCTTGTTACGTATTTGATACTGCTCACTATAATGGAATAGCTTTGTACTCAGTACATGATTGCTTTATAGCACCTGTAGGTTATGCAAACAAATTCCCTCAGAGTGGCAGCTTTTCAATGTAGCTAATCCACTACATCTTATAAATTGTATAGTTATTCAGAACCTCTTCCTTCGAGCTCCTATGGAAGATCTTGGCCTCACGCGCCTTAGGCGATTTCTATTTTCCTTAGTTCAGAATTAGTCTTTAATTTAGGCCGTGGGTTTCTACAAATTAGGTTAGGCCAAGATATTTGAACTTGTGCAAACCAACCAGTTCTCCCATTTTTTCCTTGTGGATCGACACCCGAAGTACTACACGATAGGTATTGCTTTGCCTTTTGCAGATGCTAGTACAGTCCTATTTCAATCAAAAAGTAGAGTCCTAATTTCAAGTACAGACCACCGCTTTCTTTTTCTTTGGACTGAAGACCCGCCTAAGTTGATAGTGCTGACTTCCCACCCGAGACTGACTTGCTTACCTCTGCACCAACAGCTTAAATAGTAGAATTTATAACACTCCATTCTTCTATAGATAGCCTAGAATCGGAACTAGAATATGTGCCCGACTTACCTATTTCCAAGACAGTTACTCAACTTCCATCGCTGCTTGACACTCTCGTAGTAGATCATAAGAGAAGTATTCTTTAAAGAAATTTGAATAGAAAGGTGGACTAGCTCGAGACCTTGGCTTCAAACAATCGATTGAATCTGGATTCCTTTGCTTATCCTTCCTAGCTATAGTCTCTCTTGTGCCTTCGGCAGTAAAAGTGAAAGATTTCTGTATCAGTAGTTTGTTTCCCCATTTTCTCAAAGAACGCATAAAACCTGTTCCCTCACCGTATCAAAAGATCAAGCAGAAGAGTCCTCTTCTTCAAGAAGAGTTTTTCATTTCACTCTTCCGCAGCAATGCCCGGGCAATAAAACAGTATGAGCAAAACAATATCATAGCAAACAACATGTGCTGGTTGGATAGAGCAATTAGTAGTTGACGTTCGAGCCAATCTTCTCTCTAATAGACTTTAGATTCAGTCGTTCGTTTGTTTTGTTTTGAATTGACATAGAGAAATCTTTCTCGCGTTCCCTTAATTCAGGAATAGGTGGCGAAGACTACTTGTTCCTCGTATACATATATATAGGTAAATTGTTTGGGGCACCTAGGTGCCCAGGCACCTAGCATTTAATAGCTCGCATGTCCACCCATTTGTATTTATTGATTTGAATAGAATTAAAACACACATTAATTGATGGAGAGAGAATGGCAGAATAAAAAGGAAACATATATAGTATGTACGCACAATGTGACTCGTCGGCCTGTGGATTTTTTCTACGCACAGATGAATAAATGTATACATAAAAGTTGATACCATTCTGAAATATTCATGACAAAATATTTTTAATTATCTATATCAACAAATTGTGCGCCGACTCCAAATAATATAAATATACCCATGGTATATATACCTACTAATGAAATTATGTACATACACGGGTACGTATATATCCAATGATTTATTCTAGGTTTTAAGGTATTAAAGTAATTATATACGTAGCGGATATGTATATACCTACTAACGAAATTATGTACATACGTGGGTATACATATACCTATGAACAAAATTATATACATACCCCTGCAAAAAAAGAAATTATATACATACGCGGGTATGCGTATACCTACCAAAGAAATTATGTACATATGCGGGTATGCATATACCCCTAACAAAATTATGTACATACGAGGGTATGCATATATCAAGTAACAAAATTATGTATATATGTGCCTGCCTTGAAAAAAGGTACATGTACGAGTATGTGTATGTGTATACCCAATTAGATGGTGGGTATGTGTATACCTACTGCTGAAGTTACGTAACATACATGTGTATTTTACATACGTAGTGATTTATTCTACGAATCAATAAGTGGTATATAAGGAGGTAATAAATGTTGATTTTTATTCACTATGGTATTTTAATCACCTTCCTTTTCTATGATGTGACATGCATGCATGGGACAGTTAAAGAATTAAAGCCTGCCAAATTAACTAGTAATTAAATCATTTACATTGGTTTCCAAATCTGTCGCTAAACACGATCTAACGATGGATAGGCAAGGTGCCCAGGCACCTAGGTGTTCCAAACTGGCGTCTATATATATATATATATATATATATATATATATATATATATATATATATATATATATATATATATATATATATATATATATATAAAGGAAAGGGGTTATTTTTCCTTTACGGCAATAAGAGTTGATTCCCTTGCTTGTAGTTTTGGATCGATTCCGTGTATTTCACATATTTAAGAGTGGTTAGGAGAGAGAATCAATGTTTATGGGAAGAGGGAAAGAAAGATCAAGGGAAGAAGCGGGGTAGAGGAATTGGTCAACTAATCAGGCTCATGACCTGAAGACTGCAGGTTCGAATCCTGTCCCCGCCTAATCATAGTCAAAATCCGAGTTTGATCCTAGCTCAGAAGGAACGCTAGCTATATGCTTAACACATGCAAGTCGAACATTGTTTTCGGGGAGCTGGGCAGAAGGAAAAGAGGCTCCTAGCTAAAGTTGTCTCGCCCTGCTTCAAAACTACAGGGCGCGCGCTACGGCTTTGACCTAACGGCCTCCATTTGCTGGAATCGGAATAGTTGAGAACAAAGTAGCGAATAGGTGCGTAACGTGTGGGAATCTGCCGAACAGTTCGGGCCAAATCCTGAAGAAAGCTCAAAAGCGCTGTTTGATGAGCCTGCGTAGTATTAGGTAGTTAGGTAGGTAAAGGCTGACCAAGCCAATGATGCTTAGTTGGTCTTTTCGGATGATCAGCCACACTTGGACTGGGACACGGCCCAGACTCCCACGGGGGGCAGCAGTGGGGAATCTTGGACAATGGGCGAAAGCCCGATCCAGCAATATCGCGTCAGTGAAGAAGGGTAATGCCACTTGTAAAGTTCTTTTTTCGAGCGCGCGATCATGACAAGACTCGAGGAAGAAGCCCCGGCTAACTCCGTGCCAGCAGCCGCGGTAAGACGGGGGGGGGGCAAGTGTTCTTCGGAATGACTGGGCGTAAAGGGCATGTAGGCGGTGAATCGGGCTGAAAGTGAAAGTCGCCAAAAAGTGACGGAATGCTCTCAAAACCAATTCACTGGAGTGAGACAGAGGAGAGTGGAATTTCGTGTGTAGGGGTGAATCCGCAGATCTACGAACGAACGCCAAAAGCGAAGGCAGCTCTCTGGGTCCCTATCGACGCTGGGGAGCTAACCGGATGAGTGTTTGCCCTTGGTCTACGCGGATCAGGGGCCCAACTAACGCGTGAAACACTCTGCATGGGGAGTACGATCGCAAGACCGAAACTTAAAGGAATTGACGGGGGCCTGCACAAGCGGTGGAGCATGTGGTTTAATTCGATACAATGCGCAAAACCTTACCAACCCTTGACATATGAACAACAAAACATGTCCTTAGCAGGATGGTACTGACTTTCATACATGTGCTGCATGGCTTTCTTCAGCTCGTGTCGTGAGATGTTTGGTCAAGTCCTATAACGAGCGAAACCCTTGTTTTGTGTTGCTGAGACATGCGCCTAAGGAGAAATTGCCACCGAGTGATGTGCCAGCGCTACTACTTGATTGAGTGCCAGCACATAGCTATGCTTTCAGCAAGAATTTCACCATTGGGAGCCGGTGCCTTTTGAAGCACTTTCACGTGTGAACCGAAGTCGTCTTGCCCAAGACCCACGGAGACCTACCTATAGTGACGTCAAAGTACCAGTGAGCATGCAGGTTTAGTTGAAATTGGTTACAAAAACGTCGAGTTGGCAGTGGAGGAAGACTCGACATGAAGGCCAGAAAATGGTGTGGAACGTAGTGGTAATAGTATGCGCCCCGCTCCGAAACAAAGAAAAAGCTGCATGCCGCACTCACGAGGGACTGCCAGTGAGATACCGGAGGAAGGTGGGGATGGCGTCAAGTCCGCATGGCCCTTATGGGCTGGGCCACCCATGTGCTAGAATGGCAATAACAATGGGAAGCAAGGCTATAAGGCGGAGCGAATCCAGAAGGATCACTTCAGTTCGGATTGTTCTCTGCAACTCGGGAACATGAAGTTGAAATCGCGGATCTGCATGCCGTGGTGGATATGTACCCGGGCCCTGTACACACCGCCGGTCACACCCTAGGAATTGGTTTCTCCCGAAGCATCGGACCAATGATCACCCATGACTTCTGTGTATCACTAGTGCCACAAAGGCCTTTGGTGGTCTTATTGGCGCATACCACGGTGGTGTCTTCGACTGGGGTGAAGTCGTAACAAGGTAGCCGTAGGGGAACCTATGGATGGATTGAATCCTTCGCGATGGAAATGTCCTCGCCTACTTGACTAAACTAAGGACCTCAACAGTATAAACATGTAGATTTTCTACTTTTCCATTTTCCTTCTTGTTTATCAATCACCAATCAAGACAAAGCGGGCACTACGGTGAGACGTGAAAACATCCGATCCCATTATGAGCTCGATATATATGTGGAATCGTCTTGCGCCATATGTACTGAAATTGTTCGGGAGACATCGTCAAAGCCCAGAGAAAGAGCAAGAAAACGGATGCGCTAACGCGCAACGGCTTTTGCGCTAGTTTCTCAAAAAATCGTATAAAAATCAAGCAAGAGAACTAAAGAAAGCGTTAGCGCATTGGACTCGAAATCCAAATTGTGTTAGCTGATAAAGAAAAAATAGAATATAACAGAGAAATATTGGTTCTAACTGGTTGGTAAAAGGACTCTAAATCCTTTGAGTGGTTCTATTCCACAACAGAACAAAGAATGAAATGAATGAATGAAAGCCATGACCATGCCTCCAGTAGGAAGATCGAGGAACCGGTGCTGGTGCTCCTGGTTCATGGGACCCTAACCGCCATGGGGAGATTAGATATTATTCTTTCGCAAGTCCAGCCAATGGAGATAGGTTGAGGAGAAAGAAAGGAGAAAACTAAAGAGAAAGATGGACAGTAGATTGACAGTATCCGAATCAAATAAGAAAAAACGTAGCTATTTCATCAAATCCCGATTGTGTGGGTGTGAAGTGGAAAACTCCCGTTCTGGCTGGCAGCGGGCATAGGACTGAAAATCCTCTTTCGCCGGGCCTCTTGGTCTTGAAATCCAAATGGACAGAGTGGTTCGAATCCACCTCAGAACGAACAAAGAAAAAGGCATTGAGCGGGTGCAAGCTTGAGGAGCTAGGAAGGATGGAAGAAAGTTTGACCATTTTTTCACTGAACTACTCGAACATTTTGTTCGAAAAAGCAGAAATAGCTCAGTTCGAGAGAGGTTTGAGCTTCATCGGTTAGTGTTCACCAAAGGATGAGGTTTCTTTCCCGTCCTACAAATTGAAACCATTCTAGCTTGATATTGTGATATCATCAAATCATCCAATGGAGCATGGAAACCATTTCGGTGGCGGTAATGGCCTCCAGTAGTTTTCTATGGAACCATACCACTATGGTCATCTATAAGATTAGACTGTGCCGCTTCACTAGACTTTCCTGAACCATCTATTTGATCCCCACGGCCGTGACACCACTTTCTAAACAAAAGTTTCCAAAATCCAATGCGGAACCAAGAAGTAAGAGAAATTCATCATGGTAATTGTTAGTCGAAAACCAAAGTGGAACGGAGAGAATGGAGAGTCAGTTACAATGAAAAAATTGTTGAGGAATCATGTTGAAAGAACAACATTATGTGTCATAAATATCGTATATAGAGATTTTTCATGTATCGATGGTTTTGATTCAATTATGAAAGTACACTGTACTGGAAATGCACCCCTAGTTACGCAGAAGTGCAAGCACAGAAGCGGATGACCGGACCTTACCAACATACTCAAAAAAGTATTCTATAGTGGGGTCTGTGCTCTTGACAAGTAGTGTTTCCAGTCTACCTATGTCAAATCGGGTGTGAAGTGTCCTTCTAGGTTCTGGCTGGTAGAGCAGACGACTGAAAATCCTCTTTAGGTTCATGCATGGGACTCTAAATCCCAATTGCGCTAGCTCTGTGGTTTGATTCCACAACGGAACGAACAATGAATGAATGTGGGCGATCAACCAGGTAAGCCTGTTCCTAGGAAAGAAAGGACTAGGGAGGGATTGAGAGAAGCTTTCATAGTGGAAAATGAAAAAAAGCATATCGTTCTTAGAAATTGTGGAATTTGACTCAGTTAGAGCTATGGTTTAGCATCAAGAGGGATGGTTTGTAAAAGCAACATGAAGAATTACTCAGATACCCATGAGTGAATATAACTTGGGTCGTGTTATAAATGCTCTGGCTAAACCTATTAATGGGAGAGGCGAAATTGTAGCTTCCGAATCTCGCTTAATTGAATCTCCTGCTGCAAGTAGAATTTCCAGGCGTTCCATATATGAACCTCTTCAAAAAGGGCTTATTGCTATCGATTCGATGATCCCTATAGGGCGCGGTCAGCGAGAGTTCATTATTGGGGACAGACAGACTTGCAAAACAGAAGTAGCCATAGATACAATTCTCAATTAAAAAGGGCAAGGTGTAATATGTGTTTATGTAGCTATCGGTCAAAGAGCATCCTCCGTAGCTCAAGTAGTAACTACTTTCCATGAGGAGGGGGCCATGTAATACACTATTGTAGTAGCTGAAACGGCAGATTCACCTGCTACATTACAATACCTCGCTCCTTATACGGGAGCAGCCCTGGCTGAGTATTTTATGTACCACGAACGACATACTTTAATAATTTATGATGATCTCTCCAAACAGGCACACGCTTATTGCCAAATGTCCCTTCTATTAAGAAGACCACCCGGCCGTGAGGCTTATCCAGGGGATGTTTTTATTTGCATTCACGCCTTTTAGAAAGAGCCGCTAAATTAAATTCTCTCTTAGGAGAAGGAAGTATGACCGCTTTACCAATAGTTGAGACTCAATTTGGAGACGTTTCTGCCTATATTCCTACTAATGTAATCTCCATTACAGATGGAAAAATATTCTTATCTGCGGATCTATTCAATGCCGGAATTCGACCCGCTATTAATGTGGGTATTTCTGTTTCTAGAGTAGGATCCGCGGCTCAAATTAAAGCCATGAAACAAGTAGCTGGCAAATCTAAATTGGAACTAGCTCAATTTGCAGAGTGACAAGCCTTTGCACAATTAGCCTCTGCTCTCGATAAAACAAGTCACAATCAATTGGCAAGGGGTCAACATTAAGGGAATTGCTTAAACAATCCCAGGCAAATCCTCTCCTAGTGGAAGAGCAGATAGCTACTATTTATACCGGAACAAGAGGATATCTTGATTCGTTAAAATTGAACATGTAAAGAAATAGTTCAATCACCCTAGAATCATCAAAATCCGCTTGAAATGGAGAGCGGCGCAAGTCTTACACTCTTTCTCTCACTCTCTATCCTCTGTCTTTCAGATTTTCCTCTCGTAGCTGATATAGTGAAATATTATTATGTAAGGGAGCTGATCCACATGATTCAATGGTGAATTCTGATTTCCCCACAGACTGGACCAAAGGAGAAGAATAGAATAATTCACTGGTGCAGGCGGAGCAGCAAACCTTCATAGAAAAGGGAGAAAACCTGAAAAAAAACCGAAAGTCTTGGCTGTATGACAAATGCTCAAATAATTCAGCTGTGTATTCAGATCCAAACGATCAAGAAAGGATCCCAGACTGCTCAAGATTATCTGCGCAGGATCAAATTCCAGTCTGATCAACTTGCAGCAGCTGGAGAACCTGTGACAGACAAAGATCTTGTCTTGTACACACTTGGTGGATTAGGCGCAGACAGCCACTGATCAGATTTAGCTGACCTCAGAGGGGACTGAGATGGTGGAGAATAGCCACCAAGGAGAGTGGCAGAAGACATCATATCCAAGGACTAACAGAGCAGCAAATAAGATGAAATGTAAGTCACCAGTCAAAGCCATGAGGAAGAGCTCAAGGATTCAGGACACTGGGCTGACCATCCAGGAGAAGGCGACATAGAGGATATCACAAAAGAATCTAGAAGGTAATCCCTCTTGCTCCAAAAATTCTTTTGCTATCCTAAATGTTGTCCCTAATACATATTATTATGAGATTCCTTCCAAAAAGTAATATTAAATTAAAAGGATCCAATGAAGAACTGGGGAATACCTTATATCCAGTCCTTCTCTATGACTTGCCGAATAGACTTATTCGCAGCCATACACTGTCTTATTTAAAAGAGTCTCCTGTCTCGTGAACGATCGAACTTGGTAAACTTTGAAATAATCATTTAGATAGCATTAGCCGCTTTTCTTCCTTTTCTCTGCCAGTCTTTCAAGTTCTCACCCTCCCAGAAAAGAAGGGAAAGTCTTCTTACTAGCTAGCTTTTATATCTCACGAATAGGGAGTTAAGGAGTGTAACTATAACCTATTTGTCACAAAGTTCAATACTCTCTGGAGGAGGTAAATCAATGGATACGGGTACACCTGGTTGAAGCAGCCCCTACACTTCTATGGGTTGTTCCAGCCTCTGCTAGTGGGTGGTTTTTCATTTCTACAATAGGTGCTTGGTTCAAAAAAATCTTATGAGTTGAGTTCGTCCTCAGCTACGGATTGGGGGCAGCATTCTCAGATTACTTGAATTGTTGCTAGCTTAGAGGAGAGAAAAAAAAATCCCGCTTTCATTTACCTTTAAGTCCGAGAGAAGGCTTTTTCTTTCTATTAAAAGATCACAAATCAGAGGGGTAATCAGTCCTCTTTCAATCCTTCATCTTCTTATGAGTAGCCGCCACAAGGGGTCCTCAGTCTGAATCCTCCCCTAGCATTGGACCAACAGTCAGTCTAGCTCTCGCTCTTATCCAATTTCCTTATCCTTTCAAGGCAAGGTCAGAGTAGTAGGAAAATACAATTTCTTTTGTTGCATGCGGACCCGCTTGTGAGACTGAAGAAATTGAAGCTAAATGACAATCTTAACCTACTTGCTTATAGGATCCTTAAGAAACTGTGGACTTTTGCACCTTTCTGTCTAGCTTGAGTTATCTTTTAGTTATCTCCCCTCGGCAAAGTGGATAGGAAAGAGTCTTGCTTCCATTCCACTAGCCAAGAATACGGAGAGTGACTTTCTCTTTTGAACCTCTTAAACTGACATGAAAAAAGTGGTAGACCGCTAAGAGATATAGGGACCGCCATGCTCGTCCACTTTCTTGATAAACGACTCGATGCATTTTCTCTTCCTTGCCCTGAGACTGAGACATATCAAAAAGATCTATTACTAAAAGGAGATTGGGATCATTCTGTGGTTACCGGATAATGGGAATAACTAATCATAAATTTGGAAATGAGCACGAAATGCCTATAAATGAATTTTCTCATTATTCGTTATTTCCGAGTCTTTTCATTGCATTCACTTACAACAAGAAACAACCACCAGCGTTTGGTGAAGCACTTGCATTTTGGTGCATTCTTCTTCCTTTCCTTGGTCTTTCGTTCCGTCATATTCCAAATAAATTATCTAATTACAACGTATTAACCGTTAATGCACCTTTTTTAATCAAATCTTAGGGACATGGTCTAATCATGAGGGTAGTATTTTATTATGGTGTTGGATCCCAAGTTTTTATGGATTCCTTTTTTGTTACCGGGGTCAACCCCAAAGCCATAATGTCTCAAAACGAAGAGGCTATAGAGAAACTTTGTTTTTTCCCTTTATCTCGAACTTCGTGAAGAACTCCATTCTATCTCTCCAACAAAAAAGTTGGGCTGCGCCCCAGTTGTACACTCCCTTCATTCGGAGAACCCTTGTTGATTCTGAACTTCGTTCACAAAGTAAGCGTCATTTTAACGGGCCATCCCTTTTTAATGCGCCGCTTGACCCTGTTTTGAAAATGAGCTTTGCTCTTCTGGGCGCTGGGCGCTCCCGTGGTTCGCGAGAAGGAAAAAGGACTAATCTTTTGTTACATCTGGCACGAGATGAGAAGAGAGAGAGAGCTTCGTCTATCGATGAACAGCAGATTGACGAAGCACTTGGCATTGCTTTGTTTTTCTCTCCTTTCCTATCAGCGAGTTTCAATCCTTTTGTTCGAAATTTCTTCGTTCATACCGAACCTCTTGCAGAATCAAATCCAGTTCCACAAGATCCTATATCAGCTATACATCCTGCTTGTAGTTATGCAGGAGATGTCGCCAGTGCTATGGGCTTTGGGTTATGTAGATAAAAAATGATGAATGGGATTGTGGCACTCCACTCGCCGCCAATGCGGAAGGATGCCACCAACAAGAATGGAGCGCTGCTTCGCTCTGCTGGATGTGTCAGATCCCATATAAGAAGCTCGCTCTTTACCCGATCATTCAAACATTTTGTGGGTGGTGCGCCTGCTCTATTGTTGCGTAGCAATAGAAGCCTGCTCATGCTGCTTCGGTGGAGCTTTTTTGCCTTCTCTTTGCTCTAGACAGGAGCGCTAATGGACACGGGGAGGGAGCAGGCGAAGTGTGTCATTCGTAATGGAAAGAAAGACACCACTACTTCGCCTCTTTGTTGGACCGCCGGCACGAACACGGTGGTCTCTGACCAGGACCAGGAACCAATTCGGATTTGGATCTTGACATGTCGGTTGTTTTTAACCATAGGCATATCGCCAGGAAGTTGGTGGGCTCATCATGAATTAGGTCGGGGTGGCTGGTGGTTTCGAGATCCCGTAGAAAATGCATCTTTTATGCCTCGGGTATTAGCCACAGCTCCTATTCATTCAATAATTCTACCCCTTCTTCATTCTTGGAACTCGCTTCAGAATATTTTGACTCTTCCATGCTGTGTCTTAGGAACTTTTTCAATACGGTCGGGATTGCTAGCTCCCGTTCATAGTTCCCCTACAAACGATAGACGAGGAAGATTTTTATGGCGGTTCTTCCTTCTAATTACAGGCATATCTATGACTCTTTTTTACCAGATGAAGCCGGAGGCATCGGTTTGTAGAACCTATAAAAAAGAGATGGTTGTGGCGCGAATTACTCTTGTGCACCTACGTCACTCGGCTCGCGCGCAACCCCGCCCCGTTATGTTATGTTATGGAAGAATTTAGCTTCTTGTTGGGTTGGTTATTCAAAGCCAGCAACTGGCTGCCGGATTTCGTCCCGTCCGTAGCGCTTCGGAAGTCACTCTGGCATGGCGCTGCTAGATACTTCTGATCAATAGGAATAGGAGGAAAAAAGCTTATGATGAGCATCTATTGGAGTCGATCATTTCCAGGATCTAATTCTAGTTTCTTATGATGTAGTGGAAACGCCTCACAATCTTCAGTTTTATGCTTACGCTTAAGGGAAGAAATGTTCTTGGTGGATGCAGGCCCTGGTACCCCCAAAATTTGTATGCAAGATGAGCTTACAGGACTGCCAATCAAGCGAGCCACCAGGTTTGAGAATAAGGTGGGATCCAAGAATGTAGTGGCTGGTGAATCACTGATCAAAAAGCGGATTTTTGAGAGATTCTTCATCGATCTAGTGGCCGGTGAATCACTGATCAAAGAGTGAGCAACCGCCAGGTTTTAATGATTTTGTGGGATCCCTGGATCTAGTGGCTGGCGAACCGCTTCTTCTTCCACAAAGATTCAGACAAAACCAAGCTTGGATAGAACTGAAGAAGATTTGGTGAACAAAGAAAAAGGTCAAAGGGTTTATTATAAAAAAAATCAAAGGAGGTTATTCGGTAGCCATCACGATTTTCATTACTTTTCTTCCATTCAAAAAAGCTCTTCTAACAAAAGGGTAGCGAATGATCGGTTCACCATTGATAGCATTAACCCTAAAAGGAGGGATATTGTGATAATAGCAGTAGATCAAACAAGAACTTGATGAAAAGATAGAAAACAATTATGAAAAATCCGAAGCCCACCTTAATCCATTTTGTTGAGGATCTTGCACTTATTCCGGCCCTATATTTACATAGGCAAGAAAGGCTCTGGCGATCATGCGTGACTGGCGGAGCGCCTATTGCCCTAGCACGACACTCTAAAATGCATGATGGGTTGGGCTAGCAAGAAGACTTCGTCTAGGGAGACGAAGAACGGAATTGAAGAACGCATCATAGTCTAAGATAACAGAATGGAACACCAACCAACAAGTAAGTGTTGGATTTGGATGGAGTATCGAAGAAGAAGACTACGCGCGCTAGCGCGCCCCATGACGTCAGTCCTTTTTCTGCTTGCTGGCCAAGGTCAGTTTACTAAATCCCCCTTCCAAACACCAACCCAATCTCCATTCCTTAATGAGAAATGAGCAAGACCATATGTTTATAAAAAATATAGCCCCTATATTTACCTAGCCCTTACTACCCGAACTTCTTGTCTTCAGATAGGACTAACTGCCCAAACCCGATTGCTTATCTTCTACGATCTAATTAAGTTAAGCAGTTGTTATTTTTTTAAGTGACTAGAACTTCTATCAACTACTATTCTAGCACCTAGCTGTGCCATGTGTTTATTCTATTCTATTCTAGTCTTCAGGTATTCCTTTGAGTAACTTATCTTTTCAGGTAAGAAAATTTGAAGATCTTCTTAGTCAGCCTATCTGTATTCTTATCCTCTAGTGCGGATCCAATCAGATTTTATAAAGCCAAGGCCTGACATCCATTGTGGGGATCATCTTTTATCGGGAGACACGACCTGGTGGTTTCTGATCGAGATTCCTAATCAATAGGGCGAAGAGCTCTTCACATGATCTAGTCCTATCTTTTGTCTATGCTATTTTTATGTCCCTTCTCAGCTGCTGTCCTTACTCCGGATAAATTGGAACACATTGATTCCGTTTGTTTCGGCCCTTCGCTTCAGGCCATAGTGCTTCTGAATTATTTCTATACCCCTTTGATGATGCATCCTCTGACTCTCGTGGGTAAACTCCTGCTTGATTAGTTAGAACTTATCTGTCTCAACTCGTGGACCTATCTATCTTCTTCTTTTTAAGAGATAGGGGTTTGCTATTCTCACGGATTGCTCATATTTATTTATCCCATTGAATAGTTTTTGCCTTGTTTCGGCCCTTCCTTCATCTGAACCTTCCAAGTACTAACCTATCTTTATGGGGAAGACCCTTCATCTGACCTCCGGGCTACCCTGTCAATTGTAAAAAGTAGTTGAGTCATGTCTCACAGGAGCAAAAAGAGTGAAATGAGGATGTAAGCCCGCTAGGTCTTCCTCTTCCTTCAAAACTAATTGCTTTCGCTTGACTCTTCCAGTAAAAAAGTATACTGAGTGGTTGATGAAAAGCGAAAAGGAATGGCTTTTTCATGTACCAGATCCGGTGAGCCAGACATCAAGCAAAAATGGACATACAATCAAAGAGCAAGGAGCAGTTATTTGCAATGACGGGTGGATTGGTCAGAGTTTCATGGAGAGACTCAGTTATGGCGCGATAAAGAGCTTGCTTCAATGCTCGGATCCCGATAGAAAGTAAGAGCAGTATCATATTCATAGGAGAGCTTTGTACTTGAAATTAGTAGTCCCGGTAGTTAGAAAAAAGCTTTGAATACAGATTCAAAGCATCACGATAGGTAGTCCTATCATTAGTTGGCCAGTCATAGCAATTTAAGTAGAAAGCTTGCTTCGGGATCAGATCATTCAAGTAAAGCTGTCAGCCCGGGTAGGCTTTGAGGAACATTGGGGGATTCCTTATGTTGTGACTGAGCAGATATGTCTATTATGCCCTACAAAAACAGATTTGCAAGGAGTTTGCCAAAGGCTTTCTCATTCGGACAAGGGAAATATACAATTTCAAGTATATTTCCCTTGTCCATTCTCTGCTCGGATGATTGCTGCTTGTGTGAATTTCATTGTTGTGGGTCCTGTGTGTGCTCGAATAAGATTATTTTAGGATTCTATTTAGTTGAATTTCTTGACTCCACGGTGCTGGATTATCGAGTTTATGGCGCCGCTGACCATTCAAAAAGTCAAAGATGGTGTCAGCATTTACTTATTATGCTCTCTTCTAATAGTGGTCCCTTGGTATTCATGTTCTAAAATCCTGATAGGAAAGTCGACTGTTATACCTTCTTTTTGTAATGGCCTATCTTCTTTAAAAAGCCGAAAGACAAGGATTTTGCAAAACTTTTGCGGTCCTTTTTCTTTGAAAAGAAAACCTTACCATTTTTGGGCCGTTGTTACCATTTCCATTTCCTGAACCTAAACCGAACTAATACTTAGTTGTTTCCATTTCCTCATCTAGTGATAGATCCTCATCTTCTTCTGGCTCAAATCCCTTTTTCATATCCAGGGCAGGCTTTAGGTACGCTTTAGGTTGTAATCATTAAAGATATGCACGACCTCGTTTATGTCCATGGTATCATCGTACGTACCTTCTACTATCAACCAGATGAGATAGGGCTTTGAAAGGTCAGAGTCAGTCTCCTCTTTTTCTTTTAGGTCATTTAGCAGTTCCCCAACCAGCTTTCTCCCCGAGAAAGCCTTCCTGAGATTCAAAGAAAAAGGTTTGAAGGTTGATCTCTAGGATCAGTGATAGTTCGGAACCAGCAAAGGGAGGCTGAAAAGCCGTAGTGCTAACACATGCCCTGTAGTTTTGAAGCTAAAAAGACAGCAGCGAGCTCCACGTCGAAAAGCGAAGCGATCCGTGCTAGGGCGCTACTCTTCCTTTATGAGCGAGACTCTATGCAGATCTACTGATCTAAGAACTCCGCAAGCGAACTAAGCGAGCCATGAGGCACCTATCGGCAAGGCTTGGAAAAGCCTTAAGTTTAGGCTCCCTTCCTTCACTGAACTAATTCACCCAGGTCCAAACCTGCTGAGCTAGCTAATTTTTCCTTTACAAGATCACGGCTCTTCGGAATGATTGGAGAGAGCCCCGCCTCCTCTTGGTTGGTGCCGGGCCTGAGAGTGATGGGACTACTTCCTGAAAGAGCTTTTCATTCGGGCCGGCAGGAGGGGCCCTGATCTATCAATTGAGGGAGCAAAAAACAGGCTTTGCTCCCCCTTTTTTTAATGAAGAAAGAAAGAAGGGTCGAAGTTTAGACCGCTCACAGTAGTTCTGCCCATAGAAAAGATCATGAAAGAGGCGATCAGAATGGTACCCGAATCCATTTATGATCCCGAGTTTCTAGACACATCGCACTTCCGCTCGGGTCGAGGCTGCCACTCCGCCCTCAGACAGGACAAAGAAGAGTGGGGAACCTCTCGCTAGTTTTTGGAATTCGACATTAGGAAGTGTTTTCACACCATCAACCGACATCGATTCATCTCAATCTTAAAGGAAGAGATCGACGATTCCAAGTTCTTTTACCCCACTCAGAAAAAGTTTTCTGCCGGACGACTCGTAAGTGGTGAGAAGGGCCCTCACTCCATCCCAAACAGTGTACTACTATCGACCCTACCAGGCAATATCTACCTACACAAGCTCGATCAGGAGATAGGGAGGATCCGGCAGAAGCACAAAATTCCTCTTGTAGTGAAAATAAGATCTGTTCTATTAAGAATAGGTTGTCGTATTGATGACCAAGAAAAGTATGGAAAAGAAGCAAGCTTCAATGCTCCCCAAGACAACAGATCCCTCATAGTGGGGAGGGTAAGGAGCATCCAACGCAAAGCGAACTTTCATTCCCTTGTTTCGTCGTGTCACACCCCCCCACAAGCGCCCCCAGGCGAAGGGGATACCAGAAAACACCTTTCGTTTTCCCCCCTTCGGCGGCCCTAGCCGCCTTCCTTAACAAGCCCTCGAGCCTCCTTTGCGCCGCCTTCCTCATAGAAGCCGCTGGGTTGACCCCGAAGGCCGAATTCAATGGTAGAGAAGGCTTTAATAGGAATTTGGCCATGAGAGACCTTCTTAAGTATTGCAAGAGAAGGGGCCTGCTGATAGAGCTGGGCGAGAAGGCGATACTAGTTATCAGGTCAGAGAGAGGCCTGGCCCATAAGCTGGCCACCTTTAAAAGCCATTCCTTATTAATAAGGATTTGTTACGCGCGATATGCCGACAACTTACTACTGGGAATCGTGGGTGTCGTATTTCTTCTCATAGGAATACAAAAAAGTATCACCCACTTCCTACAATCCGGTCTGAACCTTTGGGTAGGCTCTGCAGGATCAACAACCATAGATGCACGGAGTACGGTAGAATTCCCCGGTATGGTCATTCGGGAAGTCCCCCCGAGGACGACTCCCATACAATTCTCGCGAGAGCTGGAGAAGCAACGACGGGTAAAGCACCATATCCATATAACTGCTTGCCATCTACACTCCGCCATCCATTCCAAGTTTAGGGACCTAGGTTATAGTATCCCTATCAAAGAGCTAACGAAGGGGATGAGCGGAAGAGTTTGTCTACTGGATGCGGTTCAACTAGCGGAGACTCTTGGAAAAGATGGACTAAAAAGTCCCCAAGTTAGCATATTATGGGGGACCGTCAAGCACATCCGGCAAAGAACGAGGGGGATCTCGTTATTGCCTAGCTCAGGTCAGAGCAAGGTGCCATCAGGCATTCAACAGGCAGTATCATGATTGGGCATGAGTGTCCTAAAGAAGAAATTGTATACTCCCTTTGGTCGGAAGGCGGCGGGGGAAGGAAGGGGACACTGGGCGGGATCTTTCAGTAGTGAATTCCCCATAAAGATAGAGGCGCCTATCAAAAAGATACTCCGAAGGCTTCAGGATCGAGGTCTCATTAGCCGAAGAAGTACCAGGCCAATCCACGTCGCCTCTTTGACCAACGTCAGCGACAGAGACATAGTAAACTAGTCCGCGGGCATCGCGATAAGTCCTCTGTCCTACTACAGGTGTTGCGACAACCTTTACCAAGTCCGAACAATTGTCGACTACCAGATCCGTTGGTCCGCTATATTCATCCTAGCCCACAAGAACAAATCTTCGGCGTGGAATATAATCCTAAAGTACCCCAAAGACTCAAATATTATCAACCAAGAAGGTGGTAAGACCCTTGCTGAGTTCCCAAATAGCATAGAGCTTGGGAAGCTCGGACTCGGTCAAGATCCGAACAACGACGGAGCACTCAACAACATGTTTAATAAGTAGTTGTCTTTTTCTATTTGGATTTTAGCGAACAGGCATTTACATGAGATTACTTGAGTAGGCTTGCCTTATCTGCTATAAGATAGCTAGTTGCGGGGCTTTCGAAAAAAGGCTGAATGCTTCGCTATCGCTCATGGCTTGTATTGTAGTCGTAGTCTTGCAGTCAGCCCTCCATGCCTCTTTAGTCTTTCTAATCCTGAGGCCTTTTTCCTTCATTCATTTTGCGGTAGCTTACGCATCAAAAAAATAGAACCTTTCCGGCCCAGAAGATTGCTGCTTCGCTTCTGGCGACTAGCTTCTACCCACAATGGCTAAAGCTACCTTGAATCAATCAATGAATGAATGATTCGTAACCCCCATGGATTCGAAGACCCATTGGTCAAAGGAAAAGGGGGGTCCAGATTCCAGGACGGAGTCGTATGAGGCGAGAGTCTCACGTACGGTTCCTTTAACAAGGGTGTGATACCACCACCTATCAGGCCCGACGAACGGTCCACGGAGTTGCATCCCTACTCACTCGGTCTATGCACATCGCTCTTTCCAGGAGGTTGGCTGCCTATCCTACATCTTCCCATTTCCAAAAAGATCCCTTGTTTGATCTGGTTTAGTATCAATGTTCTTATTTTCTGTTTCTATATATGGGTCCATGCAGCATTTCCATGATATCGTTATGATCAATTAATGGGACTTGGCCGAAAAGTGTTCTTGCCTCTATCATTAGCTCAGGTAGTCCCCGTTTCAGGTGTTTTAGTCACCTTTCGATGGCTCCCTTAATGTATGTGCCAGGAAGTTTCTTCTGAAGGGGGCTACTCCTCGAAAATGCCCCACCCCTTGTTCGTTTGTCGTTGGGGATTCATTTCTTGTTCTGCGGTTATAAGTAACATAGCCAGCCTAATTTCTAGAATAGGGCTGCGGGCAGGAGGGCTTTGTTTGTGCAATCTTGCTCGCAATGCCCTCTCCTCCGGCGAACCTGTGATCGCCGCCTCTAACTGAATGCTCAACTGAGGTCGTGTACAACAACCTTAACCGCACAAGCCTGGGCTGGGCCTACCCTCATCCCTAGAGGAGCCGTATGAGGCGGAAGCTCCACGTATGGATTTGAAGCCGAGCCTTTCCAGCAATGGGGCCTAGGGACCGATATGATGATTGGTTTAGGTAGGGCGGCCGGCCTACTATGGGCACCTGTAGGGATTAGTGCATGACACTGTGATCCACAAACTGACGCATGGGACTCACCCTTGACTTGAGAATGGAAGAAGGGAAACATAGTATGTCACAAGAGCGAGGCGAGGGGGCTCCGCCCTACAGCGAGTGGGACGCCTCGCGAGTCAGGCTTTGGAGATGAGGCCTTTTGGTGAAGCCAAGTCAATTTCGGGCCACCAAACCCTGCAACTGAGGAAAAGGACCTATGGAGTAAAGGGAAGCGTGTACGTTATCACACTCCCCGTCCTCCAAAGGTGCCTATAGGACAGGCCAGACGCATCAGAGCGGCACCCCAGGAGCGGATTCCCCACGAGCAGGGGGACAGGAGACGGCCATCTCGAGGCACATCACGACCTACATGCAACACCGGCGAGACCCAGGACGGTAACCCGATTGGGAGTCAGAGGATCCATAGTACCCGCAGCCTCCCGGACTTCATATTCATCATTTTCTAAAGAAAGGGTAAGGAGTCTCTTTTCTGCAATGAAAGAAAAATAATATCCGCTGATTTGACTTGGCACAACCTAACGATACATCCAATACCAATGATCTATGCCTACCGATACGATACTCCTCCAAAAAAATTACTATATAAAGAGCTAGTGTCAATAAAAAGGCTAATGACAGAGAAGAGTCAATCTCCTTTACTCCTCCCAACACCTTAAGATGAGAAAATCCCTTCATCTAGGCGGGCGCCCATGCCTATTCAGGGAGCAACTTCTACCACGGCTGACACATTATCTCCCACAAAGACCAACGACCCATGCTGAAGAGAAGTTGCCTGACGGGGATGTCTCGAGAAGAAATTCGAGAATTAGTAGCCTCCCAAATCAAATATACATTGAAAGGGGTTGCCAACAAAAAGAGAGGAAAGAGGCCCTAGTGAATTTGATATGGTACCGTACCCCAAGGAAGGGGTATACTATACTGCGCCAAAATGCAAAATGTTGAATGGGGTAGGGAACCCTGAACAACACCTCGCCCTTTTCAATGATACATGCGGGAATACTGGGGGTAATGAAGCCCTTCTTCTCCTATTCTATACTAAATAAACAATCTAATTCTAGGAAGAGTTTCGAATACTGAAACTTAAAGGAAGGGCGGTTAGAACAAAGCAAGGGATGACACTTTCAATGAGCGAAATCCGTTTCGAGTTAGAGTGCAAAACTTCTTGTTGCAGCCGTTTTATTCGGTGCTTGCTACTTTCTAAAATGGAAGATAAGATGAATGAATGAATAGATTGCATTTTTTTATAGTTCAATCTATAGTCTAGATTCCATTCCCCCGATCCACTCTCATTTAAATGATGGGATTGGGCCATACCAACCTTCACTTAGTCTTAATAAAATATTGCTTCATATCTTCAAGGATTGGGAGGAGGTGGCATAAAAAGGAAGGAAAAAGGAATTCGAAATCCGTCCCTTCCCACAGAATCACCGGGCTTGACTTTCCTTACTTTTCCAAGCCCACTATTGTAAAAAGAACTCTTTTGTTTTGAGACTAGCTTGTCTCTATGGTTTGCGGGAAAACTCTTCTCTCTCTGGTCTCACTTCGAGTCCTTCTAGAAGTAAATAAAGGAAATGCTTATTCAACTACAGCACTGTCGGACAACCGACCGGATTCAAGCCCTAGCCCCTCAACTTGGACGGTGAAAGTGCGTTATATCGACTAGAGGGGGGGTGAATAGGCAATTTTTATGGAAGTCTTCAAAACGTGGAAGTTTCGAAGACAAACAACAGAAATAAACCTATTACCATGCAGCGGAAGGTAGACTACACTAGGCAAACCATAGTCAAGTATTCAATGAAGTGAAAGCACAGTGACTAATAGCAGCTAGGTAGTAAGGATCAGGTAGGAAGATATTCTGAAGCCAAACAGAACACGCAATCACTCAGTGAAGACAAAAGATAGTGCAGTCATACAATGACTTCACAAGGACCAACAGTAAGTAAAGGGAAGGGAAGGATGAAACCAGTGACTCGTTGAAGACAACTGTACGTCTGGTTAGGGCGGCTAGGTATTTAAACCCGAGGACACACAGTCCCGGACACCCAGTCCTGAACACGCAGCTCAGGACACCCAGTCTTCACCGTATTCCCCTTGAGCTAAGGTCACATAGACCTCGCCCAATCACTCTGGTAAGTCTTCAAGGTAGACTCCCAAACCTTCACAGACTTCGTTCACTGGCGATCCACAATGGCTCTTGGATGCTCAGAACGCGACGCCTAACCGTCTGGAGGATTCACAGTCCTCAAGTGTAATAAGTCTTCAAATCACACAGACAAGAAGACTTAAGTGATGCCTAACACTCTTTAGCTCTGGGTGGTTAGGGCTTTATCCTCCCAAGGAATTCTCTCTCAAAGGCTTCGAGGTGGGTTGCTCTCAAACGACAAAAGCCGTACTCTGACTCTGAGCAGCCAACCATTTATGGTTGTAGGGGGTGGGCTATTTATAGCCACTAGGCAACCCGACCTGATTTGTCCGAAATGACCCTGGGTCACTAAGGAACTGACACGTGTTCCAACGGTCAGATTTCAAACTCACACAGCAACTTTACTTGGGCTACAAGCAAAGCTAACTTGTCCGACTCTGGACAAGATTCACTCTCATAGTCTTCACTCGAAGACATAGGTTTTGGTTAAGCATCACTTCAGTCATTCTGACTGGTTCTCTTGGACCCCACTTAACAGTACGGTGGTTCCTATGACTCAACAAAGAAGAAACAGAACTACAAAAGATCTAAGTCTTCGAGCTCCATAGGCTTCATGCGATGTCTTCTCTTGTCATAGTCTTCAATGAGAATATCTTCATAAACCACCTTTGACATCAATGTCTTCATACATTTTTAGGGGTCATCTCTGGTAGGAAAACCGAATCAATGAGGGACTTCTACCCGTGTTATCCTGCAATTCTCACAAACACATTAGTCCCTCAACTAGGTTTGTCGTCAATACTCCAAAACCAACTAGGGGTGGCACTAGATGCACTTACAATCTCCCCCTTTTTGGTGATTGATGACAAACTAGTTGAAGTTTTCAACGGGGAATATAATATGTGAAATTGTAAAGGATAAGGAATTGTCTTCATAAGCTGTGAGGGCTCCCCCTGAAGATGTGCATATAAGTAATTTGCTTTTGGAATGCAAATGCACATGGCAGGTTGTGCTTGTGGAGATCCTCTTCAACTTATGATGACAATCCACTATGCATGTGAAGGTATGTGAAGATAATGACATGCATAACGGAAAATGGACGTCTGCAAAATGATCTAAGTGCGGAATTTATCGTCGCACATGCGGAATTTATCATCGCATAAAAAAGTGGAAAATAAGTAGCAGACGACCATCGAGTTTAAGTGTTACAACTCAAAGAACCAAATGTATCAAATCGAGAGTTGTAAACACGAAGAAAAATATAAAGCAACCGCCCATATGGACCCGCTTGAAGACTATCAAACTCTTATGTTTCTCCCCCTTTTGTCAGTAAGGACCAAAAAGGTTTGAAGACATAGAGCATCTACTCGTTCCCATGAAGAGTAGGTGAAGCAGCAGGGTCGTCGGTGGTGTTCGGCGGTGCAGAAGAACTTGGAGCAGTGTCGACGCGTGCTGAAGGAGGTGGCGGTGAAGTAGCATCGTCTTCATCCTCGATCACTCTGGCATTCATAGTTGCAGCAGAGGAAGAGAACTCAGAGTCTTCAAGAGATGGAGTTTGTCGCAGCACTGCCCTTCGAGGAGGTGTGGAGTCAAACTTGAAGCGTTCAGAGAAGCCATCCTCTTGAAGATCATCTTCAGAGCACATCAGCGTCATCCCTTTCCATGTGCGTCGAGAGGTTTCATGGGCAACAAAGGCATTCTTGGTGGCAAGATTGCAAATGCAGTTGACATCCACCAAGAGGCTTTGCATTTGGCGCTTCAGCCAGTCATGATGCCTATCCTGTTTCTGATGAAGAGCCACCAGAAGCTCTCGGTCATTGAGAACACGAGTGCGCTTCTTGGGACGTTGGGCAATTGTGCTATCGGTGGCTTCAGTAAGGGCATGATGTGGTGCACATGTAGTTCCAGCCAAAGGATACACACGAGTGACTGATTCAACTCCTTCAATGTTCTGAGAAAAACTTTGATGCTCCGCATTCTGAAGACTTAAAGGTTCTTTGCAGGCTCAGGATAAATGGCTTCAACAGACATATCCACATCAGGCAGAAAGATTCGATGATTGCGAGCAGATGGCTGATATGAGATAGCGGAGTGGAGTTTAATCAGCCGCATTATCCATGGAGCGTAGAACTTCAAGCCAAAAAGATCAGAGCCTGATGCAGCAAGTTGGCGGATGAAGAAGTCCTGTGCATTGAAGCATTTGCCATGAAGAATATAGAAGACCAAAGTCTTCATTGCACCTTCCAGCTTAGCATGTGGAGAATGTCCTTTGATGGGCCAGAGAGTTCGCCTTATGATGTGATAAATAGTCCTTGGCAGACACTCAAGGTCTTCAACGAAGAACTCCTTGGGATATGCAGCATCTTGGGGCAATGGCTTCATCATACTGAGCATCTGACTCATGTTAGGTTCAGGCCTCTAAAAGATGCTCTCCACAGCTTCACTGTGAAGCTGACAGCCATGTTCATAGAGATCGCCAGGAGTGGGCAGACCAGTGAGCTCAATGATATCAAAGGCTTTGGCTTCGTGATGAACATTTCCTGTCATCCACTCCAGGACCCAAGTCTTCGGATCTCTGTTGTATCCACGGATGTGAAGTGTGGCATAGAATTGAAGCAGCAACTCTTCATTCCGGTGCTCTTGGTCGGTGACAAATGGCAGCAATCCAACCTCTTTGAAGCAATCTAGAGCTTCTTCCAGACAGGGCAGACCAGCTATTGCTTCAATGTCAAGGCGCTTATGTGGGAAGATGCGACCTTGATTGTATAGAATGCCGGAGTAATAGCTTCGCTGCGGATAGCTCTAGAACCGATCAGATGATATTCTTTCCCTTGAGTAGGGGTTCCTGGAGCTATTGAAGAAAGTGTTGTCTGCTTTGAAGCCATTGACATTGAAGGATCCAGGTGCTGATGCAGGACCTGGAAACCTGGGCAGTCTTGGGATTGGCTTCTGTACCTGAGGCCTGTGCTCAACATGATAGTCAAACTGAGGACCAGCAGCAGACGCAGGAACAAAAGCAGTAGCATCAGTGGCTTCGCTGACTTCTGGTGCTTTTTTTGGTGTAGGCTCCACATTGGCTTCAGCCATGACAGCGTCAGTGGCTTCATTGGTGTTGGTAGTGGCAGCCTCGTGATTCTCAACCTCCACTTGACGAGCTGGAGGGTGGGTCACAGTCACGTTCTCCGCGAGAACAACTTCTTGGTGGGACGGGGAAGTAGCAGCTTTTGGGGTTTCTTCTTCATCGGCTGATGCAGCCGGAATGTCTTCAGCAGTATTCTCAGACACAGAGACTGGAGGCCTTGGTCCTTTGCGAAGCCTGCGTAACGCTGGCGACGCCTGTGGAGTTGGAGTTGGCTGGGCCTCAAAGTCTTCTTCTTCTTCTTGTGCTTGTGGGCGATCAGCCCATGATGCATCCTGAGCAATTGGCGTTAGAGGACGACCAATGCTGATGAGCTCGCTATGCGTTAGCATAGGCGATGATACCTGTTGGTGCTCGAGCTGAGGAAGAACTGCATCATCTTCAACATGGTCATGGTGACCAATGTCTTCAGCAGTGATGGGATCAGCTACTGGAAAGTCTTCAGCTTCATGAGCCTCTGTGAAAGCAGGCTCATGGACAGTCAGTTGACGCTCTTGAGGTTCAGTGTCAGGGCGAACCATGGAGATGGGTTCAACAATCAAGGGCTCTGTGGGAGCAGCCCGTTCCTTCTTGGTCTTCCGCTTCTTCTTGGAGGGAGCAGTAGCAGAGGCTTCAGGATGTTTCTTCTTTCTGGCTTCAGCCTCAGCAGTCCTCGTCTTCTTCAGCTCTGAAGCGGTTGACCTGGCCTTTGGCTTTGAGCCAGTCATGCTAGTTGGGAAGACAATGGGATCTGCTTCCTGCCTTGGTGCGTCGGGTTCGGCCATAGCGGGCTTCTTCTTCTTCTTTGCAGCCATCCTGGGGTTGATGCTAGGATGCCCAAGGGCCTTGCGCTTCTCAGCCTCATTGTAGGCTTGCACACACTTGTCAGCCAGGCTCTTCATGTGCTCACGAGAACCTTGAGCTTCTTCACGCTTCTTGAGAAAGGCTTCTTTAAGCTCGTGCAACATGATCTTGAAGTTCTTGACCTCTTGCATGCTGAACTTGGCCATATGCTTCTTGAACTGAGCTTTCTCATAGTCAATCTTTTGCTTCAGTTCAACAATGCGCTGGGCGATAGCTAATTCTGAAGCAATGGCGCCTTGGAAGGCGACACTGAGACCAATGGGAAGTTGCAGGTCTTCAAAGCTGAGGTTGGGCATTTCAAACCACTCATCGAGAAGTCATGGATGATTGCCACGTCAAAGAGAGGCAAATTGTTGAAGATTTTTGCTTCTTCTTTGCTCTTGATCAGCTGCTCAAGAGCGTCATCTGCAAGATCTTCATCACTGGACAGATCAATGGCATCGTTGCGCAGAATAGCAGCAGCTGTCAGTTCCTGGCTGGTGTGTGGCAAAGGCATCTTGACCTTCTGGGGCTTGGAGATGCGTGACAGATCTTCAGACTGCACACTGTCTTCAGGAGGTGCAGTGGCCAGTGGCTTCACCCGTGAGATTTTTGGTGCAGAGGCAGGCTTGGAAGCTTTTGGCTGCTTCAGTTTCTTTGGCTTCGGCGCTGTAGGCGCTTCATCTGATTCAGCTTCATCTGCAGGCTCATTCATGGCAGTCCCTTGAACCACGATATGGGTGATGAGACCTTCAAGGTTGTAGAAGGGCCCAAGAAGATTGGGTTCAGCTTCGCGAGTTCCATCGGCACGGGGAGCAGAGGGACCAGGGTTGAAGTCTAATCCCAAAGACTTCTTGTTCTGCTTCGCTGAGTTCTGGGAAATTTGGAAGTTGCGCTTGAACAGATTGTCGTCACGGCACCATAGTAGTGACGATGGGTGTGCATCTGCAGGCTGTGGCCCACGGACCATGCAGGGATAGAAGCCTTGTTCAATGGCTTCTTCTCTGGACCTGGGTTGAAGATTCTTGTATAGGATGTCTCCCCACGGTCGCTTGATGGCATTTTCCTCAGCATATTCTTGGGTCACAAACCGGTATTTGAACCATTGTTCTGCCCAATATCTTCGAATCCACTGGATTTGGGCCTTGCGTTGATTATAATCCTCTTCAGGATCTGTCTTGTAAAGTTCTGAGAGGTCATTAGGTAGATCTCTTGATGTTCCGCCACGATGCTGTCTGCCTCCCTTCCTTACAGATTTCTCTGAAGCGATGAATTTAAACTGAAAGGCTTGAATACGTTCAAAGGCTTCAAAGGCTTTCGCTTGCTGGACAAACAGGAACTGACTTCGGGAGAATTTATAGATGCCGTAAGAATTCTACAAATGAATGCAGACTATGAGAACCAAGGGATTCTCCCACGGACATGTACCTGTGACAACATTAAGGTGCGAGGGAAGGGGAAGAGGTCATATGCATTCTCAGAAGATTTTGAAGATAAATCAGTTTAGAAGACATTGACCTCATCGTGTGAAGACATTCACTCATAGATAAGGAGTTGGTTCCAGATTTGTACGAATCCATGGATCAGTACAAGTGAGGAATCTAACTACTTTGTGAAGCATAAGTGAATATACTAGGCATATTATGAGATGCAGTGAGAGATCCAACTTCTGTGAATAGACACTGCTTGTGGTAGAAAGAGATGAAGCTATAGGATCAAAGGGGCCGTAAAAAGGAAGTTTTATTTACCACACGAAGAACTGCTAGACAGAGTGGAAGAGGAGGCCGAGCAGTTCGATCGTCCGTGCCCTAACTTGGCGACGGAGGACACCTACGGCGATGGCGGAGAGGACGATGTCCGCGGTCGGCGTGAAGACAGCGTCGGAGAGGTTGCGGCAGCGAAGCACTTCGTCGCCGGCGTCGTCAAGGGCTAGCGGTGGCGCTAGGGTTCGTGCGAGAGTGGAAGAATAGATAATGACTGTGGTGAGGCGTGTATTTATAGGGACAGGGGCGGCTCAGTGTTATTACACAGGTGCCCCTAGCGATTCACATCTGAGGAACACGTGGCCATCATGCAGCATATCGGGGGTTGTTCCACGTCCCACGCACACCTGGATTGTCGGGTGGTCATTCCCACTTCTCCGGGTTTCAGGTGAAGGAATGAGCATTGAAAACGGACTTAATGTTTGTCTCTGTATCTTCTGCTGGCAAGGACGCAGAGAAGACATTCGACTGTTTCAATAGAATGCATATGATTTGGAGATATAGAGTTTGAGATAAAAAGCATAGAGAGGTTAGGGTCCGATTACATTCACTTAGTTCAAAAGATTTAACAAGAAGACATAGCTATAAGTGAATGCTGTAGAGGACAGAACACTAGTGTATATATATATATTCAACATAGTGAAGATAATCATGAAGACATGTTGAGATTGAAGCCAAACCAAATGTGAAGACATAGCAAATGTAACGCCATGAGTGAAACACTTCAAACAGAACCTTTGGTGGTGGCGTTACCCACCGTATAGGAAGTATTAGACCCAGACATGGTGCACAATTATCATGGCGCTCTGAAGTCAAATTCCACATTAATGTATTCACACTTAGAGTGTATGTCTTCATTGATTGAAGATATACTTTACTTCGTGTGTTGCACATCTAAGTCATCAATATGCATAAGTGTTAGGATGTGTGCCTGATCACAGGACATTTGAGGATTCCAAGATATTTAGCTCACACCGTAACTTGCAAAATCTCTTCTAATCCAAGGGCTTGGTGAAGATATCTGCCAATTGCTCTTCAGTGTTGACGTCTATGATATCAATATCTTCCTTCACAACATGATCTCTGAGAAAGTGATGACGAATTTCAATGTGCTTTGTCTTCGAGTGCTGAACTGGATTGTTGGCAATCTTGATGGCGCTTTTGTTGTCGCAGTAGAGTGGCACTTGCTTCAGATGAATGCCATAGTCTTTGAGTGTTTGCTTCATCCATAGAAGCTGAGCGCAGCAAGATCCAACAGCAATGTATTCAGATTCAGCAGTGGAGAGAGATACACAGTTCTGCTTCTTTGAAGACCAACATACAAGTGATCGTCCCAGAAAAAGACATGTGCCTGATGTAGACTTGCGATCCACCTTGTCACCAGCATAATCAGCATCCGAGAATCCAACCAGATCAAACTCTGAGCCCTTTGGATACCACAATCCTAGAGATGGGGTGTGAGCCAAATATCGAAGAATTCACTTCATAGCTAAGTGATGCGACTCCTTTGGTGCCTCTTGGAATCGAGCACACATGCAAACACTAAGCATAATATCTGGCCTAGATGCACATAGATAAGGAAAGAACCAATCATGGACCAGTATACCTTTTGATCGAACTCTTTACCATTGTCGTCGGGACCCAGATGATGTTTGGCTGGCATTGGCGTCGTGAAGCCTTTGCAGTCTTGCATACCGAACTTCTTCAGGCAATCTTTGAGATACTTCTCTTGAGATATGAAGATGCCATTGCGTTGCTGTCGTATTTGAAGACCGAGGAAGAACTTCAGCTCTCCCATCATGGACATCTGATATTGCTCTTGCATCATAATCCAAACTCTTCACTGTACTTCTGATTGGTGCAGCCGAAGATAATGTCGTCCACATATATTTGGCACAGAAACAGTTCACCATCATATGTCTTCGTGAAGAGAGTGGGGTCTAGGGAACCAGGTATGAAGCCTTTGCTCTTCAGGAAGTATTTGAGTGTGTCATACCAAGCCCGAGGGGCTTGTTTGAGGCCATACTGTGCCTTGTTGAGCTTGTATACCATGTCAGGATGTTTTGGATCTTCAAAGCTAGGCGGTTGTGCAACATACACTTCTTCTTCAATCTTGCCATTGAGAAAAGCGCTCTTCACATCCATTTGATACAGAAGTATGTTATGATGATTTGCATAGGCCAGGAGTATGCGTATGGCTTCAAGTCTAGCCACAGGAGCAAATGTTTCATCGAAGTCAATTCCTTCCACTTGAGTATATCCTTGAGCAATGAGACGAGCTTTGTTTCTGACAACTTGACCATGCTCATCTTGCTTGTTGCGGTATATCCATTTGGTGCCTATTATATTGTGCTTCCGAGGATCAGGACGCTTAACCAGTTCCCATACATTATTCAGCTCAAACTGTTGAAGCTCTTCTTGCATGGCTTGAATCCATTCAGGTTCCATGAAGGCTTCTTCAACTTTCTTGGGTTCTGTTATTGAGACGAATGTGAAGTGCCCACAGAAATTTGCTAGCTGAGTTGCCCTTGAACGAGTGAGCGGACCGGGTGCATTGATGCTATCAATTATTCTCTCAATCTGCACTTCATTGGCAACACGAGGATGTACAGGGCGAAGATTTTGCTCTTGTTGATCATTGTCATTGTTAGAGGGATTGTCTTCAGGCTGAGCATTGTCTTTAGGTTGATCAGGTGCGGAGATGATAAGTTCCTCTTCAGGTTGAGCTTCAGAGGGTATGATTTCTCCAGTTCCCATTAGTTTGATTGATTCACTGGATGGAACTTCATCTAGCACATTTGGCAGGTGCTCTCTTTGTGAACCGTTAGTCTCATCGAACCGCACATCCACTGTTTCAACCACTTTATAATGGAAGAGATTGAAGACTCTGTAGGAGTGCGAATCCTTTCCATATCCAAGCATAAAACCCTCATGTGCTTTTGGTGCAAATTTTGAAGTGTGATGTGGATCCTTGATCCAGCACCTGGCGCCAAATACTCTGAAGTAACTGACATTTGGCTTCTTGCCAGTAAGGAGCTCATAGGATTTCTTGTTCAGAAGCTTGTGAAGATAAACATGATTGATTGTATGGCATGCAGTATCAATGGCTTCAGGCCAGAATTTTCTTGGAGTCTTGTATTCATCAAGCATCGTTCGGGCCATTTCAATTAGGGTTCTGTTCTTGCGTTCGACGACGCCATTCTGCTGTGGCATGTACGGGGCTGAGAATTCATGTGTGATGCCCAAAGTATCAAGATATGTATCAAGGCCAGTGTTCTTGAATTCAGTGCCATTGTCACTTCTGATGTGCTTTATCTTGGCGCCATAGTTGTTCATTGCTCGATTGGCGAAGCGTCTGAAGACATCCTGCACTTCAGTCTTGTAGAGGATTACGTGCACCCAAGTATATCTAGAATAATCATCAACAATGACAAAGCCATAGAGACAAGCAATAGTAGTAAGAGTTGAGTAATGAGTGGGACCGAAAAGATCCATGTGGAGCAGTTCGAAGGGTCGAGTGGTTGTCATGATTGTCTTCGAGGGATGTTTGGCCCTCGTCATCTTTCCTGCTTCATAGGCACCGCATAAGTGATCTTTCTTGAACTTGACGCCCTCGATGCCTATGACATGCTTCTTCTTTGCAAGGGTGTGGAGATTCCTCATGCCAGCATGCCCTAGCCTCCGATGCCAGAGCCAGCATTCTGAAGCTTTTGCTAGAAGACATACGGCAAGCTGTGGTCCTGCCAAGAAATCTACTACATACAAATCATCTTTCCGATACCCTTCAAACACTAGAGACTTGTCAGATTCCATTAGTACAAGGCAGCGATATTTTCCAAATACTACGATCATGTTCAAATCACAAAGCATTGAGATAGACATTAAGTTGAAGCCAAGGGATTCAACAAGCATGACTTTATCCATGTGTTGATCCTTTGAGATTGCAACTCTACCTAGACCCAGTACCTTACTTTTACCAGTGTCAGCAAATGTGATGTGACTCTTGTCGGATGGACGTAAGGTTGAGTCCATAAGAAGGCTTCTTTTGCCAGTCATGTGATTGGTACACCCACTATCAATAATCCATTCTGAAGACGATAGTATCGTACCCTACAGTGCAGTTAGGGGGATAGGCTTCACGAAGAGAATTGTGAAGAAAAAACATTTGACGAACCAGTGGGTTATGGAAGCTTAGATCCAGATTAGGACTCATAGGGAGAGTAGCAAGCGATTCAGGAATGTAGTACATAGTAAGACCATTCGGGCATTTGATCTTGCGCCCTACAAGATGTTTAAGGTCCCCAGCAATAGCGTCAGACGATTTTGGTTTTCTGCTGGAGACCTTTCCCTGCAAAAAAGAGTTAAGCTTTCTTAGCCACCCACATCTTTAAGGGTGTCTTAGAAGCAATAAGTTTAAGTGCAGCGTCTGAGAACATTGGCTTTGGAGCCCTAGCAAAAAGTCTTGCAGGCGGACAATAGTACTCATAAGAATAAGTAGAATAGTTCTTGGTCTTATGAACATGGTGGTTTGATGAACCGCGCTCATATTCATAGGCCTGAGTATGGTTTCCATGCAAAACATTTGCGTTAGTGCGACTCATGTGAGTCCTCTGTCTGTATGAAGCCATTGGACCATATGAAGCCTGTGGTCTGAGGTTTGTCTTCTTCACGTGTGGTGTCATGATGACATTCACAGGAAGATTCTCCAGACACTTTTTCGGAACCCAGATCTTCTTCATAGGTGGTCCGTTCCTGCAGTTAGTACCAATGTACCTGGCAAACACTTCACCATTCTGATTCTTAAACAATTTATAGTTTGCATCAAAGGATTCATCAATGACAATGGGGTTTGCATAAGTGAAGCCAGATAGAGTGGATGGATCTGCTGAAGATTCCTTTGCAGCAACCCATGTGGTTTTGGGGTACTGTTCGGGTTTCCAGTAAGAGCCATCAGCATTCATTTTCCTTACGAACCCAACACCCTCTTTCCTCGGGTTTCGGTTCAAGATCTGCTTTTTGAGGACATCACATAGTTTTTGATGCCCTTTAATGTCAGGACCCCGACTCAATGCCACATCGATCTAGCATGTAACACCTCATATCACTTTGCGGCCTCACGCACGGTATTCCCACGGGTGTCGCCTTACCTTAGCCCGAGACCGTTTGCGCCTTTTGGCACACATATATGACAGTGTCGCTAGCATCCATATGATAAGGAGCCCGGGCTGACATGGCTAGTCGTAAACCCAAAGTGGCACAGACTTGCAGGGACAGGCATCCATGACCCAGCATCGAACGTGTCGGTCATCAGCGAGTGAATCCAGGCTGTAGCACTGGGCTAGCAGGACTCCGGTGAACCGGGCTGTAGCAGGCTAACAGGACTCCGGTATTCATCGCGTGACATTTCCCCGAAGGGACAGACACAGGAACGAAGAAGGACACATGCCGGCCAGCCTAAGTGTTCCGGAGCAGTAGCAAGCTACCATGGCTCGGTGGAAACACTAGGAGACATTTCCCGGTAAGAGAGGCTACTAAAGATAAACAACTAGATAGTCAGATCCCACACATACCAAGCATTTCAATAACATACACACAATATGCTCGATATGTGCAAAACACAACATGGCATCACAACATGACTCTACGACTCAAGTATTTATCCAATAGGCTCTGAGGAGCGAGATATTACAAACATGAGTCTCATGACCCAACATTGAGAGCATACAAATAAAAGCACAAGCGGAAGCTATCATGTCTGAGTACAGACATCTATAAATGAAAAAGGCTGAGAAGCCTGACTATCTACCAAATCCTGCCGAGGGCACAAGATCGTAGCTGAGGTAACAAGCTAAACGTCGAAGTCCACGTGGAACTACTAGTGAGACTGAAGTCTCTCTGCAAAAACATAAATTAAGCAACGTGAGTACAAATGTACCCAGCAAGACTTACATCAGATCTATCTACATATGCATCATTATCAACAAAGGGATGGTGGGGTTTAACTGCAGCAAGCCAGCTTTGACTCGGTGGCTAACCTAAACTACGACTGCAATGTAACTCTTTTGAGGTGGCGCACACGAGTCCACATATTCACCATATCAATACACCACTATGGATCCGCTCCCGTCTCCCTACGAGAACGCCATCCATAGCACTCACGCTTATCTTGCGTATTTTAGAGTATCCACTTTCACTTGTCTATGAACTGATATACGCAACCCAGAAGTCCTTTTCCGCGGACACGGCTATTCGAATAGATGATGTTAACCCTGCAGGGGTGTACTTCTTCACACACGCTCTCACCACTTACCGCCGTTTACACGACATGTACTCGGCAACCTTCAAGCGGAAGCCCAACGTTGGTGTCGGCCACGACCTGCCTAAACACTCAAGTCTCTAGTCCAGGTTTATCGCCTATTTGGGTTCCATCCATGAGGAGATCCGACCGGAGATTCGCTCACAGCCCCAAACGATGTGAACAGGGTTCCGTGACACCAAACGGGCGCCCGATTTACCCGGCCACGTGCCTACCGCATCACAGCCCACCCCTACGGTCAGCGCTGCGCACGGCCTCCAGCATACTACAAACACCAGAAACTACTTGCAACTCCTGGACAGAGGACAAGGGTGATTAAGAAGCCGAGAGGGTCCATTGGTTTCGGGCCCAATGCGTGGTAGTAGCTGAATCATGGATCACAAACACAGAACTCAGTTCCTGAGGACGACTGCAATGAGACAACCCACCATTTACTCCTACATGGCCTCTCACCGCTACCTTTACCAAATCGTGTTCACACACTTAGCTCACACACAGTAGGACATGTTCACACGCCTCTGATTCATCCCCGATGAATCAGACCTGACTCAACTCTAAGCAGTAGCAGGCATGACAAACAAGCATGAATGAGTAGGCACAACAGGGCTCAAACAACTCCTACTCATGCTAGTGGGTTTCATCTATTTACTGTGGCAATGACAGGTCATGCAAAGGATAAAGGGGTTCAGCTACCGCAGCAAGTAACAGATGAATCGGTGTTGTCCTAATGCAGTAAAAGAGAGCAGGAGCGAGAGAGTGGGATTTTATCGGAATGAACAAGGGGGTTTTGCTTGCCTGGCACTTCTGAAGATAACATAGTTCCTCATTGGTGTCATCGATCACATCGCCGGTACACGTCTATCGAGAGGGGACAATTACCGGCAAACAAGGAAGAACGCAATCAGTGCAATGCACAATATGATGCATGCTCATGACATGGCAATATGAATGTGTTTTGAGCTAATGCAACTAGCAACAGATTAAATGAAGTTGGTTTGAATACAAGATTCAATTTCAAACTCCATATGTGATTATTCAAATGCCATTTAATTGATTTGTGCTAAACAGCAGCTATAAGTTGTTCTAACATGCATTAAAATGGTACAGATGGATTCCTTGAATTTTTCTGATAATTTTTCATATATAAATTATTTAATTTGCAGTTACGGTTAATTTTCTATGATTTATTGAAGTTTAGGGCATTTTCTGAAATTTCCTGAATAATAATAAATCCAGAAATGAATTATGGCGTCAGCACCACGTCACTGTGACGTCAGCAGGGTCAACTGGGCTGGCTCGGGTCAAACTTGACGTGTGGGGGCCACACGTCAGTGACACAGGACCTAATCCCGGTCAAACCCAGCGCTGACTGGGGTTTGACCAGGGGTGGGGCCCACAGTCAGTGGCCTAGGGGGTTGGTTAGTGCGTCATTAGTGGCTAATGACAGCGCCACGTCACTGGCCACCGGAGTTCGGCCGGCGGCGACCCGAAACGCGGCGGATGTTCACCGAGGTTGCGCTACGGGCGGCGGCTGGACGCGCGAAGGCCACCAGAAGGTAGCCCGTACACGGCCGCACCTAGCTGGCTGCACGAGGGGCCGCGGGGTGGCCGGAGACGACGGTGGCGAGCACTTCCGCGGTGGCCGGAGTTCGGGCTGGGGCAGGGACGCGGCTGCAGCACTCGAGCGAGCAAACGGAGTGGAGAGGCATCCTCCTGGAGGCGCCAGGAGCGTGTCAGTGCCCCTGGTGCGAGCAGGAGAGGCTCGGGAACGCGGGCTCGCCGGCCATGGCGGACGGCGGCCTCGGTGACCTCGGGGCTACGGCTAGAGGGCTGGAGCAAGCAGGGGGGCAGAGGGGAAATGCTCAGGGGCTCACGGTGAGTTCGAAGAGAGGGTCGGCGTGCTCGGGGAGGCGACGGAGACGGCGAATCGGGCCGGTGATCTTCGATGCCCGTCGGTGAAGATGGCGGCAATGGCATCACTGCAGGGCTCCTGGTGTTGCTTGGAGCGGTGGGGAGGAAGAGTAGGTCGAG
>NC_041386.1:304256105-304263676 GCF_002162155.2 Triticum dicoccoides
CAAAAATAATGAACTTTTCTAAAGGGCATTCTGGGTTTATTGAAAATATTTTTATTTTGATCCTAATTGCATTTTATTTAGTGCTAGGGTTTGTCATCCCCATTTCAAGTTTCATAAAATTTAAACATGTTGCATGGATGCTAAAGCAAAAACAAACAAGGGCTGATCTGGGGCTGTGACAGCTCACCCCCACTAAACAAAAATCTCGTCCCGAGATTCAAGCGTAGGGTAAGGTGAAGGGGGAACGCAAACTAGTACAATCTTCACGATCCAGGTTGCACTTCAACTGAACGTTGATTTGTTCACCATCATTTTCTCGAAGTCTTGCTCTGAGAACTCCAACTAACATGACAACGAGAGGAAAGGAAAGACCCTAAAAGAATCGTTCTTCTCGGAGGTCGAACAACTCAGGAGTAACTCTCGGGATGAGACATAGCAACATCTCTTGAGCTGAGAGACGAAGCACAGATCTGAATAAATGGAGTGAGACAGATGACGAGGGTTCACTAGGTAGACAACAACTTCACGCTTAAGGTGGTAATCGGTTGTCAACGTAGCGAGGAGTTGAATTGCCATGATACCATAACGATGCACCTTAGGGAAGGTGACTCGTAGATATATCCCCTTAAGCGGCAAAAAGAATTACCTTTGATTCAACGATTATTGAAACTCTTTATACCAGCCTAAGGCAATCACAAGCGATCATTTGGAGGGGGTCGGTAGATTGGCATACTCGGACTTGGATGATGTGGATTACCTTGTTGAAGACAACGTAATGGATGAATTTGCTTATCACCGGAAATGGAAGAGATCCATGGTAGAATGCACAATGGCGGTGCAAGCTGGGAACAGAATGCAAATGCTGGGAATGATTCTGGTAACTGGGGAAGAACCCAACAATAGAGAGTGAATTCACTGTTTGAATAGGTCATAGCATTGCCGAGGAAACTGAGAGCAAACCCAGTTAGTACCGATGATAACACGTAGCGCTTGTGCGTGCTCTCAAGAACTTGAGCATTTCCATAATCATCAAGGTTTCACCAACATCCATGTCAAAGGTGCTGACCACACAACATACTACCATGATGAATAGCGATGGACGATGCAGATGCAAAGGAGGATAACACTTTCTCGGATTTCACCTTAGCGAAGCCAAGGAAACGAAATCTAGATGATCGACCGAGAGACGTTTAGCACTCCGCTTCTAATGTTCTCCTTGATGTGCTAGCGTAATCCACCCATAGATATGGTTTGATATCTAGAACATCAAGTAAAAAGGTCGGACTTCGGGATCTCAAAAATCATAAGGCACAACTAGGGAGTAAATCCTACGAAGTCCTTATGGAAAGGTGGCCAACTTCCTCAAACAAGATACTATAATAATAGGTCTACTGGATGGGTGTGTTGGCCACGACATCCACCTTACCGGTTATCGAGAGACCAATATTATAGTTCTTGGGAAATGTTCCAACCATCACATCTGCCTGAGATTCAGATCTGGTTGGTGTCAGGATATTCCAGACTCATCGAGTCTAGGAAGAAAAACGAAAGTTTGCAACACAAATCGACGAGATGACGTTGCGAGATTCTCGGGAAATGAACTACGATAGTAAGCTCCAAAACATGAGCTGGTTCTGCTACAAACATGTGAACACGTTGTCCCAGACAAGCATGACCACAAAGTAGTCTTATAATAAAACACTACCGAGTTCAGGAGGGGGAACCATCAACGAGGGTATCGAAATCCCTACATAAGTCCAGATTAGCTCTTATGAAGGAACTCCTTCTCCTTGAACAAATCAATCAGTGGCTTGGTGTGCTCGGGACACCTATGGAATGGAGGTTGCAAGTCTCCGAACCACAGAATACTTCGCACGTATGCATGACTGATTTGGGATGATTCCAGAGGAAGCAACATTGACTTTCTCGAATCCACGGTGGCAACTTGCATCAAATGCACATGAACTGGAGGAAGTCACTTCTTACATCCGAACATATGCTTCATGAACTAGCATGAAGAAATGCTTTCAAAAGTTTCCAACACTAGCTTAATGTTCAACAAATCATGGAGGAGATAAGGATGTTGTCAATGGGCTCAACAACAATTCATCCGGGTTTCCTTTTAAAAGGAATTCCATAGTTAAGTGAACACGGTGATAGCATTGGTCAGACCAAAGAATATAATGGTGTATGCTCGAGGAAAACCCACGAGTAAGACAACATTACGAACATCGTTGGTTCTGACTTGATTTGAGGATAGCCCACACCCAAATCAAAGGTTGGACAAGATGATAGGTCTATTAACTGATCACGAGGGTCAGTCGATGAAATATCAATTTTCTTCAACACACACATACAAAGGGTATCCCTTTGAAATGAACTAAGTTAGGTAAGCTTTTATCTTCCAACGATCCAAGTTGTTGCTTGGCTTAACAAACTAGCTCAGGGGTATCCAACACAGATTCTTGGAGAAAGGATGGTTTACAGAATAAACCAACTTGATCACGAGCTCAACATAACAGTCAGGTGACAACCTGGTGATACTTTCGAGAAGATATTCGGAAAATCACGAACCACCGATATGTTACTAAGCTCGAGAACAATCTTGCTTTTCAGGGCAAGACGATATAATCAAATGAGCGAGGACTTGACAAAATCCTAACTCATCAATCAAAATGTGCACCAGGAAGATGAACAAGATAGCACGATCAATCTTAGAATGATGATTCAAGAACCACACGTTAAGAATGAGGTTATTGTCCATTTAACTACCAAGCAACAAGGTTGCTAGGAGTATTGATTTCACACATCACGATTCACTTGTCGACATTCCGGTTATAACCACACGGAACCGAGGAATGAGTAATGATGGCGAGAAGTATCACTGTACCAAGAGTTCATAGGATGGTGTGCAATTCCTATAACAATCCCGATATAAAAGATGGTAATACTCCAAGGTAGAACAGAGCAAAAGCTGGATTAGCAATTTGTTCTGCGGAGCACAACTTCTTTGACCCAATCCTGGATATGGAAGAGGTACTGGAGTTTGTTTCTCCTAGTCATTCCGCGATAGAATGGCTTGACGGACCACAAGAGTAATAGGCATCGATAAACGAACGCATGCATACTCTTGACTATCAATTGATAGACGAAGGTCAGTAGACAACTAAAGAGGGACAACTCAAAGGAACATATAACTTTTTGAGTTGTGGATGCATAGATTAGTATGTCGAACCAGGTTCAACATATTTCTTCCGGATAACCCATGCAGAAAGGTAGAACTGACAGAGTCACAACATAGCATGGAGAACTCATCGAGAGCACTCTTGTTGTCATCTTTTGGTTCAGAAGAACTCCTGCCAAGAATGGTTCATGGTAATTGGAAGAAGGATGTACCATGAACCTCGAGGACTATCGCAAAGGTTACTAATAACCTAAAGGAACTAGCAAACACTATCAACATGAAGTAAGTAGAGTGAATCTCGGGTTCAAGAACCCAGGAATAGAATACCTACTCCTAAGTAGCACCACGAGATGCTTTCGAGAATGATGGCCAGAATCCTCACACTGGGAACACAAAACGTTGCTAGATTACTAGGTGACTCCCTAAAACACCTAGGGTCATAATAATTATTCCAACATAAATGTCAAGGCAATAGAATACCTCAACTCAACAATTAGTGTGATTGAGCTGGCATAAAGGAACATCGAAACCAGAGGGAAAGGATTTTGCAAATGCATCAGACTATTTAGAAACCTGGGATGACTTGGATAGCATAACGGCTGTAAATGCTCAGAAAAGATTTGAGACATTCACAAAGATGGTGGCATAACCACTCAGAAGCACAATATCAAGGTCTCGAGATCAATAATTAACATACAGAGGTAGTAGGAACTGAACTGAGACTTAAATCCAACAATCTTATAAGTCTACGGATTAGTAACACGTGATCCTGATAGAAAGAAGAGAAAGCCTAGTTCTTAATCCCCGTAGAAGAGAAGATGATGACTCGGATCAGAAGGCCATGAGGTATAAGGAGTAAAAAGAGCCTTACGTTCCATCCCACAATCAATTCCCTTATATAACTAAAGAATTTCTAGACTCAACTTCGACCAGTTTGGCTTGGTAATCCTACAGGCAGTCAAGCTCTGATACCAACGCTGTCAGGACCCCGACTCAATGCCACATCGATCTAGCATGTAACACCTCATATCACTTTGCGGCCTCACGCACGGTATTCCCACGGGTGTCGCCTTACCTTAGCCCGGGACCGTTTGCGCCTTTTGGCACACGTATATGACAGTGTCGCTAGCATCCATATGATAAGGAGCCCGGGCTGACATGGCTAGTCGTAAACCCAAAGTGGCACAGACTTGTAGGGACAGGCATCCATGACCCAGCATCGAACGTGTCGGTCATCAGCGAGTGAATCCAGGCTGTAGCACTGGGCTAGCAGGACTCCGGTGAACCGGGCTGTAGCAGGCTAACAGGACTCCGGTATTCATCGCGTGACATTTCCCCGAAGGGACAGACACAGGAACGAAGAAAGACACATGCCGGCCAGCCTAAGTGTTCCGGAGCAGTAGCAAGCTACCATGGCTCGGTGGAAACACTAGGAGACATTTCCCGGTAAGAGAGGCTACTAAAGATAAACAACTAGATAGTCAGATCCCACACATACCAAGCATTTCAATAACATACACACAATATGCTTGATATGTGCAAAACACAACATGGCATCACAACATGACTCTACGACTCAAGTATTTATCTAATAGGCTCCGAGGAGCGAGATATTACAAACATGAGTCTCATGACCCAACATTCAGAGCATACAAAGAAAAGCACAAGCGGAAGCTATCATGTCTGAGTACAGACATCTATAAATGAAAAAGGCTGAGAAGCCTGACTATCTACCAAATCCTGCCGAGGGCACAAGATTGTAGCTGAGGTAACAAGCTAAACGTCGAAGTCCACGTGGAACTACTAGTGAGACTGAAGTCTCTCTGCAAAAACATAAATTAAGCAACGTGAGTACAAATGTACCCAGCAAGACTTACATCAGATCTATCTACATATGTATCATTATCAACAAAGGGATGGTGGGGTTTAACTGCAGCAAGCCAGCTTTGACTCGGTGGCTAACCTAAACTACGACTGCAATGTAACTCTTTTGAGGTGGCGCACACGAGTCCACATATTCACCATATCAATACACCACTATGGATCCGCTCCCGTCTCCCTACGAGAACGCCATCCATAGCACTCACGCTTATCTTGCGTATTTTAGAGTATCCACTTTCACTTGTCTATGAACTGATATACGCAACCCAGAAGTCCTTTTCCGCGGACACGGCTATTCGAATAGATGATGTTAACCCTGCAGGGGTGTACTTCTTCACACACGCTCTCACCACTTACCGCCGTTTACACGACATGTACTCGGCAACCTTCAAGCGGAAGCCCAACGTGGGTGTCGGCCACGACCTGCCTAAACACTCAAGTCTCTAGTCCAGGTTTATCGCCTATTCGGGTTCCATCCATGAGGAGATCCGGCCGGAGTTTCGCTCACAGCCCCAAACGATGTGAACAGGGTTCCGTGACACCAAACGGGCGCCCGGTTTACCCGGCCACGTGCCCACCGCATCACAGCCCACCCCTACAGTCAGCGCTGCGCACGGCCTCCAGCATACTACAAACACCAGAAACTACTTGCAACTCCTGGACAGAGGACAAGGGTGATTAAGAAGCCGAGAGGGTCCATTGGTTTCGGGCCCAATGCGTGGTAGTAGCTGAATCATGGATCACAAACACAGAACTCAGTTCCTGAGGACGGTTGCAATGAGACAACCCACCATGTACTCCTACATGGCCTCTCACCGCTACCCTTACCAAATCGTGTTCACACACTTAGCTCACACACAGTAGGACATGTTCACACGCCTCTGATTCATCCCCGATGAATCAGACCTGACTCAACTCTAAGCAGTAGCAGGCATGACAAACAAGCATGAATGAGTAGGCACAACAGGGCTCAAACAACTCCTACTCATGCTAGTGGGTTTCATCTATTTACTGTGGCAAGGACAGGTCATGCAAAGGATAAAGGGGTTCAGCTACCGCAGCAAGTAACAGATGAATCGGTGTTGTCCTAATGCAGTAAAAGAGAGCAGGAGCGAGAGAGTGGGATTTTATCGGAATGAACAAGGGGGTTTTGCTTGCCTGGCACTTCTGAAGATAACATAGTTCCTCATTGGTGTCATCGATCACATCGCCGGTACACGTCTATCGAGAGGGGACAATTACCGGCAAACAAGGAAGAACGCAATCAATGCAATGCACAATATGATGCATGCTCATGACATGGCAATATGAATGTGTTTTGAGCTAATGCAACTAGCAACAGATTAAATGAAGTTGGTTTGAATACAAGATTCAATTTCAAACTCCATATGTGATTATTCAAATGCCATTTAATTGATTTGTGCTAAACAGCAGCTATAAGTTGTTCTAACATGCATGAAAATGGTACAGATGGATTCCTTGAATTTTTCTGATAATTTTTCATATATAAATTATTTAATTTGCAGTTACGGTTAATTTTCTATGATTTATTGAAGTTTAGGGCATTTTCTGAAATTTCCTGAATAATAATAAATCCAGAAATGAATTATGGCGTCAGCACCACGTCACTGTGACGTCAGCAGGGTCAACTGGGCTGGCTCGGGTCAAACCTGACGGGTGGGGGCCACATGTTAGTGACACATGACCTAATCCCGGTCAAACCCAGCGCTGACTGGGGTTTGACCAGGGGTGGGGCCCACAGTCAGTGGCCTAGGGGGTTGGTTAGTGCGTCATTAGTGGCTAATGACAGCGCCACGCCACTGGCCACCGGAGTTCGGCCGGCGGCGACCCGAAACGCGGCGGATGTTCACCGGGGTTGCGCTACGGGCGGCGGCTGGACGCGCGAAGGCCACCAGAAGGTAGCCCGTACACGGCCGCACCTAGCTGGCTGCACGAGGGGCCGCGGGGTGGCCGGAGACGACGGCGGCGAGCACTTCCACGGTGGCCGGAGTTCAGGCTGGGGCAGGGACGCGGCTGCAGCGCTCGAGCGAGCAAACGGAGTGGAGAGGCATCCTCCTGGAGGCGCCAGGAGCGTGTCAGTGCCCCTGGTGCGAGCAGGAGAGGCTCGGGAACGCGGGCTCGCCGGCCATGGCAGACGGCAGCCTCGGTGACCTCGGGGCTACGGCTAGAGGGCGGGAGCAAGCAGGGGGGCAGAGGGGAAATGCTCAGGGGCTCACGGTGAGTTCGAAGAGAGGGTCGGCGTGCTCGGGGAGGCGACGGAGACGGCGAATCGGGCCGGCGATCTTCGATGCCCGTCGGTGAAGATGGCGGCAATGGCGTCACTGCAGGGCTCCTGGTGTTGCTTGGAGCGGTGGGGAGGAAGAGTAGGTCGAGGCAGAGCTTTGGGAGGCGTCGGGGAGACGAGGCGGTGGTTGTGGCCGCGGCGAACGGCGTCGGTGGCGACGGGGCTCCGCTCGGTGGAAGAGAGAGGGAGCCAGAGAAGGGG
>NC_041386.1:304264097-304291992 GCF_002162155.2 Triticum dicoccoides
GGGAGAAGGCACGGGGAGAGTGCGAGGCCTGGGAGGGTGCGTGGCGTCGCGGACGGGGTCCAGGGCGACGAGAGGAAGCAGGAGGTGGCCAGGGGAAGCAGGAGGTGGCCGAGGCCTCTCGGGCGCGCGCCACGCCTCGGTCCTTCTGGCGAGGAGGAAGACGACAGGGGGAGTGGAGATGGGCTGGGCCGTGCTGGGCCAGGTAAGTGGCGCCAGGTAACTTCCTTATCTCTCTCTCTTTTATTTCTTTTCTCTTTCTGTTATTTTGTTTTTGATTTGATTTAAAATACCAAATCATTTTATAAAATCCTGGAAACAATTGTGGGTGCTTTCTGAATTATTTCAGTGACCCTTAACAATTTCCAACATTTATTTGAACATTTAAATTATTTATAGTATTTAAATGCCCAAGGTCAAATACAATAGGATTTAATTCAAAAATCCAGAATGGCCTAGAAATATGTGCATCATTGATGGCAGGGGTTTTCACCTTAAACAAAAATAATGAACTTTTCTAAAGGGCATTCTGGGTTTATTGAAAATATTTTTATTTTGATCCTAATTGCATTTTATTTAGTGCTAGGGTTTGTCATCCCCATTTCAAGTTTCATTAAATTTAAACATGTTGCATGGATGCTAAAGGAAAAACAAACAAGGGCTGATCTGGGGCTGTGACATTTAAGACTTTTGTACATCCCTGTTTCAAGCAATGTCTTCAACCTAGCATTCTCATCAGCAATAGCAGTGGAATCCTCAGCAGAGGGGTTAGTTCCCACATCAACAGTTGAAGATATTGCAATAGTAGCAGCAGTAGAACATTCAGCAACAGTAGTAGCATTATCACGCTCAATGCATTTAAGACATGGTGGTTCAAATCCTTCCTGAGCGGAACTGATCTGTTCGGTGCGAAGTGACTCGTTTTCCTTTTGAAGATCTTCATGAGATGCTCTCAATTTCTCAAGATCTTGCTTCCTTTGAAGATAATCATAGGAAAGCTTTTCATGAGTTGTTGAGAGCCTTTCATGACAACTTTCAAGTTCCTCATACTTAACGTGAAGATTTTTTATGTCTTCAATTAAGGACTCAGATCGAGTCATTTCAGCGCCTAACATATCATCGCTTTTGTCTAACAGTTTTTGAATATGTTCCATAGCTTTCTGTTGTTCAGTTGCAATTTTAGCTAGTGTTTTGTAGCTGGGTTTTGAACCACAATCAGATTCATCTTCACTAGATGTTTGATAGTGAGTAGTGCGTGTGTTTACATTGGCACCGCGTGCCATGAAGCAGTAGGTATGAGCGGAGTAGTCCTTGTCATTTGCATCGGTGTCGGTGATGAAGTCATTGTCTTCAGTGTTGAAGATGGACTTGGCAACATATGCTGTAGCCAGACTTGCAACGCCAGAATCGGACTCTTCCTCAGACTCCACCTCCGCCTCCACAGAAGCGGACTCCTCCTCTGAATCCATTTCCTTGCCAACAAACGCACGTGCCTTGCCAGATGAGCTCTTCTTCTTCTTCTTTTTGTTCTCATTGTCCCACTGCGGACACTCAGAGATGAAGTGACCAGGTTTCTTGCACTTGTGACATGTTTTCTTCTTGTAGTCATGAGCAGAAGCTTCATCATTCCTTGAGCTTGATTGTGAAGACTTTCTGAAACCTTTCTTCTTGGTGAATTTTTGGAACTTCTTCACAAGCATAGTAAGTTCCCTTCCAATGTCTTCAGGATCATCAAAACTGCTGTCAGATTCTTCTTCAGATGAGGAGACAGCTTTTGCCTTCAAGGCACGAGTTCGCCCATAGTTTGGACCGTAGATATCTCTTTTCTCAGAAAGCTGAAACTCATGTGTGTTGAGCCTCTCAAGTATGTCAGACGGATCGAGTGTCTTGAAATCAGGTCGTTCTTGAATCATCAGGGCTAGGGTGTCAAACGAACTGTCAAGTGATCTCAGTAGTGTCTTGACGACTTCATGCTTGGCGATCTCAGTAGCGCCAAGGGCTTGAAGCTCATTCGTGATGTCAGTGAGTCGATCAAATGTGAGCTGGACATTCTCATTGTCATTTCTCTTGAAGCGGTTGAAGAGGTTGCGAAGGACACCGATTCTCTGATCTCTCTGGGTTGAGACACCTTCGTTGACTTTGGAGAGCCAGTCCCAAACTAGCTTAGATGTTTCCAAAGCACTCACGCGGCCATATTGTCCTTTGGTCAGATGACCACAGATGATATTCTTGGCAGTAGAGTCCAGTTGAACGAACTTCTTGACATTAGCAGCGGTGACACCTTCTCCAGCCTTGGGAACGCCGTTCTTGACGACATACCATAGGTCGACGTCAATGGCTTCAAGATGCATGCACATCTTATTCTTCCAGTAGGGATATTCATTTCCATCGAAGACGGGGCACGCAGCGGAGACTTTAATTATCCCTGCAGTCGACATAGCTAAAACTCCAGGTGGTTAAACCGAATCACACAGAACAAGGGAGTACCTTGCTCTGATACCAATTGAAAGTGCATTATATCGACTAGGGGGGGTGAATAGGCGATATTTATGAAAGTCTTCAAAACGTGGAAGTTATGAAGACAAATGATAGAAATAAACCTATTACCCTGCAACGGAAGGTAGACTACACTAGGCAAGCCATAGTCAAATATTCAATGGAGTGAAAGCACAATGACTAATAGCAGCAATGTAGTAAGGATCAGGTAGGAAGATATTATGAAGCCAAACAGAACATGCAGTCACTCAGTGAAGATAAAAGATAGTGCAATCATACAATGACTTCACAAGGAGTAACAGTAAGTAAAGAGAAGGGAAGGATGAAACTAGTGACTCGTTGAAGATAATGATTTGTTGGACCAGTTCCAGTTGTTGTGACAACTGTATGTCTGGTTAGGGCGGCTAGGTATTTAAACCTGAGGACACACAGTCCCGGACACCCAGTCCTGAACACGCAGCTTAGGACACCTAGTCCTCACCGTATTCCCCTTGAGCTAAGGTCACATAGACCTCGCCCAATCACTCTGGTAAGTCTTCAAGGTAGACTCCCAAACCTTCACAGACTTCGTTCACCGGCGATCCACAATGTCTCTTGGATGCTCACAACGCGATGCCTAACCGGCTGGAGGATTCACAGTCCTCAAGTGTAATAAGTCTTCAGATCACACAGACAAGAAGACTTAAGTGATGCCTAATTCTCTTTGGCTCTGGGTGGTTAGGGCTTTATCCTCGCAAGGAATTCTCTCTCAAAGGCTTCGAGGTGGGTTGCTCTCAAACGACAAAAGCCATACACTAACTCTGAGCAGCCAACCATTTATGGTTGTAGGGGGTGGGCTATTTATAGCCACTAGGCAACCCGACCTGATTTGTCCAAAATGACCCTGGGTCACTAAGGAACTGCCACGTGTTCCAACGGTCAGATTTCAAACTCACACGACAACTTTACTTGGGCTACAAGCAAAGCTGACTTGTCCGACTCTGGACAAGATTCGCTCTCATAGTCTTCACTCGAAGACATAGGTTTTGGTTAAGCATCACTTCAGTCATTCTGACTGGTTCTCTTGGACCCCACTTAACAGTATGGTGGTTCCTATGACTCAACAAAGAAGAAAAAGAACTACGAAAGATCTTAGTCTTCGTGCTCCATAGGCTTCATGCGATGTCTTCTCTTGTCATAGTCTTCAATGTGAATATCTTCATATACCACCTTTGACTTCAATGTCTTCATACATTTTTAGGGGTCATCTCTGGTAGGAAAACCGAATCAATGAGGGACTTCTTCCTGTGTTATCCTGCAATTCTCACAAACACATTAGTCCCTCAACTAGGTTTGTCGTCAATACTCCAAAACCAACTAGGGGTGGCACTAGATGCACTTACAAGAAGACTTAAGTGATGCCTAACACTCTTTGGCTTTGGGTGGTTAGGGCTTTATCCTCGCAAGGAATTCTCTCTCAAAGGCTTCGAGGTGGGTTGCTCTCAAACGAAAAAAGCCGTACTCTAACTCTGAGCAGCCAACCGTTTATGGTTGTAGGGGGTGGGCTATTTATAGCCACTAGGCAACCCGACCTGATTTGTCCAAAATGACCCTTTGTCACTAAGGAACTGACACGTGTTCCAACGGTCAAATTTCAAACTCACACGGCAACTTTACTTGGGCTACAAGTAAAGCTGACTTGTCCGACTCTGGACAAGATTCCCTCTCATAGTCTTCACTCAAAGACATAGGTTTTGGTTAAGCATCACTTCAGTCATTCTGACTGGTTCTCTTGGACCCCACTTAACAGTACGGTGGTTCCTATGACTCCACAAAGAAGAAACAGAACTACGGAAGATCTAAGTCTTCGAGCTCCATAGGCTTCATGCGATGTCTTCTCTTGTCATAGTCTTCAATGAGAATATCTTCATAAAACACCTTTGACATCAATGTCTTCATACATTTTTAGGGGTCATCTCTGGTAGGAAAACCGAATCAATGAGGAACTTCTACCTGTGTTATCCTGCAATTCTCACAAACACATTAGTCCCTCAACTAGGTTTGTCATCAATACTCCAAAACCAACTAGCGGTGGCACTAGATGCACTTACAGACGGACTTGTGGAAATCCTCGAAAACAAGTATTGCTCAACTCACCTATCTATAACATAGAAATGTTGCATCCAACCCTGGAACGAGAGGTAAAGAATAGGCTACCATACAAGATGAGACAACTTCATTCTTGGCTTTCATCCCTACGCTTAAGAAAGATAAGGGATTGGATTTCATACCTTTTATTTAGAGCTTCGTCGTTCCGACTGGAAAATGTAACCTTCCACCATACGTAAACCAAACCTCTTTGCTTTTTGGCTTTTCCTTCCAATAAACATCAGGGTGCGAATCTGAGTAGTTCCTTGGTCAAGACCACGAAGCAAGAGCGAAGCAGAACTGGTTTTCAATTCATCGAAACTCTTGAAAAGTTCCTTTGCTTTTACAACGAAAGCACCTTCCAACAAATTGGAACCATAATCCCCTCCATCCGCCTCGCTCTCCATTCGGTAGTATATGCTCTGATCGAGGCCCTATTCTTATTATGATGAATTGGATATTGAATTTCCTTTGATTGATTCATCTTACCATTTTACTAGAGTTGTTTCCAATAAGTTTAACATGAGCGGAATTGGTGTACTTGACCAGTAGTGAACTCTCAGTTGTGTTCGATAGTCGGTTACGAGTTCCCATACTTACGCAACCTTACCTTTTCTTACTATAGGCCAAATTGTGGAGGAAAGCAGAATCATTGTTTTTCGTAGAACTCACTTTTGCTACTCGAGAATACCTTCCACCAGGTCAGAGCCATGGATCCAAAGCCTACTAGTTAGCTTTGAAGGTTTAGGCTTGAGAGAAAACTTGAACTGAGCACCGCACTCCCTCTTATCAACTTATTCAGATTTGCTTATTTCTTTCTCTTTCATTTTTGTAGATATAGGCTTTGGCGGATTCTCTCAAGGCTCGAGTGAAGTGACAAGCACATATTACCGGAAGCTAGTGATCCCGCCCAGCCAGCTCAACATGCTTTAGAGCTCCTTGATTGGTACAAGGTAGTGATAGCAAGAGGCAACTCTCAATTGTTGTAATATAGAGACCTCTTTCAATGATTACAGATCCAAAGGATCGTTATTGATAGGAAACTGCTAGTAGCCCTTGACTTTGACTTGAAGAATTGAATCCGCCTTCTTCTTCTTATTCTTCTGAAAGACTCCCAGGCATGGTATCATCGGATCCACAAGGTCAATTTGTATCCATTTGTTCGGAAACCGAAAATGCCAACTACTCACTTCTTGCTGAGGATGAAGGTGCCATGGGTGATATCGCCAGCCATTCCCTCATTGAAAATAAAGCGCCAACCCTGCTACTAAAGCTAAGGCCAATCGCAGCCCAGTGAAATGACATGCATATGAAAAATAACATAGATTAATCTTGATGCGATCAATGCAGAAACACTTATTTTCTTACAGGCTACAATCAGAAACAACAACTTTGTAAATCACCCTAAGAGTGCCATACGAAAAAACAAAAGCAACTATGGGTATAGACCAATTTCCTGCCCTAGAAGAGGCTCAGCCTACGAAACCCTACTCTTTGCCTGCTTACCGAGCTCTCCTCATACCGAGTATCTAGGCATTTCTTCTCACATACCGCTTCGGAGAAAGTTGGCATTCTTTAATATGTCACTGGGGACCCGTACTTACTTGATGGAATGGATGGGATGATGTGTTTCAGTTCAGCCAGTAGTGGAGGTTTCCTCGGCCTAGTCGCGTAAGAGCCCCCTTCTTTTTCTACTTAGTTGAAAGAAAAGCAATGGGGAAGGTTGGCTTACCAGTTAATTGGTCTGTATCATATCTTGCTATGGTGGGACATCCTCTTCAGTTTAGGTATCCGGGTTGGCTGTTAGCTTTAGTCGTTTAGCACTCTTCCTTCATTCTCATTCAACAAGGAGACGAGTCTAATCAAAATCATTTGTTGAGCCTCGCGTATATTATATGATGTCGTCCTGGAATTGAACTAGCATTTAAGGTCGATCAAGTTCAAACAATTCGGCTCTGCAAGATCAATCAGATATCAAGTAAGGGATAGGCGCTTCCTATTAGTTATAGACTGCTTCTGTGACAAGTGGATACCTTTAGGTTTAGTTGTTAATGGTACTATTATCTTCAATAATTAGGTCTTCCGTATTCCTATTGGGGTCAGTGGTCTTCACCACTCACTGAGTCTGGATTCGTTTCATGGGTATTATTTGATGAGTGATCATCAATCTCTTCTATTGCTCCTATGTGCTGCTATACATACAAGGTACATGGGCCATGGGGCCTAACACACACTATACAGCCTAGCCCAATACTCAATACTCCCCTGGCTAAAGATATCTAACATGCCTATCTTGTTACAAATTGCTAAACCCTCACAAGGACCTACTCGTTTAGTAAAACAATCAGCTACCTGTTCACTATAACAGCCTGCCTCCGCCATCCGTGGCCCCGACCAAAACCCCGCTCCCCGCCCCACCGCACTGCCATGGTTGCGCCACCCCCGGCCAATCCACAAAGACTCGCCGTCATCCACATCCAGTGGCGGTAGTACCTTCAACCCACGCAACTCTAAGATAGCCATCTAAGTGTTGCTTCCGTGGCGAACTTGCGCCCCCTCACCCTTATGTTAGACACCAGCCAACTGGCAGCCTAGGAGATCCGCCGCCTCGAGGGGTGCTGCTTCCCATTGGGAATCGGTTTCCCTAGAATAAAAGTCCACACAATTGACGCCTAGATAAAGTGATTTGAGATGAGGGTGCGACCTATCTGGCAGCCCGGTGAAGTAGGCAGCTCCAGCTGCCGAGTCGGTGAGGTTGGCGCAGTTGCGTGGCTTCCAGCGGCAGGGAAGCAGAGATGTTGTGACGATCGACGGCTATGCGGAAGCAGCGCTGGGGCTCTGGATGGATCCTAAGTTGGAGCTGCTCTAGCGGTGTGAACAACTATGGTTTGAATCGGCTCCGGTACGGTTCATGCAGCCGTCGTCGAGGGAGCTCCGACAGCACGGAGTAAGAGGCACATGGCCCAGTGCACGACGACAAATGGACAACGTCTCCCGCATTAGGGAGGAGGGCGGCTGTGAATTAGGTGTGGTGGGGGTGCCATGGAGGAGGGGCCGAGGTTTCGCGGCTCTAGAGAAGGGAGCTTCAGGGGAGAAGGTGATTTGGCGCCCACGAGGTATGAATGGGGAATTGGGAGGGGGAACCATGTCTTACAGACGCATTTGTGTGAAATTTGTGGGAGTTACAGTTCTACCCCTGCCTTTAGGCTTCTCGGCTTGGATCTGTGTACTGAGGGTCGGGGATAGTAGAGTAACTTTGCTTCTCCCAAATAGTGGGCGCGAGCGATTTTAGACGAGGAGGGCGTGTTTTGCGATATAGTGGGCGCGCGTGATTTCGGGCGAGGAGGGCGTGTTTTGAAATTGTGGGCGTGAGCTATTTCAGGCGAGGAGGGCATGTTTTGAAATAGTGGGCGTGAGCTATTTCGGGCGAGGAGGGCATGTTTTGAAATAGTCGGCATGAGCGATTTCGGGCGAGGAGAGGGTGTTTTGCCAACCATGGTTTATGAATTATTCGACACATGTCATTTCGGCCGAGGAGAAGACGCGCTTCAATGAACTAATGAACCTACCTGAGGGAGTCCTGGACTAAGGGGTCCTCGGGCGTCCGACCTATTGGACACGGGCCGGACTAATGGGCTGCGAAGATACAAAGACCAAAGACTCTACCCGTGTCCGGATGGGACTCTCCTTGGCATGGAAAGCAAGCTTGGCGTCCAATTATGAAGATTCCTTTCTCTGTAACCGACCTTATGTAACATTATATCCCTCTGGTGTCTATATAAACCGGAGGGCTAGGTCCGTAGAGGGATATCCTCATAATCATAGTCAGACAGGCTAGACTTTTAGGGTTTAGCCATTGCGATCCCATGGTAGATCAAATCTTGTAATACTCGTATTCATCAAGATCAATCAAGCAGGAAGTAGGGTATTACCTCCATAGAGAGGGCCCGAACCTGGGTAAACATTGTGTCCCTTGTCTCCTGTTACCATCGACCTTAGAAGCACAGTTTGGGACCCCTACCCGAGATCCGCCGGTTTTGACACCGACATTGGTGCTTTCATTGAGAGTTCCACTATGCTGTCGTCAAAAGGTTTGACGGCTACTTCAATCATCTACAACAATGCTGCCCAAGGGGAAGCCTTCCTCCTCGGACAGATCTTTGTGTTCGGCAGCTTCGCACTGCGGGCCAACTCGCTTGGCCATCCGGAGCAGATCGAAAGCTACGCCCCTGTCCATCAGGTCAGATTTGGAAGCTTGAATTACGTCGCGGATATCCATGGAGACTTGATCTTCGATGGATTCGAGACCACGAAAGCCGCTCCTTGACTGCATGATGAACATGACGTAAATCTGTCATCGGACCATACCCAGGAGATAGTACCTGTAGCTGCTCTGGCCCTAGATCTAGAGTAGATCGGGCCATTCGAAGACGGGAAGCTCAACCCCATCGCGGAAGCCGTAGACTCAGCAATGTTAGATCCGCACACAGACCTAACTTCAAGTGACATCTGTGTGACTAGAACCATGGACTCGTCTCTGGCTACAGGCTCCGAATCTTGTGCGTCCATGTACATCGAGCTTGATCGGTTTCGATCGTCGAATTCAGCTCTGCGGACATCTTCCGACACTCGCCTTTGGGTGACGTGCTAAACTCACTAAAATATCTATCCCTGATGGGGGACTCTCAGCCGAATTATATCCGGTTCGAACTGGAGGCTGATGACGGAGAATGTCATTTCCCACCCACCGCTCACTTCATAGCCACTATCTAGGACCTAATCGACATTCTCGATTACAGCTCCGAATACATCGACGGTATGAGCAACGATGCAGGAGAAGAGGAGGACCAAAACCCGCCGTTCACTGAACGATGGATGGCCGCCTCCTCATATGACATATACATGGTGGATGCACCAAAATAAAATAGCGGCGATGACAAAGAGAATCTAGTCGAGGATGAACCTCCTAAGATAGAACCGAAGCACTAGCGTCAGCGCCGCTGCTTTAAATCACACCGCAGCAAAGACAGAAACACCGGCACGGGAGACGATAACACTCTGGACGGTGCCGAAGACAGAGAAGATCCCGACGAATGAACCGCCGAACAGGACGATCTGAAAAACGAGCAGGTTAGCCCTGACGACCATGCCATAAATGACGACTCAGCGGACAGTAATTATATTCCACTCTCCGAGCACGAGCTGAGCCTCGCCATCGAGGAGTTTATCATGCCCGAGGAACCTCAGGAATAGGAGCGCTTTAATTGCCGGCTAATAGCCACTGCAAGGAGCGCGAAGAAGAAGCAACAACAACTTCAAGTTGACCAAGATCTTCTCAATGATAGATGGACTGATGTCCTGGCAACCAAAGAATATGGCCTCAAGCGCTGAGCCAACATTTACCCAAAGCGCAAATTGCTACCTTAGTTCGATGACGAGGCGCCGGAGCCCATACCATCATCGCACAATGCGGCTAACCGACCACTACGCGGTCGGGACAAAGCGGCAACTCAGCCGAACACCATCCCGCCCCACCTCTCCATAGAGGCAGAGATAATACAACTCTTGATTACACATATGACCTTCAGCAGGACCTGGACAATAGAGCAAGACATACCAGATCGATCTACAGATCGCGAGGATGTGCCCCGACACGTGACTATGGCTATCTATTCGAATGTAACAAGCCTAGTCACACCCGGGCCGAAAACCGCAGACGGACTCCATCGGAGCTACGTCACAATGTGGCCCAATATAGAGGCGCCACTCACCCTCTGTGCTTCACAGACGAAGTAATGGAGCACGAATTCCCAAATGGGTTTAGACCCGTGAATATCGAATCATATGATGGAACAACTGATCCCGCAGTATGGATCGAGGATTTCCTTCTCCATATCCATGTGGCCCGCGGAGATGACCTTCATGGCATCAAGTATCTCCCACTAAAACTCAAAGGGCTAGCTCAGTACTGGCTAAACAGTTTGCCTAGAAACTCTATTAGCAGTTCGGAGGATTTGGAAGACGCCTTTCGCGACAACTTCCAAGGTTACATATGTCCGCCACCAGATGCCGATGATTTGAGTCACATTGTCCAGCAGCCCAAAGAGTCAGCCAGGAAGCTCTGGACTATGTTCTTAGTTAAAAAGAACCAAATCGTCGACTGTCCGGATGCGAAAGCCCTAGCGGCCTTCAAACACAGCGTCGGGGACGAGTGGCTCGCCCGCCACATCGGTTAAGAAAAACCAAAATCCGTGTCAGCCCTTACCGCTTTGATGACCCGCTTTTGCGCAGGAGAAGACAGCTGGCTCGCTCGTAGAAGTAATAGCGCCAGTGATCCGGGCACTTCCGAAGTCCGAGATGGCAATGGCAAACCACGACGCAACAAACACAAATGTCGCAATGATAATGAAAGAACGCACGAGACAACGGTCAACGCCGGATTCAGCGGCCCCAAACCCGGTCAATGGAAGAAGCCATTCAAGGCAAACAAAGACGGACCATCCAATTTAGACGAGATATTGGATCGGCCTTGCCAGATTCATGGCAGCCCCGATAAACCAGCTAATCACACCAATAGAAGTTGTTGGGTCTTCAAGCAGACCGGCAAGGTCAACACCGAACACAAGGGGAAGAGGCCGCTCGGTGATAGCGATGGCGAAGAGACTCACCAACCAAATACCGGGGGTCAGAAGCAATTTCCCCCCGAAGTAAAAACAGTGAACATGGTATACATGACACACACCTCTACAGGATAGCATGAGAAGCACTCCCTCCGGACTGAGGATCATACTACGATTACTTCAGCCGAAGAACAAAGTGGTCTTATTAGACTGCATGCCTTGTCGGCCATTAAGCCACCGGTCTCCATTCAGCAGGACCGACCAATTTTGGAGCGGGACTAGCAGTTCGGCTTCCGTCGTCTGCCTCATACACCAGCGAAAGCTGTAGCGCGCATACATAACTATGCACTTAAAATACCATGGGCATTGGCGGAAGCACAGTACTCCCATAACCTCCTTCTTTTCTTTTCTAACTACTCTTTCCTTTTTCATTACCCTTTACCACAGTTGACTCGCAGGCTGGTCATCTCAGTGACTCTATCGGAGTTCAGGTTTGTACATTAACCCAAAGGCTACTCTTGTTAAGGAGTTGCTTCACAGAGGAAAGGCGGCGCAGACGTGCGACAAGAGGTCTGAAACAACTCTTTGCAGACGTGCGAGCCTATAAAGTGCTTTCTTCCTCAGCCGCCGCCCCTGGCATGTCAAATAGCCGGGGTCGCGACATTATTATATGCAAAACAATGATTGGCATATCACTCAAGTTCTAGTGAACATAACCTGTATCTAGTATTCACTTTTCTCTAAAGAACTGGATTTTGCTCCTTGTTATCTCACACACCCCGACAAAACTCGACAGGGGCTCGATATGGGAACAAAATAAATTGCCAACAAGTCCGAACAGCTTTATAGCATACTTCGGCGTTGTGATAGCCTGGCTTATTAGGGATGATAGACTACTCATATCAATAAGGAATTCCTTCTTTTCCGGTAGCCCATTCGAACAGAACTCCAAAGTTAAGTGTGCTCAGCTTGGAGTAGTGTCAGGATGGGTGACTGACCAGGAAGTTTCTCTCGGGTGCGCACGAGTGAGGACAGAGTGCGCAGAAAAGACTAGTATTGATCTGTGGGGCCAGTCTGCATCCCGCCAGGAGTAACGACCACCGGCGGGTGTGTCCGGGGCGTTACAAGTTGGTATCAGAGCCGACCCTCACGGTTACATGGATGTTTGCGGACAGGTGCACGATCATGTTATTCATGACGTTTGTGACCCGTCGTGGCACACGGCATGGTACATGTACCGGACTGGATGCACAGACATATGTGCCAAGAGGGAACGTTCCTGTGGCCCGACGAGGACGTCAGTTCCTCTGAGTGGGGGTGTATGTGATAGCCTGGCTTATTAGGGATGATAGACTACTCATATCAGTAAAGAATTCCTTCTTTTCCGGGAGCCCATTCGGACAGAACTCCAAAGTTAAGCGTGCTCAGCTTGGAGTAGTGTTAGGATGGGTGACCGACCGGGAAGTTGCTCCCGGGTGCGCACGAGTGAGAACAAAGTGCACAGAAAAGACTAGTATTGATTTGTGGGGCCAGTCTACATCCCGCCAGGAGTAATGACCACCGGCGGGTGTGTCCGGGGCGTTATAGGCGTCGTGAGTTTGGCCTTATATGCATCAGCTCTGAATCATGTCTTGGGTCAATAGTTGGGTTGCCCGGCTCCTGTGCTTGCTACCTTACGTTCTACTCTATCGTCTAAGGTAGTAAAGGGAGAACTACTACAATTGTGTTTCCGATTCATCTGGTCAAACACCTCAGTAGAGAAATCCGAAAACTGACTGGCATGATGCGGCGAGAGCTGGTCAACCACTCGATGGCTTATCAGAATCTTTCACGATTCCCTCCGTATTACACGAAGGACCTTTCCTCAGGTCATATATGTAACACACCATATTGGGATAACCACGTATATACTATGGTCTATATAGTAGACCCACCATAGAACTCCTATGGCTAAGTGAAAGTGTTAACGCCCTATAGTCGAATTGCCTTGTTCAACGCATTGATGCCTCCTTCATGGACCAAGACGTTGGGATAAGAGTGATCAAGTGCTTTTCCGAACACCCCATATTTTCTACAAGGGGGCTAAAGCTGACGGCTAGAAAAGTTTCAGATTATACAAAAACAGCCTCACAGGAGGAACCAAAGCTTTTAAGCGAATAACATAATATTATAATAATATTGTCTTTTACAATTTCAACACATTTCATTCGAATATCATGTCTTTCGAGCACTGACACTCTATCAAGCGGGCACCCTCTAAGACGTCCTCGAAATAATGCTCTGGTGCGCGATGGTCCTTTCCCTTGGGGGGACTCCTCACTGCAACGTGGTGGCCTTCATCTTCACCCAGTATGTCTTGACGCGGGCAAAGACCATCCGTGCACCTTCAATTCACATTGAACGCTTAACGACGTCGATACATGGCACCGCATCAACAAGCCGCTGCACCAAACCGAAATAACTATTCGGAATTGGCTCAGTAGGCCACAGCCGGACTATGACGTCCTTCATGGTAGAACCGGATATCCTTCGGAGCTCGGCCCACTAAGCCATCTGTTCTTTCAGTAATAGCGGACGCTTTGGCGTGCCGAATTGTGACCAAAAAAGCTTCTCACCCTTCCTGCGCTTGGTAAAAGTGCACCGCATCGGAGGTGCTCTTCTGCAGGTCCAACAATGCGTCTGGAGAGCTCCACATCTGATTAAGCGAGGAATACTTCGGATCACCGAATTTAGTCTATAACAAGAAAGGCTTACCAAATGCTATCTCCCCAGCTTGCCGGATCTCCTCCCGAGCCGCTCTAGACTCGGATCATGCTTCTCTTGCCTCTTGTAAGGCCTTGTCGAGATCGGCCGCTTTGGCTTTGTTATCCCTCTCGAGGAATTCGCACTAGACAGTGATTTCCTTTAGCTCGCGCGCTATGACAGAAATTCTCTCCTCACACTGGCGCCGAGCAGCTTGTTTGGTTTTTAATTCATTCGCTACCTTATTGGCAGCCAAATTACTCATCCGGGCTTGCTCCTTGGCTAGAGCAAGTTCAGACCGGAGGGCCTCCACCACGGCAGCACCATCTGCAGTTATGCGCGTCTCCGTATACAATTCTAGCTTCGTGCATATATTATCGTACATCCATATACTGACTGCCCCAAAAACATACCTTGCGCCTCATCAAGCTGCATATTGATAAGCGTGATGTCATCATCCGCCTCATCAATCTTCCGCAGCAGATTTGCAACCTCTATGGATCAGGCAGTAGCCAGGGAGGTCACAGCCTATGCTCCTAGTAGTTAGATTATTTCCTAGACATATCTTTTTGATCCTCTGATCGCCTCCCTTGGGAGGCCAATCAGAGTCTCAGGGGCTACTATCTATACACAGGAGTATTTTGTGAATAAAACACAATTGAAAGATTTACAATACAAACCTCGAAGCCTCTTAGCAGGCTCGTGAAGGCCTCATTCAATCCGCTTTTCGCCGACAGGACCTTTTCAACCACCATACCCATCAAGGTACGATGGTCCTCGGAGATGGATGCCTCTCGCAGCATGTTCGTCAATATATCTGGCGCTTCAGGATCTTCGGAAGCTACTGTAGCAGCATGGCCTCCGATCGAAGGGATCTGTTCATTCGTCCCTATAGTTGTCTCCGGCTGTAAGCTGGACAGTCCAGGGCCTTTATTGTTGGCCCTGGACCCTGGGCTACCGAAGTATCACCTTCGGTTAGTGTTTTCATCATCCCTTGCATCACTTGTTGATCAGGAGAGATCCTCCAAGACGACACCTCGAAGTCGTCCGCCCTATTGGGCAAGGAGACCAGTGGAGGCATCTCGCTTTCCATCATCTTCAAGAGAAGATCCCCCGAGGAAGAGGATTGTTGAAGAAGACTGTGTGCCGAGCTACAAAAACATATATTCCAGATGTTACCCTGGTCACAGGAGAGAAACGAGATATGTTTAAAACACCCTTGTTCGCTTACGATTTAGGCTTGCCCTCGCCGGGGGACAGCGCGATGACGTCGTCCTCCAAGCCCGAGCAGGGGCATCTTGCCTCTCTTAGGAGCCTTTTCCTCCCAATCTTCGGAGATGGCCCTTTTCTTACCATGAGGAGAAGGGATGTTGTCTTCTCCTTTACCTTTGTCTTCGGGCAATGGTATTTCAATCTCCCCGGACACAGCGTCTAATATACCTTCGGGATGGAGGACACCTTTGGTCCTCCCGCTCTATGTATTGTCCTCCTTCATAGGCATCTGGTACGGTGCCGGGGCTAGCATCCTCATTAATACGGGATCTGCTGAGTCTTCGGGAAGGGGGGGCCGAACACCTAATTCACTCTGCTTTCTTTATCCAGCCCTGGAAGGAGATAGTGTGATCAATATCGCACTATGGCATGCATGGCTAGAAATTGTTCGGGAATTGAGAGCTTACTGGGGTATCTGGATGGTTGCGGTCGAGGCTGATGTCCTCAGTGGTGTCCTGCCACTATTTCCGTTTCTCGAAAAACAACTTCCACATTCCTTTGTGCGTAATACCAAAGAAGTCTTGGAGGGTCCATGGTCCTTCCAGATTAAACTCCCACACACGGAGAGGCCGTCGGTGGCACGGCAGGACCCGGCGGACCATCATTACTTGAACCACGTTGATAAGACCGACGTCCTTCTCAAGGAGGCTCCGGATGTGGCTCTGTAGAGTCTGTGCTTTGTCAATTGATCCCCAGTCCAGCCCTTATTAATCCATGATGCAAGCTTTAACGGAGAGCCAGATCGAAACACAGGTATAGCCGCCCACTTGGTACCACGGGGTTCAGTGACCTAAAACCACTCCCGCTCCCATAGGTTGGGAGTTTCGGTGAAAGAGCCTTTTGGCCAGGGAGCATTGGTAAGCTTGCTCACTGTAGCACCTCCACACTTCGTTAGTTCCCCATCGACTACCTTCGGCTTCACACTAAAGGTCTTGAGCCATAAGCCGAAGTGTGGGGGAATACGGAGAAAGGCCTCGCCCGTGATAATGAACGACGAGATGTGAAGGAAAGAATCTGGGGCTAGATCGTGAAAATCTAGTCTATAGTAAAAGATGAGCCCCCGGACGAAGGGATGAAGAGCGAATCCTAGCCCTCGCAGGAAGTGGGAGATCAATACGACCCTCTCTCCGGATCTGGGAGTAGGAATAACCTGTCCTCGAGCAGGAAGCCTGTGGGGGATCTCCGCGGTTAGGTATCTGGCCGCACGAAGCTTCGTGATGTCCTCCTCTGTAACACAGGAAGCCACCCATCAGCCCTGTGGGCTGGGTCTGGACAATATTGGGAAGCTTGAAGCCATGAAGTCGAACCTTGGGTGCTAGAACTCGAAGTTGGAAGGGCTGAGGAAAGGGTCAACATAAAATAAGATAGCCCTTGGCTCCTTTATAAAGGCAATGGATATCGAACGCCTCCTCCTAAGCCTAAAAACCTGCCTATTCCTAAGTAATCATACCAATGGAATGGTTGGGTTGCCCACGCTCGTATTGATGAGAATCCCGCAATAAGGGGACACGATCTCTGCTCCGAGAAGACGTGCCAATAAAAACCGCGCCTCGAAACGTGGAACGACAGGACAAGAAAGAGTTTGAAATAATGAATGGGCAAACGTGATCTCACATTACAAAAAGTTGTCCACGGATTGGACTCGTGATATATTATACTCTCTGCGGTTGTGCGTGGTACTTGTGTTGCAGATCTTGACACGTTTGTCACGACTGAAGACTATCTTGGACTATTTGGAAAGGGGAACCCTCCTTGCAATGCCAAAGACAATCTGCGCGCCGGACACCTCATCATTGATGCCTGGTTTAGGGGCTACTGAGGGAGTCCTGGACTAAGGGGTCCTCGGCCGTCCGACCTATTGGACATGGGCCGGATTGATGGGCTGTGAAGATACATAGACTGAAGACTCTACTCATGTCCGGATGGCACTCTACTTGGCATGGAAAGCAAGCTTGGCGTCCAAATATGAAGATTCCTTTCTCTGTAACCGACCCTATGTAACCCTAGAGCCCTCCGGTGTCTATATAAACCGGAGGGCTATGTCCGTAGACGGATATCCTCATAATCATAGTCAAACAAGCTAGACTTTTAGGGTTTAGACATTACGATCTCATGGTAGATCAACTCTTCTAATACTCATATTCATCAAGATCAATCAAGCAGGAAGTAGGGCATTACATCCATAGATAGGTCCCAAACCTGGGTAAACATTGTGTCCCTTGTCTCTTGTTACCATCGACCTTAGATGCATAGTTTGGGAACCCCTACCCGAGATCCGCCGGTTTTGACACCGACACTACCCTCGATGGAGAACGGGCCAACTGATGCGTGTCCCGCATAGGCCGATAATTTCACGTCTCCCATTTATTTTCTCGGGAGAATTCCACCGAGCAGAGAGTGTTTAACGGTTCGTTCAAATTCTGGGAGAACGAGCATCCACGTCTACCATACCAAGTCGATTCGAATCAAATTTTGAAATATTAGCTTGCCACTTCTTTTTTAGATGGAGAGATGATGCTCGGGAGTAATGTGTTTTTACATGCTCGTTGCTAACGATTTACTACATGACAAATAGTTGACCCACTCAAAAACAGGAATCAAACCTAAAATGAAATATCTTGATTCAATGAAATAGCTCGTTCACCAGGACAAAATAGTAAACTAAATCCAAAATTGAACACCTCAATCGAGTAGCATGTTGTATAGTATTATAGTACTCCATGAACATGTTGAAAGTCAAATTAATGAACTTGTTTGATATACGCATATCTCCGTTTATGTGTGGATTGTAGACAACATGTTCTCCAATTTAAATATTTGAATGCAAGTTTATATCGAAACATGGTTTATATCAGTCTTTGATGCATAAAACATGACCTCCCCCTCTCCCGGACTCCTGCTCTCTCTCGCCGACAATCTTCAATTCTGTCGCACGCATCCAACACACAAACCTTGTTGGTCCCTCTCCCTCTCTCTGTCTCCCTCTCTCTCTCTCTCTCTCTTTGTTTGTGTGTGTGTGGGGGGGGGGTCTTTCTAGCTCGCATGCATATATACTCTATCAATAGGTCTCTCTCGCACACTATGTATGATTCTCTAGCCCAAGCTAAATATCTTGGGTCCACTCATCATACGCACACAAATTCATTGGCTCGTCGCCCGTAACTCTCTCACGCACCACTCTGTCGTCTCATAGCTCTCCCCTCTCTCTCAAACTCTCCATCTCCCTGGGTCACACATACACATACATATCTCACTCGCACTCGACAGACCCATCTAAAACTCTATCTCTCTCCCTCGTTCTCTCTCATCTCTCACACACACACACAATCTCATGCCTAGCCAAGTATGATGGTCTCTCACTCAATTGTAGGCACACACACTCACCCCTATATGTATATGACTAGCTAATTCTTAGTCTCCATCACAAACATGTGCATGGTCTATCTCGATTTCTCTCGGGGCATCTTTCTATCACGCACGCACCTCGCCCCTCGATCTCCCACACATATAGTCCCCTCACGATCTCGAGGGGATCTCTCTATCACAAACACACCGTCTCTCCCTCCCCATGCGTCCATGTTCTCCATGCGTCCCTCTCGACGTTTGTTCCTTGTTGGCCAGACCTCTATTGGACATGTGCTATAGGGGTGTCTCACTCCACGGCAAACAATCACACACTAGCTATCTTCGTGTATCTCCTCACCTCGCTTTTCTATCTCGGAGATGCATGCGTGATATGTTTGCATAAGAAATGAACAAACACACACTCTCTCTAATTTATCGTTTGTTGTCCCTTTCTCTTTCACACACATACACTTTTTGCACACTCACTCATTCTCCTTCACATGCACTTGATCTCTCTTGACTTAGACACTCTCTTCGGTCCATAGCATATAGATTTATTGAGAAGTCAAACATCACAAAGTTTGACCATGTACGTGGAGAAAAACATTTACACCTAGAACGACAAAAATATACTATTAGATTCATCATGAGATGTAGTCTCGTATGATGTATCTTCGGTATTGTAGATATAAATAACATTTGCGTAAAGCTGGTCAAAGTTTCCAATATGCACTGCATTATCGAGCGGATGGAATATCTCTTTCCCCTTCTCAGCTGTCTGACGCACCACTAAGCCTTATCGGGGCTCCTCTATCTCTCTCAAACTTTATATCTCCGTGGTTCACACATACACATGTCGTGCTCGCGCTACATAGACCCATCTAACACTCTTCGCCCTTGTTCTCTCTATGTGACACGCACCCCCCTAAGTACCATAATCCCTCACTCCATCATAGGCGCACGCACTCCCCCCTAAGTATGATTATCTCTCACTAGCCATCAGGAACACACATATTGTCTCCTTTCATCCATACGTCTATCTCAATATCTCTCGGGGTATCTTCTATTGTGCACACACCTTGTTACTCTATCTCCCACCCATGTAGTCCCATCACGATCTCCAAGGGATCTCTCTATGACAAACATACACTCTCTCCTCCCCATGTCTGTATTTTCTCCGTACGTCTCTCTCGACCTCTCTCCCTTGTTTGTCAGACCCCTCTTGGCCGCGTGCTAGGGGTGTTTCTCTCTCGGTTGCAAACAACCACACACTATCTCCTCACCTTGCTTCCGCTGTCGAAGATGCATGTGTGATTTGTTTGCATAAGACACACACGCTTTATCTCTACTTTTATCGTGTGTTGTCCATGTCTCTTTCACACATGCACACACACTTTTCTCAGTCACTCTTTCTGTTTCACACACCTCTCTCTAGTTAGGTACTCTCTCACGTCCATAAGCATATGGATGTTTTGAAAAGTCAAACTCAGAAAAGTTTGACCAGGTATATGTGGAGAAAAACATTTACATCTGGAACAATCATTAGATTCATCACAACATGTACTTACTTCATACCATCATTTATCTTTGTTATTGTAGATATAAGTAATTTATTTATAAATTGGTCAAAGTTTCAAAAGTTTGACATTAAAAAAATGTTGGCACTACATTATCAAACGGAGGGAGTAGCCTTTCTCTCTCTCTACTATGTCTCACGGGCCTCCCCTCTCACTCGGACTCTCTATACCGACGGATTATATGGTCACTGTGTCAGCATATACCTCTGTATATTGTTTAGTTGACCAATCAACCAGTCAACATGCTACCTTGTCAGCTCGTGTTCTCTATCTTCGTGTGCTGGCCTATGTGGCAGTGGGTGAAAATAACTAAACTAGAGGCCCATCTGACACGCGGTGAAGTAAACAAAGTTGAAACCACTCGGGGTAGCACCCCGACGCTAGTAAAATGAGGGCACACTTCTTCCGTGTGAAGGATGGACTCACACATAATTCACCACTACGTGGCAGAATGCACAGAAGGACGCACTCACACATAGCGAGCAGGCCAGCACACAAAACACACCAGAACACGTGTACGCCGGCGTCGCTGCCGGCTGTGATGGACGGCGAGGCAGCCAACAAGCGGAGGCGGCTCGAGCCAAAACCGCATCCGGCGAGCCTGGACTTCATCAGCAGCCTCGTCGACGACATGCTGCTCGTCATAATCAGCCTCTTCCCCAGCAAATCTGCCATGCGGACCGCCCTGCTTTCCCAATGGTGGTTCTCCTCTAGCGACGCATCCCCTTCAACCTCACCGTTGATAGTTGCCTCTACGATGGGGATTGCAAACATATGGCCGCAGTCTCCAAGATCCTTTCATCGCACCCTGGGCCAGCCAGACGCCTTGACATCCGCATGTTCTGTATGAACTACAAGGTCCAAGCCAAGTTCGACGAGTGGTTCTTATCCCCTTCCCTAGACCAGCTTGAGGAGCCCAGCATTGAAGCTGGACGATGTCGCTATCTACCGCCATCCGCGCTCCGCATCATGCTAACGCTGCGCCATGCCAGATTCAGCTCCTGCTATCTTCCCCAGATTAATGCCGCACCCGGCCTTCTTCTCCCTCAACTCAAGCTGCTCGACCTCTTCGACATTGGCATCTCGAAGACGTCTATGGAGCACCTGCTCCACAGCTGTACTGCACTCGAGTACCTTTTTCTTGAGCAGATCCACGGGTTCATTAGCCTCCTCATCGCCTTGACGAATCTTCGATGGATTTATGTGTCTTGCTGGCCCCACAACAAGACATCAATTGGGAAGAGATCACTCTAGCTGTTCCATGTTATGCTCATTGAGAATGCGCCTTTCCTTGAGAGATTGCTTGTATCTGATCTAGAAGGTCCAACAAAAATCAGGGTCATTGACGCGTAGAAATTGACAGCGTTGGTGTACTCATCTGCCAAATTCTCTGAACTCTTTATTGGATCTGTAATCGTTCAGGTACAACACTCATCTTCTTCTCCATCTTCTTGAAATTCACATTTTTAAATTTCTTCTTGATGTATTTACGACTGTCATCTAGAAAATGATTCCCACAAGCTTGACCCAGTCTATGCGCCCAGTGAAGATCTTGGCAATAAAATCTATTGACCCCAGTCTGTATCAAGTTGTTGGATTCCTTACATGCTTTCCATGCATGGAGAAGCTACTCATCGAGGTGAAACTTCTTTCCTATTAGTAACGCTAATCACAACGTAGCTCAATTTTTTTGACAAGTGTAGTGTTCAAAACTGCATCTACGCACTGCACCGAAAGAAATGATTTTAGTATTTTTTTCTCACGTGATCACCTGCATCATTTTGTTGTTGTACTACTATAGTAGCCTAGGCTTGTCGTAGTGGAAAATAACTTAGACTAGTAACTCTATGATTACCCTAAGAGCAAGTACTACCTCCACAGTGGTTAGTAACATGTCACTAAAAATTATATCGTTAACTGACAAAATGTTAATCCATGTCACTAAAAATTATATCATTGGATTCATATTTGAACATAATTTCAAATGGTATAATTTTTGGTGACATGCATTGTCATTTTCTTAGACTAGTCACAATGGGGAGTAACTTAGAGTAGTAACATGCATATGTTGCTAGTCTATGTTACTACCTCCACAGTGGTTAGTAACATATGTGTTGTGTCATGCATCATTTAATTTATTATGTTGTAGACTCATCTTTTCTTGATATGTGTGATGTTACATGTAACTAGCTATGTTACCACATTCCTCTCTTTCTTCATTAATTACATGCCACGTCCTCTATTTTGTCTAGATAAGTGTGATGTTACCACCTATGTGATTCCCAATATGGGTAGTCTTAGGCTGGTCATAGTGGGGAGTAACTTATACTAGTGTCATGCATATGACACTAGTCTAAGTTACTATCTTCATAGTGCAAAGTCACATAGTAGTGTCATATGTGGCTTCATTTAATAGCTTGTAGACTCATGTTGTCTTGGGAAGTGCTATGTTACAATAACATATTATGTTACCACCTTTTATTAACTACTTGCCACATAAGCAAAAAATTCTCAAAGTGCGCTATGTTACTACTTAAGTTACTATGTTCAAAATTTTACACTAAATACGGGTTAGTTCAAAAGTGGGCTATAACGACCCTCCACTATGTAGGCCAAAACACGTGCCAAATTCACTTGTGATGCATTTGGCATCGATGCCCCTCCATTGCTCACCTGGTGCCCCAATCTGGATCATCTACTTTGCTCCGGTGCCAAATAAACTCACGCAATGAAAAAACATTTGCGTGGGAGAGGGAGAGGACTAAGGCAATAAAAAACACTTGTTTGGGAGAGTGAGGGGCTGGTGTAGTTGGTTTGATTGATTTGTTTATACATGTGGGTCTGTGTGCGTAGCGGTGCAAACTCTCTCACATCGCGAGAATGGTGCCAAAATCTTTTGATTTGACATCGATGCATATTATGCGGCATACTTTTGAGAAATATGGCATTGGCCACATAGTGGTAGGCAACAAATGCCCAAGCTCTTCACGTTCTCCTAGGTAAATGATAGGAAAGAGAAAGAGAGAGAGAGTGAAAAAATATCACTAGCCAGTCAACTCTATCGTATGAGTGAATGATATTGGTACCTCTTGATGGCACGACAATCTTATACAGCCGGCTGCTCTAATAAGTTCTCTTATTTTGCAGATAAAAAAAGACTCGAAAGTGAAAAATGTGCTGCACTATAACAATCTCATCGAATGCCTTGATCTCCATCTTACATAAATTGATTTGATTGACTACCGAGGCTGCACATTTGAGATTAAATTGGGCAGGTTCTTTGTTCTAGAGGAAAGTGCGCTCAAGGTAATGAGGTTTGGCTTTCTCTGGCGCAACAATGAATGGTGTGCTGATCACCGCAAGTGTCTAAGCCTAAATGACAAAGTCTCCATAGAAGCTAAACGTGTTTTTGAAACATCAAGTGGCCAGACACTCGAAAATTTATTTGCCCATTATTGACTTGTCAGGGCGGTGGATTTTATTTGTACGGTAATGCTGCATCCAAATAAAGTAACGAAAGTTCTTACTTAAACTTTCTAGTAATTACCTCTTCGTAGGTGCATCATTACTCCTAACATTTGTAATATTAGTTTGAAACTTGTAATATTGTCGTGTCCTATTCGTGCGTTTTCAAATTCCTGATCAAAGAGGTCCTGAGTTCATGATGATGTTGTGACTGCCATATTTCACCAATAGCCGTCGGATCTAGATCTGACGCATACAAACCAAACTTCTGCAATTTTGCAAAAAGATGCCCGCACTTTTTCCCTATTTACAAACAACTCCTTGTATCTCACAATCAGCCTTATCTCCTCCCCACCACATATAGAAGGCCATGGAAATATTTGGCGCGATGGCCGCTGCCGGCGCCGTCCACCCCCAGTCTTGTTGTCCCGTGCAATACACGGGCATCTACGCACGGGAAATTATGTCGAACACGGCTAGTTGTAAGCATGCTAGCTCTATAGCCATGATGATAGTGACTACAGATGGTGAGGATGACTATGGTTTGCCGAACACGGCGCCTACACTCAGGTGTCATCTTCGACGCAGGGTCTTGTCACTTCACTGTGAGGAGCAGCACATAATAATTTGACCAACGGGTTGTACAGTACTACTAAATTGGTACTACTACTACTACTACTACTACTACTACTACTACTACTACTACTACTACTACTACTACTACTAGCACCACCATTTGGATTTAGTAGTACTACCACGTCCATCTGGATTTAGTATTTGACTAGCAATATCTAGTAATGCATGTCACAAAAAATGTACTACTCCCTCTATAAACAAATACATGGTGTATTATTTTTTTCCTTCCTATAGATGGCTCAAATCTAAAGTCTCATCAATCAGACTACTATTGTACTCACCGAGCGCTCAGCTTGGTAAGCTACCAACAAAAAATTGCTATCAAAGACTACTATTGTACTCCCTCTGTACTGGTGCATTAGTCATGTTACAAAAACCAAATAGTAATCCCAAAACTTTTAGGCACGGTGCATTAACTACCCACCTCGTCCCCTATTTTTTGCCATGAAAAAGAAATCACCCAATACAAGACATGGGGTTGAGGGAGTCCTGGACTAAGGGGTCCTCGGGCATCCGGCCTGTTAGCCATGGGCCAAAGTGATGGGATGTGATGAACACGAAGACCAAAGACTGCACCCGTGTCCGGATGGTACACTCCTTGGCCTGGAAGGCAAGCTTGGTGACTAAATATGTAGATTACTTTCTTTGTAACCGACCTTGTGTAACCCTAGATCCTCCCGGTGTCTATATAAACCGGAGGACTTAGTCCAGAGAAGGGAGACATATTCATGACCATAGCCATACAAGGTAGACCTCTAGGGTTTAGCCATTACGATCTCGTGGTAGATCAACTCTTGTGATACTCATATTCATCAAGATCAATCAAGGAGGACTTAGGGTATTACCTCCATAGAGAGGGCCCGAACCTGGGTAAAGATCGCGTCCCCTGTCTCTTGTTACCATCGACCTTAGACGCACAGTTTGGGACCCCTACCCGAGATCTGCCGGTTTTGACACCGACATTGGTGCTTTCATTGAGAGTTCCACTGTGCCGTACCCAAAAGGTTTGATGCCCCCTTCAATCGTCAACAACAATGCTGTCCAAGGTGATACCTTCCTACCTCGAAAGATCTTCGTGTTCGGCGGTTTTGCACTGCGGGCCAACTCGCTTGGCCATCTGGAGCAGATCGATATCTACGCCCCTGGCCAACAGGTCAGATTTGGGACCTTGAACTACCTTGCGGACATCCTTGGAGACTTGAGCTTCGCCGGATTCGAGACCGCGGCAACCACTCCCGGTCACACCAATGGACATGACCTAAATCTGTCATCGGACCGCATCTAGGGGATAGCTCCTGTAACCGCTCTGGCTTTAGATCCGGAGCAGACAGCGCCATCCAAGGACGAGAAGCTCAACTCCGCCACGGAGGCCATAGATTCCCCGGCGTTGGAGCCGCGCATAGACTTGATCTCACACGACACCTGTGCCACCGGAACTCCGGACTCATCTCCGGTCATAAGTTCCGAACCATGTGATCCCGCGAACGCCGAACTTGATCGTTTATCGATCTTCAAATTCAGCGCCGCGGACATCTTCCAGCACTCGCCCTTGGGCGACATGCTAAACTTATTAAAGAACCTGTCCTTGGCGGAGGACTTACAGCCAAACTATATCTGGTTCGAACTAGGGGCTGATCATGGGGAATTTTTCTTCCCATCCGCCACCCACTCCATAGCCACTGTCGAGGACTTAACCGATATGCTAGATTACGGCTCCAAAGACCTCAACGGTATAGACGACAATGCCCATGAGGAGCAGGGCCAAAACCCACCATTTACCGGACGTTGGACGGTAAATTCTTCATACGACGTATACATGGTGGATACACCTAAAGAAACTAACGACGATGATAAAGAAGATCCAGTCGAGGATAAACCTCCTGAGACACAACCTAGACGCCGGCGTCAGCGGCGCCGCTCTAAGTCATGTCATGCAAAAGACAGCAATGCCGACATCGGAGAAAACAACACCCCAGATGATGCCGGAGACAACGAAGACCCTGTTGAGGCAACGTCCGAACAGGATGAACGGGAAGACCGGCACGATAGCCTTGATGAACAAGCCATACACGAAGACTCGGAGGACAGTAATTATCTTCCGCTCTTTGAGGATGAGGAGAGCCTCGAAGACCAGGATTTCATCGTGCCTGAGGAACCTCTCGAGCAGGAGTGCTTTAAACGCCGGCTATTGGCCACTGCAAGGAACCTGAAAAAGAAGCAGCAGCAGCTCCGAGCTGACTAAGACCTGCTCAACGATAGATGGCAGACATCCTAATAGCCGAAGAATACGGCCTCAAGTGCACAACCAAGGGTTACCCGAAGAGCAGATTGCTACCTCAGTTCGATGAGGAGGCACCGGAACCTGTACTACGCGGTCGGGACAATGCGGTTAACCGACCACCATGCGGTTGGGATAAAGCGGCAGCTCAAGCCGAACAGCAGCCCAACTCAACCCAAAGAAAAAAACAGAGATAAAACAGCTCGGGATCATACATACGACCCTCGGCAGGACCTAGACAGTAGAGCAGAACATACCAGATCAATCTATGGATTGCGAGGACGTGCCTCAATGCGCAACAGCGACTACCTATTCGGACGTGACAATTCTAGTCACGACCTGGCCAAAAACCGCAGATGGACTCCATCTAAGCTACGTCGTGACATGGCCCAATATAGAGGCGCCGCACACCCACTCTGCTTCGTTGACTAAGTAATGGAGCATGAATTCCCAGAAGGGTTTAAACCCGTGTATATTGAATCATACGACGGAACAACAGATCCCACGGTGTGGATTGAGGATTTCCTTCTCCATATCCACATGGTCCGCAGAGATGACCTTCATGCCATCAAATACCTCCCGTTAAAACTCAAAGGACCAGATCGGCATTGGTTAAACAGTCTGCCTGAAAATTCAATCGGGAGCTGGGAGGAGTTGGAAGATGCCTTCCGCGATAACTTTCAAGGTAAATATGTCCAGCCACCAGATGCTGATGACCTAAATCACATTGTCCAGTAGCCCGGAGAGTCCGCCAGAAAGCTCTGGACTAGGTTTTTACTTAAAAAGAACCAAATTGTTGACTGTCTGGACGTGGAAGCCCTCGCGGCCTTCAAACACAGCGTCCGAGACGAGTGGCTTGCTCGCCACCTCGGTCAGGAAAAACCAAAGTTTATGTCTGCCCTTACCGCTCTGATGACCCGCTTTTGCGCGGGATAAGACAGCTGGCTCGCCCGTAGAAGCAATAGCACCAACGATCCGGGAACCTCTGCAGTGCGGGACGGTAATGGAAAGCCACGACGCAATAAAAAAACGTCGCAATAATAATGAGGGCACACAGGACACAGCGGTCAACGCTAGATTCAGCGGCCCCAAACCCGGCCAACGGAAAAAGCCATTTACGGCAAACAAAGATGGACCATCCAATTTAGACAAAATATTGGATAGGCCCTGACAGATCCATGGCCACCCCAATAAACCAACTAATCACACCAACAGAAGCTTTTGGGTCTTCAAATAGGCCGGCAAGTTAAATACCGAACACAAGGGGAAGACGTCGCCCGACGATAGCAATGACGAACAAGCTCACCAACCAAACAACGGGGGTCAGAAGCAGTCCCCCC
>NC_041386.1:304292373-304331638 GCF_002162155.2 Triticum dicoccoides
AAAAACAGTAAACATGGTATACGTGAAACACACCCCTAGAGGTGAGCGCATAGAACACTCCCTCTGACGAGGAGATCATACTACAACTACCTCAGCCGAACTACGCAGCGGCCTTGTCACGCCGCATACCATGTCGGCCATCATGCCGCCAGTCTCCATTCAACATGACCGATCAATGCCCATATTGGACTAGCAATTCGGCTTCCGTCATTCGCCTAATATGCCTTCGAAGTGGGTACCTCGCATACATAATTATGCACTTGAAATACCCTGGGCATCGGTGGAAGCACAATGAGGGTGGGCCTGCAAACCCCTATAACCCTACTTTTCTAACTGCCCTTTTCCTTTTTTCCCTCTACATGTAGCTCAAGGGCCGGTCACCCCGAGGACTCTACCAGAGTTCGGGCTCATACAATCACCCAAGGGTTATTCCTGTCAAGGAATCCCTTAACCGAGGATAGGCAGCGCAGACGTGCGATAGGAGGTCCAAAATAACTTTTTGTAGACCGTGCTCTCTATTCCGAGCCTCTGGCATGTCAAATAGCCAGAGTCGCAACTTTGTTATCTATAAAATAATTGGCATATCACTCAGCTCCCAGTAAAAGTAGCTAGTGTCCAATGTTGACTTTTTCCTAATCGATCCAAATTTTTGCTCATGTGGTTGTTTTACACACACACCTCAGCATAACCCGCCAGGGGCTCAGTATGGGAACAAATGAGTTGCCGGCAAGTCCGAACAGCTTTATAGTGTACTTCAGCGTCGCGAGTTTGGCCTTATATGCATTCGCTCCGAATCATGTCTTGGGTCAATGGTTGCGTTGCCCGGCCCCTGTGCTTGCTACCCTACGTTCCGCTCTATCGACTAGGGTAGTAAAGGGAGAACTACTGCGATTGTGCTTCCAGTTCATCTGGTCAAGCACCTGAGTTGAGAAAGCCGAAAACTGACTGTCATGATGCGGCAAGAGCTGGTCAACCACTCGATGACTTATCGGATTCTTTAACGATTCTCTCCGTGTCATATGAAGGATCTTTTTCAGATAATTATTTTGCGACGCATCTTATTAAAAATAAGGTGTGTATATACCAGGGGCTATATCGTAGACCCACCATCAAACTCCTATGGCTAAGTGAAAGTGTTAACGCCCTATAGTCTAATTGCCTGGTTCGCCGCATTATCACCTCCTTCATGGACCAAGATGTTGGGTCAAGAGTGATCAAATGCTTTTCCGAACACCCCCGTGCTTCCTATGAGGGGGCTGAAACCGAGGATTGGAAAACTTTCAGATTATATAAAAACGACCGCATAGGAGGAACAAAAAGCTTTTGAGCAAAACATAAAAATAGATTAAATATAAAATTGTCCTTTACAATTCCCATACACCTCACTCAAATATTATGTCTTTTGAGCATTGACCCTCTATCAAGCGGGTAGCCTTTAAGACATCCTCAAAATAATGCTGCGGTGCATGATGGTCCTTGCCCTTGGGTGGACTCTTCGCTGCAACATCGCTGGCCTTCATCGTCCCCTAGTATGTATTGACACGGGACAAGGCCATCCGTGCACCCTCAATGCATGTCGACCTCTTAACAGCGTCGATACGTGGCACCGCATCAACAAGCCACCGCACGAAGCCGAAGTAGCTATTCAGAACAGGCTCAATCGGCCACAACCAGATTATGACGTTCTTCATGGCAGCACCGGATATCCTATGAAGCTTGGCCTATTGGGACATCTGTCCATTCAGCAACAGAGGGCGCTCTGATGCGCCAAATTATGACCAGAAAAGTTTCTCCATTGCATACCCCTCTCGCGCTTGGTAAAACTGCATCGCGTCGGAAGAATTCTTCGGCAACTCTAAAAACACGTCTGGGGAGCTCCACACTTAGTTAAGCTGAGCATAATTCGGATTGCCGAACATAGCCTGTAATAAAAAGGGCTTACGAGCCGCAATCTCCCCAGCATGCTGGATCTCCTCATGGGCCGCTCTAGATTCGGACCGCGCTTCTCTCGCCTCCCGCAAGGCCTTGTCAAGATCAGCCGTTTTGGCTTTATTCACCTTCTCAAGGAATTCACAGCGGCTAGTAGCATTCTTTAGTTCGAGCGCCATCGCGGATATTTTCCCCGCGTCTTGGTGCCAAGCAGCTCGTTCGACCTCTAACTCAGCCGATGCCTTTTTGACAGCTACATTACTAAACCGGGCCTGCTCCTTGGCCTGGGCCAGCTCCGCCCGAAGAATCTCAACGGCGGCGGCACCATCTGCAGCCAAATATATCCCAACATGCAATATTTAGCATCACACTTATATTACAGACACGTATGTATAAGGACTGCTCCGAATACAAAGCTTGCGACTCGTGAAGACGCATATTGATTAACGCAATGTCATCCCCTACCACATCAAGCTTCCGCTGCAGCTCGACAATATCCGTAGTCCGGGAAGTCGTCTGGGGAGAAACAGTCTCTATTCAAATTAATCAGGCCAGTCCCTGGGCATTTCTTTTGATCCGCTGATTGCCTCCCTGTAGGATCGAAAGTATGTCTAGAAGGGGGGGGGGTGATTAGACTACTTGACCAAATAAAAATCTAGCCTTTTCCCAATTTTAGTTCTTGGCAGATTTTAGCAACTTAGCACAAGTCAAGCAATCAACCTACACATGCAATTCTAAGAGTATAGCAGCGGAAAGTAAAACAATTGCATATGAAGGTAAAGGGAGAAGTTTGGTGTGTGCAAACGCAATTGGAGACACAGAGATTTTTGGCGTGGTTCTGATAGGTGGTGCTATCGTACATCCATGTTGATGGAGACTTAAACCCACGAAGGTTAACGGTTGCGCGTGTCCACGGAGGGCTCTACCCACGAAGGGTCCATGAATAAGCAACCTTGTCTATCCCAGCATGGTCGTCGCCCACGAAGGACTTGCCTCACTCGGGTAGATGTTCATGAATTAGGTGATCTCCTTGCCCTTACAAACTCCTCGGTTCAACTCCACAATCTTGACAGAGGCTCACAAGTGACACCTAACCAATCTAGGAGACACCACTCTCCAAGAGGTAACAAATGGTGTGTTGATGATGAACTCCTTGCTCTTGTGCTTCAAATGATAGTCTCCCCAACACTCAACTCTCTCTCACAGGATTTGGATTTGGTGGAAATATGATTTGAGTGGAAAGCAACTTTGGGAAGGCTAGAGGTCAAGATTTATGTGGTTGGAGTCGACTATCTTGACCTCAACACAAGTGTAGGTGGTTCTCTCCTAGAAAATGTATGTTGGAAGTGTAGGCATGTTCTGATGGATCTCTCTATGAATGAAGAGTGGTTGGAGGGTATAAATAGCCTCCACACAAAATCTAAACGTTACACACAAATCAACAAACTCGGTGGGACCGAATCATACAACTCGGTTAGACCGATTTAGTTCAGAATGTGAACGTTAGGATTTTCGGTGGGACCGACATGTCAACTCGGTGGGACCGATTCCGTTAGGGTTAGGGCATAATGTAATCTCGGTGAGACCGATTACACAAACTCGGTGAGACCAATTTTGGTAATGGACTAACAGAGAGTTGATCAGGCAAACTCGGTGGGACCGATTCGCTCATCTCGGTTGGACCGAAGTGTTATGAAAGGGAAACAGAGAGTTTGTATTGCAATCTCGGTGAGACCGATCGCTCATCTCGGTTTGACCGAAACATTACGAAGGGAAATAGAGAGATGACAATCCCATCTCGGTGAGATCGAGATCCCTATCGGTGAGACCGAAAAGACTAGGGTTTCTGGCAGTGGCTATGTCAACTGAACTCGGTGGCGCCAGATAGAAAATTTTTGGTGGGGCCGAGTTTGACTTTTGGTTTGGGACATATGTGTATGTGAGAAAGTAGTTGAGGGTTTTGGAGCATATCACTAAGCACTTTGAGAAAGTAAGCCATTAGGCAACACCTCATCCCCTCTTAATAGTATTGGCTTTTCCTATGGACTCAATGTGATCTTGGATCACTAAAAATGAAAAGATGTAGAGTCCTGAGCTTTGAGCTTGAGCCAATTCTTTGTCCTTAGAATTTTGAGGGATCCACTTTTCTCATCCATGTCGTGCCAATCATTGAGCTTTCCTGAAATGTTTATCTTTAAGTAGCATTAGCTCAATGAACTATATGTTGTTAGGAATTACCAAAACCACCCAGGGATAGTTGCACTTTCAATCTCCCCCTTTTTAGTAATTGATGGCAACATATAGATCAAAGCTTCGACAAATGATAAATAAGATTTAGAAAACATCGTAGCTTTGAGAAGTATGTGATAAGCAAGAGCTCCCTCTAAATTTGTGCATTATTTAAATTTTGCTTTTGAATGCAAATGCACAATCAATTCAGATCATGGGTTACTCTTCCATGTCACATACATCTTGGTGGAGCGCTCAAAATGATAGAGATTTAAAAGCATGCACTCATCACCAAGCAAGTGAATGATCATATAAGAAATATAAAAGATAGCATCATTCAACCAAACATTAAAGGTAGCATATGATCAAACACATGATCAACAAGTATCTCACACGGACATAATAAAGTATCTCACACAAGCACTCAATAAAGAAGTTCAACCAAAATAGAAAGAGAGATAAAAAGAGCAACACTCTCTCTCAAAGCATATGATCTATACATTTTTCTCCCCCTTTGGCAACAAGTTACCAAAAAGTTAAAAATGCATAGTGCTAAATGACTCTCAGGCTTCATCTTTGGGAGGTGGTGTAGAGAGAACACCAAGGACGAAGGCTTCCGATGAAGTAGTTGGAGCAGATTGAGTGGGTGCTGGAGGTGACACTGGAGCTATAGCTGCTGGTGCTGACACTGGAGCTATAGCTGCTGGTGCTGACACTGAAGCTCGAGTATCTATCACAGGCACTGCAGCAGACCTTGGACCTCGTGGAACTCTCTTGAAAGCATCAGTAGTAGACTTGCCCTTTTTCTCCTCTGCTTCCTCCTATAGTTGCTCAACTGTAGTTTGGATCTCAGTTACCTTGACATCCAGATCATAGAACTTCTGCTCAATATCCTCTCCAAACTCTCCTAGTTCTTTGTCAAGGTGGCCAACCCCTTCTCAATCCTCAGGGTGGATTGGATCAGATATCCAAGTTGATCTTGTTTGCTCTTCAAGAATACCTGAGATGCCTATTCTATAGTTGGCATCTTTGCAGCTTTCTCTGCCTTTGTCTTCTCTCTCTTCTCATGTGCTTGAGCTGAAGATGGTTCATTTTCATCCATCACCATAGTGTTGTCTTCAAATTCAGGATATATGGGCAGGTGCTCCTTATCCAAAAGATATGTGCGTGTGCCCATCTTTGAGTTGATGAGCTCCTGGATTTGTGGGGCATACCCACAACTCCTCTTCTGGTCAGCAGCAGTCCTCTTGATTGTCTCAACAATCAAACTCATGACTTTGAACTTTTGTGGGACATCAAATATGTGCAGCAAGTTTATAGCATTTCCTTTGATCATCTTGTGATCACCTGACTTGGGTAGCAGAGTGTGCCTTAGAATCCAGTTTATGGTAGGCAGACTAGACTAGTAGTGGACCGATCCAAACTTATGTGTATCCAAAGCAGCATCTGGGATCTCTGTGTACATGTTGGCCATTGTGTTGTGGTCTTTCTTCTTCTCAGCATAAATATCCAAGTCATCCTCACTTTCTTTTGGGGCATTTATCAACTGAACCCATTCATCAATAGAAGACTAGTACCTGGTACCCTCAGATATCCAAATGATCTTACCATCTGGATATAAATGAGAAGTGGAGTAGAACTGCATGATCAGCTCATCATTCCACTTGGTGAGCTTCTGGGCCACGAAGGCATCAACTCCACATGCCTTGAAACTGTCATAGACACCAGGATAGTGATCTTCATTCTCTTGGATGTATTCCCAGTCAACCCATTTCATGTCACACACAATGGGCTTCTTGTCAAGCAACACTGTCTCATAAAAATCTTGTTGTTCCTTGGTGCGAAACATGTAGTCCACAACAGTCCTCCTCCTGACAGCATATGGATCTGACTGTCTCCATAGCCTCAGTCCTGCATCCTTCCTGATTTTCATGTTTTCTTCCACAGGGTGAGCATCATTATGGTCAGGGATCTTGGGTTTCAGCTTCCTTAGCACCTGAGTTTCATCTTCTTCAGCAGCTTCAGGCACTGGGGCCTTGTTCTTTTCCTCAGCAGGAATGTTTCTAGTGCTTCTCTTAGGTTTAGGCTTCTGAGCTGGAGCAGTAGCCTTGGGAGCAACTTTGAGATTACATGGAGCAGCCCTTAATCTAATTGCATCTCCCATGAGTTTTTGTGCCTTAGAAGCTGGTGCAGCATCATCTTCCTCTTAATCATCATCTCTCACAATTGATGATCTGCCAAGCACTCTGGCAGTGGTCTTCTTGACCCTGTCCATCCTTTTCTTGCCTTCTCCAACTGCCTCTTCAGATGGCTTGGAGGTTTCAGCAGTTGATGCTCTGGCCTTAGACATGGGGACTCTCTTTGCTGGTTCCTTCTTATGCATCCCTGGCTTGACTGTAACAGCTGAGCCATACTCCTTTTTCAGCACCTTTTTCTTTGAAGTGGCCTCATCCTCAATGGCCACATAATCTTCATGCTGTGAATCAGAAGTTCTCTTCTTCCTTGTCCTGGTAGCTGCCTTTGGCAAGTTGCTTGGAGTGCTCCTGCTGCCATCATCGGAAGAACTGAAGGGACTAGTGCCCTCACTCAGTTGAACCTGCTCCTCAGACTTATTCTGGCTGTCACTTTGGTCAGACATCTTGCAAGAAAACTATCAGTAGACCATGTGAATGGATTATAGATGAGGTAGAGAAGATGAGCATCACAAAGTACAGGAGTTTTGCAAAACAATTGACTCAAAAACTTAGTTTTAGTTCTTCACAGAAAGAATTCCGGATCTATCGATTCGTAAACTCGGTGATATCGAAGCATCTTTTGAAACCTAAACTAGTGAACTCGGTCAGACCGAGTCACAGTTTGGTGGCACTGAGACTGCTAGGGTTTCACAGAGAATTGAACTCGATCACACCGATTTGCAATTTTCGGTCAGACCGAAAAGGCATGTGCAATGGCCTAAGACAAATCGGTGAGAGTGATTTCTACAACTCGGTCAGTCTGAGATGAATTCGATGGAGACCTAACCCTAAATTTTCAAATCAAAACTCATCTACGGGACGTTTTTGCTGGACAGGATGATTTCATACGTGGCAAGAATCATGGCAGAGCAATGTGTTAAGAATCAGAGTTATGGATTAGCACAAAGATCAAGTTCGTACCCTAGTTCGGCGGTGAACTTGCTACGACGGCAACGGCGGGGCAGATTGCCATTGAAGGCGGCTGAGACCAGCGGCGGGAGATCGCTGGCGATGAGAGGATGATCCGGAGACCCAAGGAGGCAGATTAGGTTATGCGTGGGCGAAGAGGTTTCGAACTTTTTTCCAATATTTGACCCGTCGGTATATATAACCTGACCCTGTCGGTGTGACCGAGTGGAACAACTCGGTTGCACCGAGATGCAAAACTGCAGGCAGTTACTGCAACTCGGTGTGACACAAAGGTTCCAATCGGTTGCACCGAGATTGGAAACCTAGATCAACTAAGTGATCTTGGTAGGACCGAAAAGGATGAATCGGTTAGACCGAAATGCACAAAGAGGTTTTGGAAGTTTAAGTCTGTGACTAATCGGGAACTCCGAGTGCTCCTCACACCGAGTGGTTCAAATCTAACTTGATCAAGATTTGTGATGTAGCATGAATAGAGTTTGAGACGAGAAAAGCATAGATAGCTAGAGGGAGTTCTTAGGCATTCTTGTCCATCCATTTGGCAAAAGAGAAAAAGGCCAAACAATCAAAGCATCAAAAGGATGTCATCGAATGAGAAAAATATGCAACCAACATGCTCACATAATTAAAATGGCAAATGAAATATGTGACAAAGCATGCACAAACACTCTAGCATCTATCAAGCAATTGGCGATGACTAGGTCATCTATATATGAGTATATTGACTTAGGAGTCAAATGAGAACATTTGATCATAGGTCATACTCAACATTTAATCACAAGTGGGGTTACCACTTTTACATAAAGCATTGTTGTGCTCACACCATTAGAGTTGCTTTAACTCAATTGATTAGAGTAAAGCTCCCCCTAGATGTGATATCCCCCCTAAGAGGGATGAACTAACCTTGGGTGTTGTCGATGATGACTTCATGTAGGTGTTGAAGATGTGGATGCTCAATGTTGATGTAGATCATTCGGAGCAATCCTTTGGAATGAGTTACACATTCAATACCTACACGGGTTAGTCTCACAAGTAACAAACAATGATATCCATAGACATAGAGTGATGTGTACACAAGATGATGTCCATGGAAGCATTAGGTTACCTTGTCCCTTGTCTTACCAACAAGAGGGTTTGTGACTCCTTGAACTAGTGCAAGATATGAAAGTTGTTTGCACTTGTCCTCGCCAAAATGATATGAGTGAAGTATTTTGGCGGAGTCACCCTCAAGAACTCTCTATTTCTTATTATTTGGGATCCACACCATCTTGATGGGAATCCTTGGAGTTGTAGTCGTAATTGATGAAGTAGAACTTGATGTAGTCTTGGGAACCCACTTGACCAAGGCCTTAGGTGCTTCCTCGAATGCATCAATCTCCTCTTGAAGCTTGTCCTTGCCTTTTAGCTTGTGGTCTTGTGGAGGAAGATCATCTTGAGATTGTGTTCCTTTGAAAGAAGTAGGATCATACTTCTCTTGTTGAGGAAAAAACATTGTCTTGGGGTATTGATCTTCTTCCCACTCAACTCCATTGGCATTGAACTTTCATTCAAAACCAACACCTTGATTCTTCCGGTGTCTTCCTTGCTTGCGTACAATTTCCTCAAATTGTTTACTTCCGGCAAGGCTCTTGTAAACACCTTTCTCTATACTTACCTTCAATAAGCTATTTTCTTGCTCAAGTTAACTTGGCTAAGAGAATCATTAGTGGAATCAAGAGAGATACTAGAAGCAACAACATCCGATTTACCATGATTGTTGTTACTACTAGATGAAGAATGTTTCTTGTTCTTGTTACTAGATTTAACTTGCGGCATGTAAGTAGACAAGAGTAAACGCTTGGTGATAGAAGAACTTTTCTTGTGAACGTCATCATTGATTGCCTTTAAAAACTCATGTTCTTTCTCAAGGTTGAGCTTTTCAAAGCGTAGCTTATCATGACTCTTTAAAAGTTCTCGATGATCTTCCAAGGTAGTTTCATGAGATAACTTAAGAGTGTTTAGTTCTTTAGTTAGGCGCTCAATCTCCTTCTTATCATCGTCATTCGTTTTATCTTGATTATCATGATTAATAGCAAGCTCATCATAGTTTTCATAACTAGAGTTGTCAACAAGTAAATCATCATCTCCTAGCAAATTATCTTCATCGCTATTGAAATCAACATACTCGGTGTGTGTTACTTTTGGACCTTTAGTGTCGCACCCTAGTTAGTTCAAGCATTAGAGTGTGCACCATGTTTAAATTCCTTTTAAATTTGAAATGGGGATGACAGAACCCCCAGCCCCCCTAGAAACAACTAGGGTTTACTAAAATTATTTTCAATGAACCCAAAATGCCATTCACAAAATGTTCATCATTTCTGGTTTGGTCTAAAACCCGTGGCAAAAATGGTGCACTCTTTTCTAGGACATTCTGGATTCTCTGAGTTAAATCATAAGTATTTGAATTTGGGCATTTAAATGCTATAAAATAATTTAAATGATCAAATAATTCTGGAAATAAGTGTGGGCTGTTGGGAATAATCTAAACAGAGCCCCTAATTATTTTCAGGATTTTTAAAGATGTCTAGGTATTTTTAATAAAGCCCAATAGTTGCAGAAAAATAGAAAAAGAAAACAAAGAAGAAAAAGGGAGAGAGAGAAACCCACCTGGGCCTCACCTGTGCTGGCCCAGCCCACCTGGCTTGTGCCAGTCATCACCCACCTCTGCCAGTAGGCAGAGGCGTGTCGCCGGAGCGCGCACCCGCAACCACTTCCTGCTTCCACCTTATGCTGCCTCCTCATCCCCATCCGAGTGCCACGAAGACGCCCAGCACCCCCCTGCACTCCTCCCCTCTCTCCCCATCGTCTCCCTCACCCTCTCCCGCGATGGCCGAGCGCCATCCTCACCGCTGTTCGCCGTAGTCGTCACCAGAGCCACCCCCTCGCCTCTCTGACGTGCCCGTGAACTTTGCCTCCATCGTCTACGCCTCCTCGACGACTCACGTGACGCCGGACGCCTCCAAGCATCTACCCTGACGCCTTCTTCCTCCTCGGTCCGCCGAGATCGTCGGCGACCATGTGCCCTCCTCAACGCCTCCCTCGAGCCGCCGAGCTTCTCTTCGTCTTTGCAGCGAGCCCCTCCGCCGTTCCCCTCTACTCCCCGTGTCGATTTCTCCCTCTAGCTAGCTTCGCCGTCGCGGCCGAGAGCTTTGCTCCGCCAGCCACGTAACCGCCGCGGCCACAGTTGCTGACGCCCGTGTTAGAGCGTGTGTCTGTGCTCAGTGTGGTCCCAGGACCCCAGAACAAGCATCCGTTCATCCTCCCATCCACCGTAGCTTCGTTTCCGTCGAGGTCCGAACTCCGGCCGCCGCCGTGAGCTTGATTCCGGCGAACTTGGCTGACCTCAGCCCCTCCCTCTTGCGTAGATGGATGCGGCCGAGCACCCGCAACGCATAGATGCCCTCGGCCGCCGTTTTGGTCAACGGAGCAGCATTTCTGACGCTCTCCGCTGTCTCAGCCTCGCCGGCGACTCAACGCCGGCGGGATTGACCCTGCTGACCAGGGGTTTGACCCCAGTTTGACCCCGCCTGAGTCACTGATATGTGGGGCCGGCTCCTAACTAAATTAGATTAGTTTTAAATTAGAGCTAATCACTCTATTAGAGGTTAATGACCTCGTTAACTAACTCTCTCTCATTGACATGTGGGCCCAGGGCCTAACTAACCTAGTTTAGTGCTAACTAAACACTAACTAACTCTATTAGTTAGCTGAGACACTGACAGATGGGGCCCACCAGTCAGGTTTGACCTGGGCTGGCGCCTTTGACCCGCTGACGTCACAATGACGCAGTGCTGACGCAGTTATTTATTTTCTGGATTTATTCTTATATAGGAAATTCCAGAAAATAGTCAAAACTTCTAAAAATCATAGAAAATCAACCATAGCTCCAAATGCAAAGATTTATATATGAAAATGATCAGAAAAATTCAATCTATCCATCTGTAATGGTTTCATGCACGACAAAATAAGTTAACCTTGCTGTTTAAGCAGAATAAGGTAATGCACTAATAAGGCCATGTTTAATGAGCTAATATTTGAATCTTTGATTCAAATGAGTTCATCCCCTTCTGTTTTAGCTTGCATTAGGATAACCCCGAGTATCCGTCTGAAGGGTAGTACCCTACCACCTCTACAACAGGCAAGCAACCCATTGATCATTCCGATACAAACCCATGTTCTCGCCTCTGCTCTTGTTTACTGCATTAAGACAACGCGATTCAAACTGTTGTGTGCTACAGTAGTTGAACCCTTTTCCTCTGCATGACCTGTCATTGCCACAGTAACTAGATGAAACCCACTAGCATGTGTAGGAGTTGATTGAGCCATGTATGTGTTTCCTACCTTGCTATGCCTGCTATGCTTAGAGTTGTGTCAGGTCTGGTCCATCTGGGTGATGGGCTAGAGTGAAATGGTTATATCGGTAATGTGAGGGATGTGATGAACATGATTTAGTAAAGGTATCGATGAGAGGCCATGTAGGAGTACATGGTGGGTTGTTTCATTGAGGCCGTCCATAAGAACTGAGATCTGTATGTGTGATTTAAGATGCAGTTACTACCATACGTTGGGCCTAAAACCAATGGACCCTCTCGGCTTCTTAATCACCCTAGCACTCTGTCCAGGAGTTGCAAATAGTTTCTGGTGTTTGTAGGTTATGTGTTGGCGGCCGTGCATAGCGCTGACCCTAGGGTGGGCTATGTTGCGGTAGATACACCGTGGCACGGTGTACCGAGTCACCCGTTTGGTGTCTCGGGAACCCTGTTCACATCGTTCGGGGCCGTATGTGGAAACCTCGGCCGGACTCCCAGCGGATGGAACCTGGATAGGCGATAAACCTGGACTAGAGACTTAAGTGTTTAGGTAGGCCATGGCCGACACCCTCGCCGGGCTTCCGCTTGAAGGTTGCCGAGTACATGTCGTGTAAACGGCGGTAAGTGGTGAAAGCGTGTTTGAAGAAGTACACCCCTGCAGGGGTATAAAACTATTCGAATAGCCGCGTCCGCGGTAAAGGACTACTTGGTTGCCTATACAGTTCATAGAAAAGTTAATGGCTACTACTAAAAGACTCAAGATAAGTGTGAGTACCGAGGATGGCCCTCTCGTAGGATGACGAGAGAGGATCCCCGGTGGAGTATTGTGTTGGTGAGTAGTGGACTCGTGTGCGAAAACTACTTTACTAGTGGAGTTCCGTAGGATAGCTTAGCCAAGAGTCAAAGCTGGCTTGCTGCAATAACCCCACCACCTTCTTGAGAATGAGCATGTATAGTAGGTTCTGTTGTAAGACTTGCTGAGTACCTTTGTACTCATGTTTGCTTAATTACTGTTTTCAGACGACAACACCGCCCCCTCCGATGGGTTCTACGTAGACCTTGACATCGACGAGTGACTAGCCCCCCAGGTGGTGATCCTGGCCATGGAGGGCCCTATGTAGATAGTCAGGCTTCGAGAAGCCTTCTTGCTTTCTAGTGTCTGTACTCAGACCATTTACTTCCGCCTGTACTTGTATGATTGTATGACCTGAGTGTCGGATCATGTGACCCCTATCTGTATGAACATGTTATGTATGGCTCTTTGGAGCCTTTAAATAAAGTACTTGAGTTGTAGTTTTGTTGTGATGCCATGTTGTATGTACTCATATCGGGCATATTGTGTGTATGATTGAAATGCTTGGTATGAGTGGGATCCGACAATCTAGTTGTTTATCCTTGGCAGCCTTTCTTATGGGGAAATGTAGTCTAGTGTTCCTCGAGCCATAGTAGTCCGCTACAGCCCGGTTCACCAGAGTCCTGCTAGCCCAGCACTACTGGTCAGGACACTTGACTGGCCGACATGTGTTTCACGTCGTTCCTATGTCTGTCCCTTCGAGGAAAAGTCACGCGGTGACATCCGGAGTCCTGCCTAGCCTGCTACAGCCCGGGTTCCCTGGAGTCCTGTTAGCCCAGTGCTACAGCCTGGAATCACTCGCTGATGACCGACATGCTCGATGTGATTCATGTATGCCTGTCTCCATAGGTCTGTGCCACTTGGGTTCATGACTAGCCATGTCGGCCTGGGTTCTCTGTCATATGGATGCTAGCAACACTGTCATATACGTGAGCCAAAAGGCGCAAACGGTTCTGGGCCATGGTAAGGCGACATCTGTGGGATACCGTGTGTGAGGCCGCAAAGTGATATGAGGTGTTACCGACTAGATCGATGTGATTTGGAATCGGGGTCCTGAACATTTAGCCATGAAGCATCTCCCAATTCCTTCATTTGGTGAGTCAAATATGTCAAAGGAGTTGGTTGTCACAAGTGCTAGTCCGGTAACACCTTCATCTTGAGTATATTCCGAGTCGGAGTGATAACTTCTTTCAGAGTGATTGTCAGAGTCGGAACCGGATACCCATTCACCAACATGAGCAGGATGTCTTCTTTTTGTGTAGCTCCTTGATGACTTGTCCTTCCTTTTTGAGTCCTTGCTTCTCCGAGAGGGTCTTCGTTCATAACTATGATCTCTACTCCTTCTCTCTCTTGATGGTGATTCTTCTCTTCAACTTCTCCTTTTGTAGGGAGAATCTTCTCTTCTTTTGTAGGGAGCCGTACACTCATTGGAATAGTGTTCGGGTCTTCCACAATTGTAGCAATTGCTCTCACGACTAGAAGATCTTTTGTCATTGTAGGACCTTGACTTGGAACTTCTTTCCTTGCTTCTACTCTTGTAGAACTTGTTGAAATTCTTCACCATTAGACTCAATTCTTCATTTAAGGTTTGCTTCTCACTTGATGATCTGGGAGCATCACACGAGCCTTTGTAAGCACCACTTGACTTGTTGTGAAGCTCTTCCTTATCCTTGAGTGACATCTCATGAGCAACAATTCTTCCAATTACTTCCGTTGGCTTGTGATCTTTGTAATTGGGCATCATTTGGATCAATGTGCACACGGTATCATATTTTCCATCCAAGGCTCTTAGGACCTTCTTGATGATGAATCTATCGGTCATCTCTTCACTTCCTAAGCCGACAATCTCATTTGTGATGAGAGCAAGCCTAGAGTACATTTTAGCGAAGCCTTCATCATCCTTCATTTTGAACTTGTCAAGCTGACTTTGAAGCACGTCCAGTTTGGATTCTTTGACAGATTCTGTACCTTCGTGCACATCAATCAAAGTATCCTAAATTGCCTTTGCATTCTCAAGACGGCTGATTTTGTTGAATTCTTCGGGGCATAATCCGTTGAAGAGAATATCACAAGCTTGAGCATTGTATTGTAGCATCTTCATCTCTTCCACGGAAGCTTCATGGTTTGGCTCTCTCCCATCGAAGAATTCACCTTGCAAGCCAATACACAGAATAGCCCAAACGGCGGGGTTATGTCCAAGAATATGCATTTTCATCTTATGCTTCCAACTAGCAAAATTTGTACCATCAAAGTAAGGACCTCTACGGTGGTAATTTCCCTCGCTAGACGCCATACTCTCCTAGGTTGTGAAACCAAGGCTATGACCACCAAAAGCTATGGAAATCAAAGCAAATGGAGACCAAAGCTATGATACCACTTGTAGGATCAAAAGTATGTCTAGAGGGGGGTGATTAGACTACTCGACCAAATAAAAATCTAGCCTTTTCCCAATTTTTGTTCTTGGCAGATTTTAGCAACTTAGCACAATTCAAGCAATCAACCTACACATGCAATTCTAAGAGTATAGCAGCGGGAAGTAAAAAATTGCATATGAAGGTAAAGGGAGGAGTTTGGAGTGTGTAAACACAATTGGAGACACGGAGATTTTTGGCGTGGTTCTAATAGGTGGAGCTATCGTACATCCACGTTGATGGATACTTCAACTGATGAAGGGTAACAGTTGCACGAGTCCACGGAGGGCTCCACCCATGAAGGGTCCACAAAGAAGCAACCTTGTCTATCCCACCATGGCCGTCGCCCATGAAGGACTTGCCTCACTTGGGTAAATCTTCATGAAGTAGGCGATCTCCTTGCCCTTACAAACTCCTTGGTTCAACTCCACAATCTTGACGGTGGCTCCCAAGTGACACCTAACCAATCTAGGAGACAACACTCTCCAAGAGGTAACAAATGGTGTGTTGATGATGAACTCCTTGCTCTTGTGCTTCAAATGATAGTCTCCCCAACACTCAACTCTCTCTCAAAGGATTTGGATTTGGTGGAAAGATGATTTGAGTGGAAAGCATTTTGGGGAAGGCTAGAGATCAAGATTTATGTGGTTGGAGTGGAATATCTTGACCTCAACACAAGTGTAGGTGGTTCTCTCTCAGAAAATGTATGTTGGAAGTGCAGGCATGTTCTGATGGCTCTCTCTATGAATGAAGAGGGGTGGAGGAGTATAAATAGCCTCCACACAAAATATAACCGTTACACACAAATCACCAAACTCGGTGGGACCGAATCGTACAACTCGGTCAGGCCGATTTAGTTCAAAATGTGAACGTTAGGATTTTCGTGGGACCGACATGCTCGGTGGGACCGATTCCATTAGGGTTAGGGCATAACGTAATCTCGGTGAGACCGATTACACAAACTCAGTGAGACCGATTTTGGTAATGGACTAACAGAGAGTTGATCAGGCAAACTCGGTGGGACCGATTTGCTGATCTTGGTTGGATCGAAGTGTTACGAAAGGGAAATAGAGAGTTTGCATTGCAATCTTGGTTTGACCGAAATGCTACGAAGGGAAACAACGAGATTACAATCCCATCTCGGTGAGACCGAGATCCCTATCGATGAGATCGAAAAGACTAGGGTTTCGGGCAGTGGGTATGTCAACTGAACTCGGTGGAGCCGAATAGATAAATTTCGGTGGGGCCAAGTTTGGCTTTTGGTTTGGGACATATGTGGATGTGAGAAAGTAGTTGAGGGTCTTGGAGCATATCACTAAGCACTTTGAGCAAGTAAGCCATAAGGCAACACCTCACCCCCTCTTAATAGTATTGGCTTTTCCTATGGACTCAATGTAATCTTGGATCACTAAAAATGAAAAGATGTAGAGTCCTGAGCTTTGAGCTTGAGCCAATTCTTTGTCCTTCGAATTTTGAGAGATCAACTTTTCTCATCCATGCCATGCCAATCATTGAGCTTTCCTGAAATGTTTATCTTTAAGTAGCATTAGCTCAATAAACTATATGTTGTTAGGAATTACCAAAACTACCCAGGGATAGTTGCGCTTTCACTCCCTCGGGAAGCCAATTAGTGTCTCAGGGGCTACTATCTATACACAGGTGTATTTCATGAATAAAACACAATTGACCATATTACAGTACCAACCTTGAAACCTCTTAGTAGGCCCACAAAGGCCTCATTCAATCCGCGCTTCGCGGACATGTCCTTTTCAACCACCGTGCCCATCAAGGTATGATGTTCCTCTGAGACGGACGCCTGCTGCAGCATGTTAGTTAGTATATCCGGCGCCTCTCAATCTCCGGAGGCTGCCGTAGGAGTACGACCACCATTTGAAGGGATACATTTATTCGTATTCGGCTGTAGATCGGATTGTTCAGGGCCTTCATTAGTGATCCCCGGACCCTGGGCCACCGAAGTATCACCTTTGGGTAGTATCTTCAGCGTCCCTCGCACCGCCTGTTGGTCGGGGGAGACCCTCCACGATGACACCTCGAAGTCGTCTGCCCTATGGGGCGGAGAGGCCAATGGAGGCGTCTCTCTTCCCATAATCTCTGGCAGAAGGTCCCCCGAGGAAGAGGATTGTTGAAGAAGACTGCGTGCCGAACTGCAAAAAATATATATTCTAGGCATCACAAGGAAAAGAGTGGGAGAGGTCTAAAACATCCTTGTTTACTTACGATTTGGCCTGTGGCTTGTCGTCATCATGAGACTGCGCGTCGACGTCCTCCAAGCCTGAGCCGCCCCACAGAGGCATATTGCCTCGCTTAGAAGCCTTTTCCTCCCAATCTTTGGAGGCAGCCCTTTTCTTTCCATGGGGGGAAGAGGCGTTGACCTCCCCCTCATTTTTGTCTTCGGACGATGGGATCTTGATTCCTCCGGACACAATGTCTGATGCACCTTCAGGATGGAGGCCATCTTTGGTCCTCTCCGCCTTGCCCCCCTTCGCAGGCATCTGGTATGGTACCAGGGCCAACATCCTTGTTAAAACAGGATTCGCTGGGCCTTCGGGCAGGGAGGCCGAACACATGATTAGTTCCGCTTTCTTTATCCAGCCGTAGAAGAAGATAGTTTGCTCAGTACCATATTATGGTATGCGTAACTACAAAGTGTTCGGAAGACAAGTGCTTACCGGGTATCCGGACGGTGGCAGTCAAGGCCAGCGTCCTCAGTAGTGTCCGGCCAATGTTTTCACTTCCAGAAAAACAGCTTCCACATCCCTTCATGCGTAGTGCCAAAGAAGTGTTGGAGGGTTCGCGGTCCTTCTGGATTAAGCTCCCACATGTGGCGAGACCTGCGCTAGAATGGCAGGATTCGGCGAACTAGCATCACTTGAATCACGTTGACAAGATCGATGTCTCTCTCATGGAGGGTTCAGATGCGGCTTTGTAGAGTTTGCACTTCGTCAACTGAATCCCAGTCCAGCCCCTTGTTAATCCATGATGCAAGCTATGGCGGAAGGCCGGAACAGAATGCAGGTATAGGTGCCCACTTGGCGCTACGGGGTTCCGTGACATAAAACCCCTCTCGCTGCCATTGGTTGTAGGTTTCGGTGAAAGAGTGTAGGATCGAAAGTATGTCTAGAGGGGGGGTGATTAGACTACTTGACCAAATAAAAATATAGCCTTTTCCCAATTTTAGTTCTTGGCAGATTTTAGCTATCTTAGAACAAGTCAAGCAATGTCCACACAATTCAAGCAAGCATGCAAAAGAGTATATGAGCAGCGGAAAGTAAAGCATGCAACTTGCAAGAATGTAAAGGGAAGGGTTTGGAGGATTCAAACGCAATTGGAGACACGGATGTTTTTGTCGTGGTTCCGATAGGTGGTGCTATCGTACATCCACGTTGATGGAGACTTCAACCCACGGAGGGTAACGGTTGCGCGAGTCCACGGAGGGCTCCACCCACGAAGGGTCCACGAAGAAGCAACCTTGTCTATTCCATCATGGCCGTCGCCGACGAAGGACTTGCCTCACTAGCGGTAGATCTTCACGAAGTAGGCGATCTCTTTGCCCTTACAAACTCCTTGGTTCAACTCCACAATCTTGTCGGAGGCTCCCAAGTGACACCTAGCCAATCTAGGAGACACCACTCTCCAAGAAGTAACAAATGGTGTGTTGATGATGAACTCCTTGCTCTTGTGCTTGAAATGATAGTCTCCCCAACACTCAACTCTCTCTCACATGATTTGGATTTGGTGGAAAGAAGATTTGAGTGGAAAGCAACTTGGGGAAGGCTAGAGATCAAGATTCATATGGTTGGAATGGAATATCTTGACCTCAACACAAGTGTAGGTGGTTCTCTCTCAGAAAATGTGTATTGGAAGTGTAGGTATGTTCTGATGGCTCTCTCCACGAATGAAGAGTGGGTGGAGGGGTATATATAGCCTCCACACAGAATCTAACCGTTACACACAATTTGCCAAACTCGGTGGGACCGAACAGTTAAACTCGGTCGGACCGATTCAGCAAACCTAGTGACCGTTAGGATTTTCGGTGGGACTGAGATGCAACTCGGTAGGACCGATATGGTTAGGGTTAGGGCATAACGTAATCTCGGTTTGACCGATTACACAAACTCGGTGGGACCGATTTTGGTAATAAGCTAACCAGAGAGTTGGTCATGTAAACTCGGTGGGACCGACTCGCTCATCTCAGTGAGACCGAAATGTTACAAAAGGGAAACAGAGAGTTTACATTGCAATCTCGGTGGGACCGATCACTCATCTCGGTAAGACCGAAACGTTACGAAGGGAAACAGAGAGATTACAATCCCATCTCGGTGAGACCGAGATCCCTATTGGTGAAGCCGAATTGCTACATTTGAAAATCGGTGGCGCTGGATAGAAAGAATCGGTGGGGCCGAGTTTGACTTTTGGTTTAGGTCATATGTGGATGTGGGAAGGTAGTTGAGTGTTTTGGAGCATATCACTAAGCACTTTGAGCAAGCAAGGCATTAAGCAACACCTCATCCCTCCTTGATAGTATTGGCTTTTCCTATAGACTCAATGTGATCTTGGATCACTAAAATATAAAATGTAGAGTCTTGATCTTGAAGCTTGAGCCAAACTTTTTGTCCTTAGAATTTTGAGGGATCCACTTTCCTCATCATGCCATGCCATTCATTGAGCTTTTCCTGAAATATTAATCTTGGGATAATGTTAGCTCAATGAGCTATATGTTTTTAGGAATTACCAAAACCACCCGGGGATAGTTGCACTTTCAATCTCCCCCTTTTTGGTAATTGATGACAACATATAGATCAAAGCTTCGATAAATGATAATAAGAGTGAAAGATATCGTTGCTTTGAGAAGTATGTGAAAAGCAAGAGCTCCCCCTAAATTTGTGCATATCTTAAGATTTGCTTTGGACTGCAAATGCACAATGAGTTAGGATCATGGGTTACTCTTCCATGTCACATACATCTTGGTGGAGCACTCAAAATGATAAGAATTAAATACATGCACTCATCACCAAGCAAAGTGAATGATCATATAAGGATAAGTAAGATAATATCATCTAACAAGCATAAGTATAGGTTATGATCAACCACATGATCATCAATGTCTCACTGATAATAGCGTAGTATCTCAAGCAATCAAAAGCAAACAAAGTTCAACCACCAAAGCAAGAGAGAATAAAAAGCAACGCTCTCTCTCGAAGCCTATGATCTATACATTTTTCTCCCCCTTTGGCAACAAGTTACCAAAAAGTTCATAGAAAATGCATAGCACTAGAACGTCTCTCAGGCTTGGTCTTTAGGTGGTGGTGTCCGGAGAACTCCAAGGACGAAGGCTTCAGTTGAAGTAGATGGAGCTGTTGGGGTAGGTGCTGGAGCTGGTTGCGTGGAGCTGTAGCTGGTGCAAATGAAGTGACTCTAGTGTCCAGTACAGGCACTGCAGCAGATCTCTGAGCTCTAGGCACTCTGGCAAATGCATCAGTGGTTGTTCTACCCTTCCTCTCCTGCATGTCATCCTGTAGCTGCTCCACAACAGACTGAATCTCAGTTACTTTGACATCTAAATCATAGAATTTTTGTTCCATGATTCTTTCCAGGCTCTCCTGGTTTTGAGTTAGGGTGGCCAACCCCTTCTCAATCCTCAAAGATGATGCTATCAAGTAACCAAGCTGGTCCTGCTTGCTTTTCAAGAAGTACTCAGATGCCTCCTCTTAAGTTGGCATCTTGGCAGCCTTCTCCATCTTTGCCTTCTCCTTCTTTGCTTGTGCTTGCACTGAGGAGGGTTCATCTTCATTCATCACAACTTGGTTTTCCTCGAAGTCAGGATAGATAGGCAAGTGTTCCGTATCCAACAAGTATGTGCCTGTGCCCATCTTTGAGTTTATCAACTCCTGGATCTGTGGGGCATATCCACAACTTCTTTTCTAGTCAGCTGCAGTCCTCTTGATAGTCTCAACTATAAGGCTCATGACCTTGAACTTCTGTGGCACATCAAATATATGTAGCAAGTTAATTGCATGGCCTCTGATCATTCTGTGATCACCAGACTTGGGCAAGAGAGTGTGCCTAAGGATCCAATTGATTGTAGGCAGCCCTAACAGCAAGTGTTTTACTGACCCAAACTGGTGAGTCTCAAGATCATCTTTAGGAATCTCCTTGTACATATTTGCCATAGAGTTGTGATCCATCTTCTTCTTGGCATAGACATCCAAGTCATCTTCTTTTTCCTTAGGAGCATTGATCAGATTGGCCCATTCCTCAATAGTTGATTGGTATCTCGTGCCTTCAGACATCCAAACTATTCTGCCATCTTGATAGAAGCGTGCTGTGGAGTAGAATTGCATTATGAGCTCCTCATTCCACTTTGTGAGCTTCTGCCCAACAAAGTCTGCAACTCCACAAGCACGGAAGCTGTCAAACACACCAGGATAGTGTTCCTCATTTTCCTTCATGTAGGTCCAGTTGACCCACCTCATATCACACACTATAGGCTTCTTGTCCAACAAAATTGTCTCATAGAAATCCTGCTGTTCCTTTGTGTGGAACCTGTAATCAATAGCAGTCCTTCTCCTTGTAGCATATGGATCTATCTCTCTCCATTTCCTCAGTCCTGAGTCTCTCCTGATCTTCATGTTCTCAGCCATAGGATGAGCATCATTGTGGTATGGAATTTTTGGCTTCAATTTTCTTAGAACATGCTCTTCATCATCTTCTTTAGCAACAGTCTCAGGCACTGGGGCCTTGTTCTTCTCAGCAGCTGGTATGTTTATGGTATTTCTCTTTGGTGCAGTCTTGGGCTTGGAGGCAGCTTTGGGTGCTTCTTTGGGCTTTGATGTTGCAGCCCCTGTCCTGATAGCATCAGCCATAAGCTTATGTGCCTTGGGTGCTGGAGCAGCAACCTCTTCTTCCTCTTCTTCTTCCAACATGGAAGCCTTTCCAATCACTCTAGCCATGGTTTTCTTGACCCTTTCCTTCCTTTTCTTTCCTTCTGCAGCAGGCTCTTTGGGTTGAGATTCCAAAGATGATTGAGAGGATGCTCTGGCCTTAGACATTGGTTGTCTTCCTGCTGGCCTTTTGATTTTCATCCCTGGCTTAATTGCAGCTGAGCTGTACTCCTTCTTAACCACTTTCTTCTTTGATGTGGCCTCATCCTCAGTGGCCACATAGTCTTCATCCTCAGACTCTGAAGTTTTCTTCTTGCTTGCTCTAGTGGCAGCCTTTGGCAAATTGCTTGGGGTGCTCCTGCTACCGTCATCTGAACTGCTAGAGGGACTAGTGCCCTCACTCAGGTGAACCTGCTCCTCTGACCTGTTCTGACTATCACTCTGGTCAGAAATGTTGCAAACACTAACTGCAGACCCTGTGAATAGATTGTAGATGAGATAGAGTGGATGAGCATCACAAAATACAGAGATTTTTGCAAAAAAATGAGTCAAAAACTTAGTTTTAGTTTTCCACAGAAAGCATTTCGGATCAACCGATTTGCAAACTCGGTGATACCGAAGCAGCTGTTGGAACCTAAACTAGTGAACTCGGTCAGACCGAGTCACAGTTCGGTGGCACCGAGACTGCTAGGGTTTCACATAGTCCTGAACTCAGTCACACCGATTTGCAATTCTCGGTCAGACCGAGAACCACATGTGCAATGGCCTTGGCTGAATCGGTGGAACCGAGTTCTGCAACCCGGTGGGTCCGAGATGGTTTCGGCGGAAACCTAACCCTAAATTTTCGATTCAACTCTAATCTACGGAGTTTTTTGACTGGATAGAAGCGTTTCAATCATGGTAGGAATCATAATGAACACAATGTGCTAGGAATCGGACGGGGATAGCACTGTGATCGAGTCCATACCCTAGTTCGGCGATGAACTCGCTACAGTGGCAACAACAGGGAAGAATTCCGTTGACGGCGGTGGAGACCAGCGACAGGAGGCGGCTGGCGATGAGGAGGACGATCTGGAGACCCAGGAGGCAGAGCGAGCTATGCGCGGGCGAAGGGGTTTCGGAGAAATTTCCAAAATTTTGCCCGTGAGTATATATAGCCCGACCCTGTCGGTGTGACCGAGTGGAACAACTCGGTGGCACCGAGATGCATACCTGTTGACAGTTACAGCAACTCGGTGTGACCGAAAAGTTTAAATTGGTTGCATCGAGATTGAAAACCTAGATCGACTTAGTGATCTCGGTATGACTGAAATGGAGGAATCGGTCAGACCGAAACACACAAAGAAGTTTTGGAAGTTTAAGTCTATGACGAATCGGGGACTCCGAGTGCTCCTCACACAAAGTGGTTCGAATCTGACTTGATCAAATTTTGTGATGTAGCATGAATAGAGTTTGAGACGAGAAAATCATAGATAGCTAGAGAGGGTTCTTAGGCATTCTTGTCCATCCACTTGGCAAAAGAAAAGAAAACCAATCAATCAAAACAACAAGTGGATGTCCTCGAATGAGTAAAATATGCAATCAACATGCTCACACAATAAAATGGCAATTGAAATATGTGGCAAAGCATGCACAACCAATTCTAGCATCTATCAAACAATTTGCGACGACTAGGTCATCTATATATGAGTATATTGACTTAGGAGTCAAATGAGAACATTTGATCATAGGTCATACTCATCGTTTAAGCACAAGTGGGGTTACCACTTTTACATAAAGCATTGTTGTGTTCACACCATTAGAGTTGCTTTAGCTCAATTCTTAGAGTAAAGCTCCCCCTAGATGTGAGATCCCCCTTAAGAGGGATGAACTAACCTTGGGTTTTGTCGATGATGACTTCATGTAGATGTTGAAGATGTGATGCTCAATGTTGATGTAGAGAATTTGGAGCTATCCATTGGAGTGAGTTGCACTTTCAATACCTACACGGGTTAGTCCCACAAGGAACAAACAAGGATATCCATAGACATAGAGTGATGCACACACAAGATGATGTCTACGAAAGCTTTCAGGTTACCTTGTCCCTTGTCTTACCGACAAGAGGGTTTGTGACTCCTTGAACTAGTGCAAGATGTGGAAGTTGATTGCACTTGTTCTTGCCAAGATGATAAGAGTGAAGTATGTTGGCGGAGTCACCCTCAAGAACTCTCTAGTTCTTCTTCTTTGGGATCCACACCATCTTGATGGGAATCCTCGGTGTTGTAGTTGTACTTGATGAAGTGGAACTTGAAGTAGTCTTGGGAACCCACTTGACCAAGGCCTTAAGAGCTTCTTCAAATGCATCCATTTCCTCTTGAAGCTTGTCCTTGCCTTTTTACTTGTGGTCTTGTGGTGGAAGATCATCTTGATCTTGTGTCCCCTTGAGAGAAGTAGGATCATACTTCTCTTGTTGAGGAACAAACTTCGTCTTGGGGTATTGATCTTCTTCCCACTCAACTCCATTGGCATTGAACTTTCGTTCAAAACCAACACCGTGATTCTTCCGGTGCGTTCCTTGCTTGCGTACAATTTCCTCGAATTGCTTACTTTCGGCAAGGCTCTTGTAAACACCTTTCTCTATAATTCCCTTCAATAAGCTATTTTATTGCTCAAGTGTAACTTGGCTAAGAGAATCATTAGTGGAATCAAGAGAACTACTAGAAGCAACAATATTGGATTTAGCATGATTATTGTTACTACTAGAGGAAGAATCTTTCTTGTTCTTGTTACTACACTTGACTTGAGGCATGCAAGTGGATAAGAGTAAACGCTTGGCAATCTAAGAAGAACTTTTCTTGCGAAGATCATCCTTGATTGCTTTTAAGAACTCACGCTCTTGCTCAAGGTTGAGCTTTTCAAAGCGCAATTTCTCATGAGTCCTTAAAAGTTCTCGATGATCTCCTCAGATAGTTTCATGAGCTAACTTAAGAGTGTTTAGTTCTTTAGTTAGAGACTCAATCTTCTCCTTATCATTGTCATTCGTTTTATCTTGATTAGAATGATTAATTGATGTTTCATCATAGTATTCATCACTAGAGTTGTCAACAAGTAAATCATCATCACCTAACAAGTCATCTTCATCACTATTGAAATCAACATACTCGGGGTGTGATACCTTTGGGCCTTTAGCCATGAGGCATGTTCCAACTCCTTCATTTGGTGAGTCAAATATGTCGTAGGAGTTGGTTTTCACAAGTGCTAGACCGGCAACACCTTCATCTTGAGTATATTCGGAGTCGGAGTGATAGCTTCTCTCGGAGTGGTTGTCAGAGTCGGAGCCGGATACCCATTCACAAACATGAGCTTGATTTCTTCGTTTTGTGTAGCTCCTTGATGACTTGTCCTTTCTTTACGAATCCTAGCTTCTCCGTGAGGGTCTTCGTTCATAACGATCATCTCTACTCCTTCTTTTTCTAGATGGTGATTCTTCTCTGCAACTTCTTCTCTTGGGAGAATCTTCTCTTCTCTTGTAGGGGGCCGTACACTCATTGGAATAGTGTCCGGGCCTTCCACAATTGTAGCAGTTTCGCTCTCGACTAGAAGATCTTTTGTCATTGTAGGACCTTGACTTGGAGCTTCTCTCTTTGCTCCTACTCTTGTAGAACATGTTGAAGTTCTTCACCATTAAGCTCAATTCTTCATTGAAGGTTTGTTTCTCACTCGATGATGTGGGGGCTTCACATGAGGCTTTGTAAGCACCACTTGATTAGTTCTGAAGTTCTTCTTTATCCTTGAGTGACATCTCATGAGCAACAATTCTTACGATGACTTCCGTTGGCTTGAGATCTTTGTAATTGGGCATCATTTGGATCAATGTGCACATGGTATCATATATTCCATCCAAGGCTCTTAGGATCTTCTTGATGATGAATCTATCGGTCATCTCTTCACTCCCTAAGCCAACAATCTCATTTGTGATAAGAGCAAGCCTAGAGTACATTTCAGCGACACCTTCACCATCCTTCATTTTGAACTTGCCAAGTTGACTTTGAAGCACATCCAATTTGGATTCCTTGACAGAGTGTGTACCTTCGTGCATATCAATCAAAGTATCCCAAATTTCCTTTGCATTCTCAAGACGGCTGATTTTGTTGAATTCTTTGGGCCACAATCCGTTGAAGAGGATATCACAAGCTTGAGCATTGTATTGTAGCATCTTTAACTCATCCGCGGTAGCTTCACGATTCGGTTCTCTCCCATCAAAGAATTCACCTTGCAAGCCAACACACACAATAGCCCAAATGGCGGGGTTATGTCCAAGAATATGCATTTTCATCTAATGCTTCCAACTAGCAAAATTAGTACCAGCAAAGTAAGGACCTCTACGGTGATAATTTCCCTCGCTAGACGCCATACTCTCCTAGGTTGTGAAACCAAGGCTATGACCACCAAAAGCTATGGAAATCAAAGCAAATGGAGACCAAAGCTCTGATACCACTTGTAGGATCAAAAGTATGTCTAGAGGGGGGTGATTAGACTACTTGACCAAATAAAAATCTAGCCTTTTCCCAATTTTAGTTCTTGGCAGATTTTAGCTATCTTAGCACAAGTCAAGCAATCTCCACACAATTCAAGCAAGCATGCAAAAGAGTATATGAGCAGCGGAAAGTAAAGAATGTAACTTGCAAGAATGTAAATGGAAAGGTTTGGAGGATTCAAACGCAATTGGAGACACGGATGTTTTTGTCGTGGTTCCAATAGGTGGTGCTATCGTACATCCACGTTGATGGAGACTTCAACCCACTTAGGGTAACGGTTGCGCGAGTCCACGGAGGGCTCCACCCACGAAGGGTCCACGAAGAAGCAACCTTGACTATTCCATCATGGCTGTCGCCCACGAAGGACTTGCCTCACTAGCGGTAGATCTTCACGAAGTAGGCGATCTCCTTGCCCTTACAAACTCCTTGGTTCAACTCCACAATCTTTTCGGAGGCTCTGAAGTGACACCTAGCCAATCTAGGAGGCGCCACTCTCCAAGAAGTAACAAATGGTGTGTTGATGATGAACTCCTTGCTCTTGTGCTTCAAATAATAGTCTCCCCAACACTCAACTCTCTCTCACATGATTTGGATTTGGTGGAAAGAAGATTTGAGTGGAAAGCAACTTGGGGAAGGCTAGAGATCAAGATTCATATGGTTGGAATGGAATATCTTGACCTCAACACAAGTGTAGGTGGTTCTCTGTCAGAAAATGTGTATTGGAAGTGTAGGTATGTTCTGATGGCTCTCTCCACGAATGAAGAGTGGGTGGAGGGGTATATATAGCCTCCACACACAGAATCTAACCGTTACACAAAATTTGCCAAACTCGGTGGGACCGAATGGTTAAACTCGGTCGGACCGATTCAGCAAACCTAGTGACCGTTAGGATTTTCGGTGGGACTGAGATGCAACTCGGTAGGACCGATATGGTTAGGGTTAGGACATACGTAATCTTGGTGTGACCGATTACACAAACTCGGTGGGACCGATTTTGTTAATAAGCTAACTAGAGAGTTGGTCATGTAAACTCGGTGGGACCGATTCGCTCATCTCAGTGAGACCGAAATGTTACAAAAGGGAAACAGAGAGTTTACATTGCAATCTCGGTGGGATCGATCGCTCATCTCGGTAAGACCAAAACGTTATGAAGGGAAATAGAGAGATTACAATCCCATCTCGGTGAGACCGAGATCCCTATCGGTGGAACCAAATTGCTAGGGTTTGTGGCAGTGGCTATGACATTTGAAACTCGGTGGCGCCGGATAGAAAGAATCGGTGGGGCCGAGTTTGACTTTTGATTTAGGTCATATGGGGATGTGGGAAGGTAGTTGAGGGTTTTGGATCATATCACTAAGCACTTTGACGAAGCAAGCCATTAAGCAACACCTCATCCCTCCTTGATAGTATTGGCTTTTCCTATAGATTCAATGTGATCTTGGATCACTAAAATATATAATGTAGAGTCTTGATCTTGAAGCTTGAGCCAAACTTTTTGTCCTTAGAATTTTGAGGGATCCACTTTCCTCATCCATGCCATGCCATTCATTGAGCTTTTCCTGAAATATTAATCTTGGAATAATGCTAGCTCAATGAGCTATATGTTGTTAGGAATTACCAAAACCACCCAGGGATAGTTGCACTTTCAAAGAGCCTTTTGGCTAGAGAGTGTTGGTAAGCTTGCTCACTACAGCACCACTACACTCTGCCTATTCCCCGTTGACCACCTTCGGCTTCACACTAAAAGTCTTGAGCCATAAGCCGAAATGTGGGGGATTCAGAGGAAGGCCTCACATGTAATGATAAACGCCGAGACATGGAGGAAAGAGTCCGGAGATAGATCATGAAAATCTAGTCTGTAATAAAACATTAGCCCCCGGACGAAGGGGCGAAGAGCGAACCCTAGACCTCGGAGGAAGTGGGAGATGAATAAGACCCTCTCGCCAGATCTGGGGGTCGGAATAACATGTCCTTGAGCAGGAAGCCTATGGTGGATCTCCACTGTCAAGTATCTGGCTGCCCGAAGCTTCGCAATATCCTCCTCTGTAATGGAGGAAGCCACCCATCGGCCTTCAGGGCTAGGTCCTGACATGATGGGGAGGCTTGAAGCAGTGAAGTCAAACCTCGGGTGCTAGAACTCGAGGTTGGGAAGGCTGAGGAGAGGTTTGGCATAAAAAAGACGGCCCTTGGTTCGTTTATAAAGGCAGCGGGTATTGAACGCCTCCTCCTAAGCTTGAGAACCTGCCTATTCCTAAGGAAGCTTTCCCGCAAGATGGTTGGGTTACCCACACTCGTATTGACGAGTATCCCGCGATAAGGGGACACGATCTCTGCTTCGACAGGACGTGCCAACAAAAACCACGCCCCGAAACGTGGAACAGCGGGACGGGAAACGGATCGAAATAATAACTGGGCAAGCGTGACGTCACGTTAATAAAGTGGTCAGCAGATTGGATTCGTGAAATATTATACTCTCTACAGCTGTGTGTTGCAGATCTGGACACGTTTGTTTCGTCCGAAGACTATCTTGGAGTTCAGAAGGAGAAACCCGCCTTGCAATGTCAAAGACAGATCTATGTGCCGGATACCTTGTCATTGAAGCTAGGTTCACGGGCTACTGAGGGAGTCCTAGACTAAGGGGTCCTCGGGCGTCCGACCTATTATCCATGGGCCGGACTGATGGGCTATGAAGAACACGAAGACCGAAGACTGCACCAGTGTCTGGATGGGACTCTCCTTGGCGTGGAAGGCAAGCTTGGTGACCAAATATATAGGTTCCTTTCTTTGTAACCGACCTTGTGTAACCCTAGATCCTCCCGGTGTCTATATAAACCGGAGGACTTAGTCCGGAGGAGGGAGACATATTCATGACTATAGCCATACAAGCTAGACCTCTAGGGTTTAGCCATTACGATCTTGTGGTAGATCAACTCTTGTAATACTCATATTCATCAAGATCAATCAAGCATGACGTAGGGTATTACCTCCATAGAGAGGACCCGAACCTGGGTAAACATCGTGTCCCCTGGCTCATGTTACCATCGACCTTAGATGCACAGTTCTGGACCCCCTACCCGAGATCTGCCGGTTTTGACATGGCAGGGGTGCGTATGCATCCAATGACTTGAGACAACTCCCTCCGTCTAGGTGTATAAGTCATCTTAGAGCAAGTGAAAAAGAGTAGCGGGCTCTCATGCAAGAGTCTAGCTATATGCGGATTCGTAGGCCGACACAATAAATATGAAGAAAGAGAGAGAGAAGATGAGAAAAGGTAGTACTCTTATAGCCAGCCTTATAGCTAACCTTATTGTATGAGCGGCTACCAGTGACCAAGACGAAGGGAAAATCGAGAGAACTTAATGTATTTTTGCTAATTAATAGCATTACATGCAATGAACTTATACTAGTGTCATGCATATGACACTAGTCTAAGTTACTACCTTCATAGTGCAAAGTAACATAGTAGTGTCATAGATGGCTTCATCTATTAGCTTGTAGACTCATCTTTTCTTGGAAAACACTATGTTACAGTAACATATTATGTTACTCTAAACACATCTCGTTAAATACATGCCACATAAGCAAACTTGTCTTGGACAGCGGTATGTTACTTGCTAAGTTACTCCCACTATGACTAGAGTTAGCACAACATTTTTGTTTATATGCATTAACATTTTATTAGTTAAATCAAAGGTCAAAACTCAGAGCAAAATGCAAAGGGGACCAATAAACCAGTAAACATCAAAGTTCTTTCGTTTGGCCCCAACTAGAGGTCTGGTGAGATGACTATACTGCACTGGCACGGAGGGGGACGCAACTTCATTGACTTACTGCACCTGCCTTTGGGTGTATGACATGTGGGCCCAACAGGTGGCTAGTCCACCTGTCATACAGCCAAAGGAAGGTGCGGTTAAGGCACCGGAGCTTAGTCCCACAGGGACGCAGCTTCATTGACTTACTACACCTACCTTTGGTGTATGACTATTCGGCCCAACTGGTGGCTAGCCCACCTATCATACAGCCAAAGGCAGGTGCAGTAGAAGGCCGAGTAGTAGATGGCAAACACACACGTCACAAGATCAGTTGACTAGAAGCTAGATCCATGGAGGCGATGAGCGTGAGCATTAGCCGGCTGTGCCAGATGGTCCACGACGCGGGTCTGTGGCCCGACACCGAGGAACGTCTCTAGGTCGTGCTTGAGGCCGCTAGGGCGAGAGGCCGCTTGGACGACAACTTCGTCTCCTTGTTCGACGAGGTCCTCGTCAGCTTCCTCGACAAGTTCACTGTCGTCAAGAAGCTCGCGGACGACCTTGACGTATGCCTCCAGCCCATGCACCCAGGCTCTGTGATGCCCGCCACCCTCATAGATCTCTATGGTGACAACCTATTCGACGCACTGGTGGCCCTGCGACTGCCCGCCGTCGCACCGGAGAATGTCCACCTCGAGGTCGCGCTCGCCGTGCAGCGCCTGGCGCTGCAAGACATCGTCGACATAATCACCCACGTCTATCCGCAAATCGTCCAAAAGGACTACTATGTGCAAGAGGAGGACGCTAGGTCGCTGGCCCTCTTGGACTGCAGGGCAACCTTGTACGACATTGTTTAGAAGCATGTTGAGCTTGCCGCCAATGCCGCTGCTCCTCACACGTCGGTTGGTGACCCGCGGCACTAAGGCGTGAGGATCTCATTGATGGATCCGTATGTATCTTTATGTTTCCGTCAAGTCCATGTAGTATCATATGGTACTACTAGTAATTATCGTACCTTTCGAATCAACTTCATAATTTTCGTATGTACTCCATGCATGAACCGCGCCAGAACCAAACTTCTCATTACTCTAGGGAAAATTGTTATTTCTATCTATCAGTCATGCCATCGAGCAGAACCAAATTTTACAAGTTACAAGTTCAAAATGAAAAGCATGTCGTGTTCGCGTCGCACCCCCACATGGTTGGTCCGGCATGCCGCTCAAGGGGGAATGCGTGATGTGTTGCATTTTCACTTACAAGTGGGACTGCAGTTGAGCAAACCGACTATCGGCAAACCCCCACCCGGCCACCGCGTGATGGCTGAGAAAATAGGAGGGAGAAGAGATGGTTGTAGCATAGACTCCAGGAAAATTGGTTTCAGATGGGACTCATGTGGGCAGCGTGTGCCATACTGCTAGACATGAATGCTAGTTATGGCCCATGCCACCCCACTATATCGAGCCTATATCGAGGTGTTGGTTATGTAGAACAAATTTCCCGGAGTCCGTGTTGAGCCCACCTCTATCTCTCTTATCAGCCCGCCAGCAGACACGCGGAGCCCATCGTCTATTTGCTCACATGCGGTCCCACATGTCAGCGAAAACGCAAGAGGAACCACTGAACCTGCACATCTTTCACCTCGACGTGCTGGTGATGAAAAACAAATCCAATAAAGATCTTCAATGGCCACTTTTGGAGTTACTCAAGAGTAGTAAGATTCTATTTATAGTTTAACCCAAGATGCACACCACGTTGCTTCAACTACCGCTCCGTTTTCTTGCATCACACGACTTGGATGCTGGATGTCCCACGTGTTGGCAAAAGGAGGAAGAACTCGACCAAATCTTCTCCACATTTAGACCGGAGCAGTAGGAAACACGACAAGCCCTGTGCCTACATCATACTACGTACAAGCCCTCCTCACGCAATCACACTGTCACCATATTTCTTGGCCTCCGTGCGACACCTAGCTCTAGTTGATCTAATTAGAACTAACTATTGGCTGGCTCTATGTGATGTGGCTACTTCATATAATCGGATGCTGGCTATACTACTACGACACTAACACTCCAAGAAGTGAGTCGAAAACCATTTAAAATTGAGTTTATGACATGGATATGCAAATGTACCACTCATTACATACAACAAGTCGTCAACACACAACGACAACGAGCATACATGTTGGATTAAAGATTAGTTCCAACAAAACATTCTAGTAAATACTAAAGTTTTCATCACACAACAAATAACAAGCAATGAAATGAATTACAGCTCAACCAATCCTCGGCATTGATACAATTGCTTCTCATATTGTGATATTCACGGTAGGGAAGCATAGCAATGTCCGAGGTATAGATATAGTTGCTTCTCATAAATGGTAGTAACGTTGTGTGGACAGCAACTGGATCGCCTTTCACCATCATAGGATAGTTTTTTCCAAGGAAGAGCGAGTTTCCCCCAAGAGTATCAATACTAAACCAGGGAGAAGGTGTTAGCGCTGGCACAGTAGTATCCATCTGGAATACCCTGCAATGGATGTTGGAATAGGTCCAGAGAGTGCGACCATGGGAGACAACATCTGTTCCTTTGTAACACCAGCGGTGCCCTGTATACAGACAAGAAGAGGTGATCCATTGAAAAGTTGCCAGGCGCCACTGAGTATATGGCTCCTCATGCATGTGATCATCATCGTCATCATCTCCCCCTTGGTTATAAAAATTTTCAACTATAGATGGTGGAATGTTCAGAGGACCTTGGAAACACAAGAAGGTTAATTAGTAAAGGGAAACATGCTAACCCGCGTGCATGTGGATGAAACAATTGTAATTACGGTGGAAGACAAACGTACCGAAAGCATAAGGATTCCATGCAAAAAGAGTGCCACGAGTGGTGGCAGCAAACACAAGACCCTCGTATTGAATTGCATCACAGTACACATCCGTGTATAGAAATTGATTTTTGAGCAATATCCATCCAGTTGAAGTATGAACGAAGGCAACAAGCTTGTGGAAGATAGCAACAACTCCATAGTCCGTGTAATCCCAAGATAGGTTGGGAACTCGGCAAATTGCTATCTTCTGTAGATGACAGTCACCATGATCGTAGTTGAACATATGTAGAATACCTGTTTGCTCAACCTTTGGGCAGTCTAAGATTTTTGGAAGTGGAAGCCGGTGACGAATGTACACATTCACAAGTTCCCACTCGCAGTTGTACCCAATATAAACAATCCAATCTCCATTTGCGCCTTGCCAAGCCTTATCCTCAAGCGATGCCATCTTAAGATCACATGCATCATTATCAAGAGGCACCAACTTGCACAAGGCGAGGCTTGCGTTGTCCGCGTGCGAGTGACCAGGGTCACGGTGAAGAAGATAGGGGAGATCAAACCACTCCTGGACCCTTGGGATTATTGTAATGATGTTATTAGTTGAGTCGAGAATGATCTTGAACAAACCTGCCATTGCTAGCCGAGGTGATGATGTTGCACTGATCAATGAGTTCCTACACCACGTCATCATTCAGATCGGGGCAAGAATAACATGGCCGTTTCCGGCCTGTTCCCTCCATGGAGAAGACGATCCAACAATGGCAGAAGGAAGGGTGAAGGAAAATGGAGGAGGGAGGAAGAGCGTGCGACAACAGTTCCAAATCAAGAAGGAAAGGGGAAGAGGCGATGGACGGTTGCCATGGTACACGAAGAGGCGCCCCGGCCTACATAGACGTCCGTTCGGAAATTTTACAAAAGGACTCGTCGTCGTCTCACTGACATGTTGGAACGAGACCACATGTTAACGAAGAGGCTAGAGGGGAGCGGACAGTTGCCACAGACGTCACACATTAACAACCAGGCCATCCTGTCAGATCTAGTGCCTGCGCAGGATGGCTTCCGTCCCCCACACGAGCGAAGCCACTTCGCAACCCCACACGGTTAGTCCGCCACACCGCTAGGCCAACTTCGGCGCATGCAGCTCGGACGCGAGCTCGCTCAGCCCCCTATCACTCGACGCCCCCGAGCTACCCAACCACGGCGATGTGTTTTCCGCACCCGATGGCCGGATTTGGAGCGGATCTGGTCGGGCTTGAGCTCGCCCGGCTGTGGGAGGCCGCACCGCGCTATGGACTGGCCGGGCACCGGACCGGAAGTCCCCGGCAAGGCCACAAGGCCGCATGCAGGTGCTGACTCCTCCTCTAGCCGCTCGAATTTACACCGTCGGCATGTGGCACCCCGATCCGCACAGAGCAGGGGGGCCTTCGCACGTCAGCCCAGGATAACACCTAACGCACAGAAGGTCCATAATACAACACTCCAGGTACAAGAATATTCATCAAATACATGTATAGAAGAGTACATCATTGATGAATACAAATATCTGGCATAGCCCTAAGGCTATATAAATGGCAGCGGAAACTTATTTAAATGGCAGCGGAAGTCTTGGTTTGGTAGCACAACAACTCCGGCTGGGCTCCACAACTCACAGGACTGGCAAGGTTACGACCTAGTACGACGGGTCAAGCAAACACTCCGTGTATGACCTACAAAACTGGCATGACACGCCAGGTCAGTACATTGAATGTACTTGCAAGACAACCAATTATATAGCATCCAAACAAGCAGAAGACAAAGCAAGAACCAAGTGCATGCAACAACTTATCTCATATCAATTACTGAAGGTGGCATGATAAAAATATCAACTAAGCATGAACAACATCATAGCATCTACTAACATGGCAATCACATGGCATACCAAGACATGCTTCTAACATGTCAATAGCAAAACATAGCATATCACCTAATGGCATAATCAATCCAAACATGGCATGGCATCATGAAACTATGCTGAAAATAAACTACCGATCATATTCAATGCAGACATAACATGTTAACTTTATACAACCATCTTCTGTTCTGTCATGGTTCTTTAAATGCAAATAGCAACAAATTACTCATGCATGCAATCAAACTTGTGCACTGAGTCCCTCGGACTCTCTTACCAATGGGTTGCCTCTCAACCAAATGGTGATCTTTCCGGTGATCACAACCATGACCAACACTTGGTCTTCAACACTCACCGAGACCTCATCTCGTGATCTTATCAAAACATCGTCGTCACTTCTCACGACTATCACATAGTCCAAGTCACCATATTGTTGTTATCACATATTTATTTACCAACTTAATTATTTCAGGTTTATCCTCCATTTCGACCAAGACCTGATAGGGGAACCTACTATGAACTGTGTTGCTATCGATAGACTTTATATACACTCTACAGAGGTAGCACGCTATACCCACACCACGGAACCCATGGCCTCGGCATCCCATTCGGGTGGACCAATGGCATTTCGACGAAACTGACCTACTACCATGACACTCTCTCGGCCACTCCGACCCACTCCCAACTGGGCTAGTCCTGGGTGGCCCCGTGTCTACCAAAGACACAATGACCACCGTCCTGGCCAAAACGTCCCTCACGGGGACTAGTACCAAAAAATTTAACAATGGGCACACAAGGTTATCTCCGCCTACTTGATTAGGGTGAGCATGCCCATAACCTTCCCTAGTTGGAGGCACCGGCGAGAGGCACGACAATAGATCGCATTAAGGCCTTCCCATAAAGGCAAATGTGACTGCATTGAAAAAGTTCGATTTGGTGGCACTATGACTCGATCCCATCGATGACGGAGGAGGTTTGTTATTATTAAGTCATTTTAATTCCTTCTCCATCATCATGAACATGAATGCAACAGTGAGCATGCACCATACAAATGCATGAACAAAATATTGAACTTCTCAAGTGCACAACTATAGCATAAAGAACATGATAATACCAAGTAATAGCATATCAATGGTGCATTACAATCCTCATAACATTTTATAATGATGACATGCAAATAAAGTGGAGTAGTGACATGGCATTATCAATAACAACATTCTAAGTAGCATGGCGAACGATATCGTGAAAACACAAGCATGCATGATAGACATAATGGAATAACTACAGATGAAAATGATATGAAACAACTGCAACTACACACACACAAGGTGCAAGCAAAGTCAACATGCAAGTTCGGGGCTCATCATAAGAGGTTGGCTTGCTTGGGGTCAACAAATACTCCGGGAAGAAGTGTAGAACGATGGCGGAAAGATTTGCTGGAACACTTCTCCCTCGGAGGGGGCTGTTTACGGGCAAGGGCAAAATTGTCATTTTCACTATGTGTAAACATTATGAAAATGACACCAACAGAAAGAGCTCGACGAACAGAGAACATGAGCATTGGAATCACCTCAATCGGAGTTGTGGTTGCAAATATACGGCCGTTTGAATGATAGGGACTAATCGGTAAAATAAATATTCATAGACAGGCCCTTGTCGGTTAACACCGAAAGCGCACTAAGGAAAATACATTTTCAGAGAATGGAAAGCGCATTACTGATCACAGGCGACAGAAAGTACATTTTAAGAAAGAGAAAACTCCTTTCTCTCTGAAGCCGTGACGAAATACGCTTTCGCGAAATGAAAGCATATTCTCGCGGGGTGTCTCCACTTACGCCAGGTCAGCGAGCCGGCCCGGTCAGCGCGCAGAGGCCGATAGGCGGGGCCCAGGGGCGGGGTCAACGAGGGGCTGGGTCCACCTGGCCTTCTTCTTCCGCACGCTCGTGGTCGAGCAAGGAAACAGTAGGGGATCACCCCGACAGCGATCGCCGACGCGTTCGGCCACCTCTCGCGATGGCCGGCGAGGAGCGCGGGAGAAGAAACAGCGGGGCATGCGGCAGAGAGGGGCTTCGGGCTCGGGTGGACATGGGGTTCTGGTGAGGGAGAGAGGAGGCCGAGGCTATGGGGCGGCTCTCTGGAGCATGGGGGATGCGATGGTGGTGGAGGAACAGAGAGGGAAGCACGACATCGCCGGAATCGAGAGAGACCCGAGGCGGGGACCACGACTGCGGTGGTGGTCGAGGAGCGACTCCGGGGACGAGAGGAGGGGTTGGGGAGGCGTGGAGAGGTGGGGAGAGGCTGCTAATGATATCCAGAGGCTCGAGGGCGGGCTATTTATAGCCGGGGCAAAGGCACCCGAGCTGGTCTCCGCCGAGCGCGTCCGGCCGAGGCTCTGCCGGTCGCAGCAGTCACGAGGGAAGGGGGAAGCCGACGAGGAGGGAGCGGACGAGCACCAGAGGCTCACGGAATCGAGCAAAGCTCACGAACGAACATAGGAAGAGGACACCAGGGAGGAAGGCGGCGATGCACAGGAGCGCACTGTTTCGGTCGTTGGGCTCACCGGAGAAGAAAACGATGGGGGCCAGAGATCCAGGGGGAAGACGACGTCGAGGGGGAGCTGTAGGACATTAATGGCGAGGTCAGAGATGGTCGGAGCAGCGATGCCGACGCGAACAATGACTAGACCACCGTTTTGGCTGGCTGCCCTCGTAGTCACCACTGACATGGCTTGCTCTGGAGTTTTTACTGAGGCCAGCTCATGTCTACCGCGTAGTCCTTCGTAACTTGAGTGTTACTATGGTAAAGAAACGGGCAGAGACAAATTGAGCTGAGTAAACCAAGCTCCGCAAGTTTTCTGTTGCAAACTTGGCAACATCCTAGAGATAAAACCAGAGAGGTTAAATGGTAAAATGGATGTCTGGTAGGCTTAGGGTAACAAGGACTACGGTCCTGGTAATTTATGAAGTAAAATGGACAACCATTTACCATAGTTGTTGTACAACTGCTAAATCTGACCCAGAAATTAAATACTGAAGGATCACTCACTAGGAGTGATTAATTAAGCTAAAACTTGGCAAAGCCTGATGATTTGGACATACCATGGTGCTGTAAAAAGTTCATACCAAATGGACTCACCAAACTGGTACTTCCTTCACAGCTATCATTCATGTCCAAAAATTTCAAAAAAATCCTTAGGACAAATGGATAATAGAAATGAGCCAAAACTTTGTGGAGATGGATCATAAGGATAGGATAATGTCTAGAAAAAGTTTCAGCCGAAATGGGGCAAGATAAAATATAGTTGCTTCACAGACTGAACGTTTTGACAGAACCCAAGAATTGCTCCTGTGCTCACATAGTTCAAGGAAATGAACTAAATTTAGGTGGAGGCTAATGATTTGAGATACTTGAGAGGATGGAAAAGTTTCATCCTATTTGGAAACTCTATGAAGGTACTTCCTTCACAAAGTTGTGTTTTGGTCAAAAACTTTGAAAAATTGCACAGGAAGCTAGGATGAATGGATTAAGCTCATATTGGGTATCCATGGATTATTTAACAATGTTAATCACCCTGCCAAATTACAGCTCAATTGGAATTAGGAATAAAGCACTCCCTTTGCAAAATTTCAAAGAAGGCAGAAACCTGCATTGGATCATGTGCCCAATTTTTGATCTGTGGATCATGAGATAAGGATGGAACTAGTGATTATATATCAAGGACAAGCTCCACATTTTATGTGGGAATTTTCTCTGCCATAAAAATAGTATGTCGCGACCGGTTTTCCAGGTATTAATTTCCAGAAAATGGCCCTTTGTGCTCACCAGCCCCAGGATTACTGTTAGCTGATGAGGCACCAACTTGATACAGAAATTCCAAGCAAAAATACAAAATGTGTAGTACAAGACCATTCGGGTCTGTGAGTACAACAATTGGTTTCTAGTGGTCGATGGCGGAAGCGGTTTGTGGTTCACCACGGTCTATGGGACTCCGTTTCCCACAGGAACAGCTGACCGGGTTAACTCCTATCTTCGCGAGGCTGCTATCACCGTTGCTTAGGTTCCGAGGCTATCATCGCAACGCTCCTCTCCAAGCAAGCAATCTGGCCAAGACAATAGCCAGGGACAAGCCAGTGAGTACTTTTGAATGTACTCGCAAACATTATGAACACGGGTATAATATAGCAAACAATATTCATGCTCTGAAAATATTCTATAATCACAACGTCAGTCATGAAAATAAAATCCCGATGCATGCAAGCAGGTTATTTATATGCAACAGGAATAGGTAATGACAGAATAGTATTAAAATGCACCGATCGGATGTCTGAAGCGACGTCTCGAAAGGATAGTAAAAGTGAGCATGCCTCAATCGGGCGTCTTAGCGACACCACATAAAGGGCTTATAAGGTAAATAAATAACAAGCATGCCACAGTCGGGCGTCTCAGC